>NC_054746.1:28041285-28383926 GCF_018143015.1 Lytechinus variegatus
AAAGGAAATAGACCGCATTCAAATAATGCAATGAATAATATTTTTCAGCAAAAGAGTCTGATTCTGAGACTGTGTATTTTTGGCGCGATATAAACATAGTGAAAAGTGGAAAAAGTGTGCAATGCAGACGATGAATCGAGTGTTGTGACGAAATCGGAACGCTTTGTTGACAGAAGACGGCGAACGACCGCGCAGCGACGATGTCCTGCGAAATAAAATCCCAGGCCATTCTTAAAATAGTCCCCCCCCCTTGTCTCTCTGTGTTTCTCTGTAGGTCTATCTCCGTTTTTCCCGTCTCTTTACCCTTTCTCTGTCTCCCTCCTTATCTTTCTCTATGAATTCTATCATTACATGTATTTCATTTATTTTCTAAAGTAAATTTTCTTTGCTTGTTTGTATCCCACCTTTTTACCTTTTCCCCTACTTCGTCCATGTTCTTTCCTCCTCGTCTTATATCGCATCTCCGTTTTTCTATGTTTCAATTTACATTTTTCTTTGTCTTTATCCACTTTCTCTCTCTTCTCTCTCTGTTACTCTCTTCCACCATTCCCTCCGCCTCTCTCAAGCTCTATTCCTCTCTCTCTTACTCACTTTCTCTTTTCAGGTTTCAGTGAATGAGTGGATGAGTGCTATGTCCCCAAGGCGTAGCAGACGACATTAAATCGAACCAAGTTCAGAGGAGAATGGACGCACGGTGGGCTAGTTTTATGTTAATAGAACGTGACATTGACAGAGCTGTTACTGCTTAAAGGTAAAGTTGGCATATTCCAACGTCTGTATAGAACCATGCCTGAATGTGGCGAAAGCTTTGTGGTTTTTGCACAAATCTACGAAGAATAGTCACCTCCGTCTTTTTTTTTTTACTCATGTACAACTGTAGAAAGCGTGTTAATAATCGATTAGTGTTTCTGGACAATAATGTCAGCATTTTTTTTCTTGTAGACTATCGGGTGATTTGATAACATATTGTATCATACGATATTAAATATTAGATGAATATTCCGACTAGCTCGACTTGTATGGGGGTAGTTTGCTCTTCAAGCTAGTCGCCTGTTTGCAATAGGATATGTTCTCATTGTACATCGTCTTAACAAAATTAATAAACTTTGACGAAAGGACATTAACATTTTAATCTACTTGAATTGAAAAATGCTATGGGATTAAATTGTTAAAAGGCTGCAAATAATCTGTAAACGAAAATAAAATGAATTTGAATTGAAAAACTATGTAATTTAACTCGAAACAAAGCTAATGTCCTCTGCGATGTGTAATAAACCGCTAATTTAACGTATAACCTTGATCCTTTAACATCATAATACCTTTTCACAGTTAGGGTAATACGGGATCTGAAACAACAAAGTTACGTACGCATAACGCGGGGACGACGCTTCAATCAAGGTTGCCAAAATTGTCTCATTGAGTCGATTTTGACTCATTTAGGCGAGAAATAAGCGGGAGAAAGGATCTCAAATGTTACATTTTCTCTCTAGTTTCTGTAGCTGTCGGCAAAATCTGCGTACGTGTCGAAGGTCGGGATTAGTGGATGGTGGCGAATGAGATTAGGCGAGATTTGAATCACAGCTTCTATACAGTGAAAATGGAAAGAGTAATGTGTCAGGGCATATAAAAAGGAAAAGGGAGACGAGAGCTGATTGGACAACATTAGAGAGAGGGGGTGATAGATAGAGGACGAGCGAGTGTGGTATGAGGGGTACGAGCAGGGGAGAAAGAGAAAATGCGAATGGAAGTTAAAAAAAAATCGAAGGAACACATAATAAAAGATTCTATGTGAGATTAGAATCACTTTCTTTTACAATAGTGTGCATGCTGTAGAGAGAGGTAGTGCGCGTATTATGAAAGAGGGGAGAGATGCATTGTGGGTAATACGAGGTGAGAAACGAGAGAAAGGAGGAGTCACTATTCATAGTAACGGTCAGTTTATGCAGTATTCAATACAAGCCTATTTCATGGTCAAACTAATTCGAATGCATTTTCTTTTTTGAAAATAAACCATCAGTAGTGGAATCAAGTAAAAATATCATATACTAAGTAAGCAAAATAAATTAGATGTTTAATAGATGAATGAAAGTAAATTACAGTCGTTAAAATTACCTTTATATGTGTAACTGTCTTTACAAATACAATTACTTTGGTGCTATTGTTTTTTTAATTTTTTTTTTATCTTATTATTTCTTTAAACAGTTTTTAAAGTTCTGAAAATCTATCTGAGTATGTTCGTATGTTATGACTTACAATGTGGATCTGAACATTAAATCTGCACTATTGATTTGAAACTGAATTATGTTTTTAATTAAATGGAACAGGCCTATTCCAATACCATTTTTACTTTAATTTCTTTGGATTCAATTATATTTCAATATTTGTTATTATTCAAAGCTACTGAAAACGGATTTTTTTTTCATAACACATCGATTTCTTTCCCTAGTTGACATATTCATAGTACTTTATTTGTAATGTAAATGTAAATCATTTTAAGAAAGTAAAAAGTATTTAAAAACAAACTCCACAACGAAAAGCAACGATAAAAGCTAAGGATTTTTTAAAATCTGTATTGATCTGAAATGTTTGCAGCATCTTATTGACATGAAAAAAATGGAAAGTGTGATCATAGATCCATGGTGCGATCGTAACGGGATTGAGTGGTAGTATACAGAAAGCATCTTTAATGGTGCATCGACAAGCAAACTAAGAAATTGCTGCAAAAAATATCATTGACTGACTTTCGTATTCACGAATATTCATTGAATGGTATATTTTAAAATTAAGAAAGGGGAATGAACCGTTTTGTCACAACTCATACAGATGACTTCGTGATGAAATAGTTATTGTTTGTGAATGAATCTCCCTAAATGTCACGGACTAAAGTAGTATTATTGATGATAGGTCATACAGATTGAAGATAAGTATGATCGGCAAACAACCGCACTGGGATTATATTATTTCCCAAATTTCTGTCTTAGCATGCCATTAAAAATGTATTTAAGCGAGTAATTTTGAATTGATAGATGGAATGGTTTATTAAACCTCTGATTAGGTATCAAATTCTAATTCAATCGCCCGATCACCCGCATGTCAATGTCTGTGGATTGTGTTGTCGTTGTGTTTATTTTAACTCGATGAAATTCACCATTATGAATTTATACACTTATTCAACAAAATATTGGTTTCTCAAATTCATAAACTTATCCTAAAAAACCACACTTTCTCCATCCTTACGCACTCATGACTTGAAAATGATGATCTGTTATGATAAAGTAGGTGGTTTGAACATACATGACTGCAGATCGTTTTGAGGTTTGTAACTTCATATCAGGAAACAAGCTCACCTGACTTTGTACTTTAATAAGAGTTTAGAGCTGGTAAATTTGATAGATGTCCGTTTTTCAGTTTATGTGCTTTTTGAGCTGTGGGCAAAATAAACATGAATTCAACCAACCACCATGCCAAAGTGGTTTTTCTCTTATTTAACACATCCGAATGTATTTTCAACTGCATGCATGCAGAGGAAGTTTGCTTAGAAAGACCTTTTTCCGTCATCATGGTCGTTTTTATTGTGTATTAGAATCAATATTTTATATTCTTGTTATTAATGTTTTGTCTCTATGCCGTTATTGTATCTTGCATTTCATTGCGGTATAGTTTCCTTTTGCTCTGAAAATAAAAACTTGTGATATTTTTATAAGTCTATTTTGCTTGTAAATGAAAGATTCGCCCAATATTGATTTTGTTTTGGAACGCCGCGTATATCCGGCTTATATTTCGGTGTTTTTTCTCCCCCCCCCCCCCTCTCTCTCTTTGTTTTGACATCTCCTTTCTTCAAAGAATTTATTTGATTAGATAGCTTCAAAAATAGAAGGGAAAATTGAAAACTTTCTTTGAAGAAAGGAGATATTCCACAAACTTTCACAACTTGAATTTGAATTTGATTGTTGAGTGAAATCTGAATGATAAGAATATGACAAGAACAATATTCATCATCTTGTAGTCATGACACAAGGATCGGAGAGGTGGGAAAGAAAATCATCAAACTTCCGAACCGAGTCCGGTGATTCAATCAAGAAACTAATAGAGGAGAAAACGAGTGATGATGTAAGAGATTAAGCTCAGAAAGAAGAGTTTGTTTGTGGGATTATTTTCACATTCGTCACCAAGCATGCATGCGCTTACTGCTTCAATAAAGTGGTCATGAAAATCATGAATTTACACAGAGATTTGGGCAAAGATGACACGGTCACGTGATCAAGAGCTTAATCTCGAAACCGATTCTTTATCTTAAGAAGCAAACTTTGACTAAATCTAACTGTCAATGAATCACGAAAGGATTTGAAGAAGAAAAGAAAAAACATGAAAAATGAGATTCATTCGGATCAGTTTATCCCTGCAACATAATCACATGACCTTTGATTTAGCCGTGTCTCTGATTTCAGGTCCTTAAGAGGTGGGTACACCGCAAAGCAATGGGATACAATGGCGACTTCTGCCGGGTTGACTGCGGGCGAGAGAATACCCGGCTCAGGTAAAGAGCTCTTTTATGCTGCGTGAGATCCAAGACTTTTAAGTTTTACAATGTTTACGGGAGTAATACGAGTAGTCTCTTCACAGATGCAAGCTTGTGGGATAGATATGAGTTCAGAAGTGTCCTCACATTTGACGATCCTTGAGCTTGCCCGAGGCTTTGCTGACATATCGATTTCAAAAACAAGCAAACAAAATACCGAGGTGATATTGCTGTGTGGCGCGACATGGGTTATCGTAAGCACATCTTTTATTTGACCATGCAAAGAATAATTTTGCCATACATTATTTTTATTCATATACCAAAAGAGGGAAATGTGGAAGTACACATATTTAACGAACTATATGAAGAAAAAAAATACTTGTAATTCCCTTTACTGAATGCCTGAAAATTTTTAACTAAACTTAGTGTGACTATTGTGCGCTACCAGTATTCAAATCATTTATTGCAAACAATAGGCAATCCAATATTGACACAATTTTTTTATATTTATGGAATAAAGAAAGAAACAAAGAAAGAACGAAAGAAAATGACCAAATCTACCAAACTATTAATGATGAAACCTCCCTCGTGTTGAGTTTTAATGTTATTCAAACTGAAGTAGGCAGTAATAGTGTTCATTGGCTTGTTATCTTTTTCGAATCCAGCTTTGGTTTCCTGTTAGATAATTTAGGCGCGATCCATACAGAAGAGATCAAAAGCGTTCATGATTTGGGTAACCTGTTGAAATCTCTCTATTATTTATTATAAATCCAGATTGCTATATACTCCAACTCCCGCGCTTTCCCGATCCTTAAACATGATAAAGGTGAGGTAAGATGTGGGTTTTCTCAAAACTTTTCTGGTCTTTTACGAATAATAGTCCTTTTTAACAGAAAAATCATAAGAAAGGCTTCAATCGGAAACAAGTCAAACTTTTCTATAGGGATAGAATAAAGATAATTAAGAAAAAAAAATGTACGAGATAAGGTAAGAGAAATTAGAGGAAAGAAAATGGAAACTAGGAGAGATAGAATATAAGGGGTAAAGGATGGAGACATCTGAAAATACATTGAGGAAGGGTAGCACGAATAACGATAAAGAGGGAACGAGAGAGAGAGAGGGGGAGACGAGAAGGTAACCGGTGTAATATCGTCTGGGATCTCATCATGGCGTTCCAGAGATTGGTCACATGGACAGTATCACGTGGTTGCCAATGCTACCTGTGAGATGTGCAAGCTGCAGCTATATAGTAGCGACTGCAAAATAGCGACGTGTCGCCTGTTAAAGAGATATTCGATCTGCCTTCTTTTTACCTTGTCGAACCAGCTGTTTAAATGGCCAATGTGTCGAGAGGAGATACAATTAAGAAGAAGGGACGAGTTAGATGCATGTTGACAAACCACTGAAGTAATTCTGCAATGTTTAAAGTGGTCGTACAGAATAAGCACAGATGCTGAAGGGAGTACATAGCGCTCATGGAGTACTCGGTAGGTCGTGCGTAGAGCGCCAGCGATATCGCTAAATGAAAACCAAGAACTCCTGTCGGGCGATATCGCGGGGCTCTCTAAAGCGTAATTTGAATGAAGGATTTACTTAACCTACTTTAGGGGTGTCAAATTTTCACTTTGCAGGTTTGTTCACACTATTTACGTTGTGTTTTGAAAGCTCTTGAGTGAAAAGACGCCTTCATCTATCGCTCTTGATCTGTTATTCCTTTACCAAATGAAAAACCTTGAACATGTTTCTTTTTAAAACATTAACCCATAATGAGTAACATTATCATAGCGCTAGATCGTTTAAGTCTTTATAAAAAAATAACGTGCATATAGTTTGTACATGATTGTTTATTTTTTAAACACTTTTATAGCGCTAGATCTTTTAAGTCTTAATTGAAAATAACATGCAGGCTCTATAAGTTTTTCTCTCTTTTTCGTCTTTCCTTTTTTTCTCTCTTTTTCCAATTTGTTTCTTAACTTAATGCATGCACAGATGCAGGTTTCATGAGAAAATTATTGAGATATAAAGGTTAAGAGTAATCGGAAAACAATATTCGGGCACATCTACTGATTTATTCATCTTTAAGTCACAGGGGCTGGCCATTCTTCTGATAATTATGTTGTAATGACAGCATTCCATTCTTACAGACCTACAAAAAATAGGTGATCATTCTATTTCGCTTCCTTACATGCAAACTCTTTTGTTCAGATGACAATTGATTATTGATTTGTATTAACCAATTTTACAGAAACATATTGGTTACTGAGGGGGCAGAAATTAATAAATCATTAAATTATTCAATCAATTTGGGGCTATTTGTTTTACTTGATTGTCTGTATAGTGTGATATTCTTTGTTAGTGTAATTAAGACAATTGATAACCGAACTCAATAAGCAATACTTTCCGTTATTAGTATTATTTCCATGCATCATAATTAGTTATTTTGTCCACATGAAAGTGAATGATAAAATGAAAAAATAAATGACTGAAAGTCTAAATTGCGTAGCTTTTCTAGATTGTTTCTTGGTTAAAACAACATCAATATCACTGGGTAGCAATCCAGTGCAATAATAAGGGAGAGATTAAATGAGGTATTGTGGTTGGCTCACGGCAGTTATTTCTTTGAACGATGAATATAGCAGTGACCTGGGAATCAGCACATTTGAATCTCTTTAATACGTCATTTTGTTTAATTAGTGTGATTCAATTAATGATTGTTCGTTATACCACTGCCCTGGTTATATGCTGATATGTATAAAGGCTATCTCCTCTAGTCAGACCATGATTTAATTAATCATAGCATCATCTCTGCTCCCGATGTTAAACCACTCCCCGTTCATGTCCCGCCTTATGGATACCCTCGCGTCTTCAAAAATTGTTTAATTACGTTACCCAGTCTGAGAAAATGCTTGTCAGTTATTTGATTATCATACGCCAAAACCAAAGACCTACTTTGGGAGAGGGAGAAAGAGAAATATTGTCAAGAAAGTATGAAAATTGCAAGTCTTGAAGATAGCTCCGATGGCGTGGGGAATCCATCAGTGTGTCTTGTCACATTTTCCTGTTTCATCCAATGTCATTGCTTCTGCCCTGGTTTATCATTCGCAGAAAGTACAATGTCCACGCTCGCACGTCATCGCGCCGCGCATGATCGTCTGCTAAACGAATTTTTTGTCAAGTTTGAGCGCTGGTGTTTTGGCGCGCAATCAAAAGTAATTTGGGTTTCTCGCTGATCCCAAGGATACTCCAGAAAGATGTTAGTGGTCTGTCTTAACAAAATGGTTAAGCGAATGAGGTGGATTCATTTATTTGTACATTGGTATGGATTACCATTTGAAATAAGGAAAATATTCTCACTTGTGAATTTCAATTCAAAATTAATAGCCTATTATGCGTGTTTAGAATATCACAGCAGCTATTCAGGGTGTTTCTAAAAAAAATAGTAACCGAATTTTAAAGGTCAGCTAAAATGAAAACATGGATTATTCCTTTGATTTCTGTACTAAAATATTGAGTCCGTTTGAAGGTTTGTAATGGCAATGTAAAAATCAAATATAGGGATAAAGAAGAATGTAAGTTTCGACTTATTCTGGTATCAAGTCGAACTAGATGAAATAAAATCAATACTGTAAGAAACTGAAAGTACTTTAATCATGTTAATAGCAGCTAAAAGATTACAAAACAAAGTGCGAATATATCAAAAGGAAATGAGGTCGGTTCGATGGGACTGAACGTGACTGTTCTTAAACTCTGAACAAAATGTTTCGACATTTTATTAAGTTGTGAACACATGATAATGACTGTAAATGTATAATTAAAATGAAAGATAATCAACTTGTGTCTGCATTAGATCATACAAGTCTCTCGTTATATTTCCACGTATACATTACACAGTCAGCAGCAGGGAGGATGGGGAGAGTGTGAGACAGAGACATCATCAAAAAATATATAAAAATATAAACTGGAACAAAACTACGGGGGTGGGGAAATTCCCAATTCCAGCACCATTGTCATGAGCTCATTTCACATGTTTTTTTTCGAGGCGCCATTTCCAAGGCGTAAAAGTGACAAACCACCAGCTATTAAGAAACTTATGAATGAATAATGTTTTTTTTTTGCTGTGTGTTAACCAGGGCCCTGGGAACGTTTTTTTTTTTCAAATTTGAAAAGCACAAAAAAAGGTTTGTCACTACAAAATGGAGATCAAATTGGTCCCGAGAAATTTGTAAAGCAAAAAAAATTAACTACAAAATGAAGGTCACGTTGGGTACATTTTTCAATTTTTACTCATCTCCTAGAATACCTGGGGTGCTGTCTATGGATAACAATACACACAGTAGCACCCCCGCTACCCAGGGTCATGGTTTTAATTTTTTAAAGTAGAGTATTTAACGACTAAACAGAGAAAAAACCCACATTGATATTCTTGCAGCTCTGTAAAGTTAATGTATCATGCGATGACAGTAACCGACTATGTTACGAGCAAAAAAAGTACATTAAGATATAACTTAGCTGAAGATCACTTTAATATATTGAAAACCTAATAGTTCAATTATGTGAGTAACACACAAATCTTACGAAAGCGTATTGACTATTACGTCTTTTATGTGTTTCGTCTATTTATTCTTTGTGAAATTCAATGTTTTCTTATAAGGAAATTTAAGATCCCTTAGTAGTAACGTTTTTCATTCTTTCAAAAGAAGACATTTGAACACTTATCTTACAAATCTAATGATAAGCTAACAATAC
The DNA here is from genome assembly GCF_018143015.1 of Lytechinus variegatus. Taxonomy (NCBI): domain Eukaryota; kingdom Metazoa; phylum Echinodermata; class Echinoidea; order Temnopleuroida; family Toxopneustidae; genus Lytechinus; species Lytechinus variegatus. Next base: position 28,050,551 of record NC_054746.1, read on the forward strand.
TATATATATCCTGAAACATTACTTATTCCATTTCAGGAGTGAGAAGTGGCAAGAAAGGATAAAAACATGCATTTTTAGGGGGGTAACTGTGTCCAGATCATTTGGAATGTTATGTGCTGTTCTCGTCCGAGCTTTCTCTTCCTTCCTTACCTACCCAGGTTTTGTGAATATTACCTTTAAATATACTGAGTTAATTATAGCGTGATTAATTAAGTAGAATGAGTATGCATTGGAACTTCGTCTCTCGTGATCCAAAACTCAGCTGGGTTTTCTGTTATGTTAAAGAATTGCTTGTATTATTAAGCTTTCAACCGACCGACTTTCCTCTTATTTCTTGTTTTCAATAAATGGTGAAGTAAATGAACAAAATGATATAGTCAAACTACTAATAAAGCTGCTATACCATTGTTCAAAAATTACCCACCTTATTAACTTTTGCCCCCCCCCAAAAAAAAAAAATCATCAGACAAGAAAATAATGTATGATCTCTGTGCTACATTGAATTGCATAATGATATTAGATAATGCGCTTGTACAACAAACCAAACTTGAAACTTGAAATAAAAACAGAACAAATCAAAACAAAACCAAAACACACACACAAAAAAAAAACATGTTCACATCAGAGGTGTAATATTTCTAACCCTACACTTAGATCGGTCATGTTTGTCTCACAAAAATATACATCTCTTTCCTTTTTTGAGGTTGATCGTGGTAAAAATAACACAATGATACACGACCTGGGGCCTGTTGCATAAAACTTTTTACCTGAGAAATCTCTGGTAAAAACTGAAAACTAAGGTTAATCTTATTTCTGCCATTGACTTTAACACAGGGCAAAAACTCCGGTAAAAACAATCTGAGTTTTCTCAGGTAAAAAGTTTTATGCAACGGGCCCCTGATAGCCTATAACAATATGATTTCAGGCGATCATAATTCAGATGTACTATTACTTACTCGGTAATGATACGTCACACACAGATCATAGTCTGATACTAGTAGACCATCACCTTCATGCAGGATTGTCAAGGAATACCAGGTCACCATTCCAAGAATGGAGACCCTACGAAAACCACTGCAAGACAAGGGTCCTGTGAACGACAAGCCAAAAAAAAATCACTGCAAAATGAAGTTCATGTTGGTCCTGTGGAAATTAGACAGCAAAAAAGGGAGGGTTCACTACAGAATGAAGGTCGTTTTGGTGACATTTCTGACATTTATCATACCTACCAGATTTCCAGGGGTTGCTACCAGTGTTTATGGAAAATAACACACGTAGCGGCACCTCCAGGAAAATCTTGAGGGTGCTTCAGGACCCCAAGCACCCCGTTCCCCAGGGCCCTGTGAAAGACTGAATGGCAAGGTCTTTCAGCAGTCTTGAAGATCACTGAAAATTATGAAGTCTGTTGAATTACTCTGAAAAAAACTGAAAGAATGAGAAAACAACTTTTCCAGCCGCAACATATAGGACCTTGGAGACAGTTGAAAGTATAATGAGAGAGATCAATAAGACTTTGATATATCACTGAAGAAGAAAGACTGGCAACGACCACTGAAAGAACTCTGAAAGACTGGCCAAGAACTCCGAGAGGAATCTGAGAGACCGACTAATACTAATTGCTCTGCTACGGTTACATTAGACAATTATTAGTCTTTCAGAGATTTTTAAAACGCAAAACCAATCTTCTGGTAATCTTAACATAGAGTTTCACTTGTCTTTCATTATATCTTTGAAAGATCTCTTAACGGGATTTCAGTGATCTCCGTAATAAATGAAAAATTGTCAAGAGATCAGATACCTTTGATCATGTTGAAAGACTACTAAGAGACCGCTGCAAGAGCATGTTCTGTCTGGAACCGGAGACTACTTGAGTATAGCTCAGAAATCGTGTAAGACTTAAAAGATCATTTTAAGTTCATTGAAAGACTACTGAAAGATCAAGTAAGTTTTATATGGTGTTTCAGGGGTCGTTAAACGGTCTTGCATTTTGCGGGAATCGGGGTTTTAAGCACGGGAGCGAAACGACTCAGTCTATATCACAAAGTCATATAGGGTCCTGTGAACGATTTTAGGGGTGCTGACCCAAATTTGACAAGCAACCGAAAAAGTGTTTCCATTGAAAGTCCCTTTTCAACTTCTTAGCATACCTTTCTCATTTTCAGGGGGCGCTGCCTATGGTGAATAACACACGCAGCACCTCCAGACAAGTTCTTCAGCACCCACAGCACCCTCACTTCCCAAGGCCATGAAGTCATACTTTGACATTGTTTGATTTCTGGTGTACGAACTTTGGATATCAGTATGTGAAAACAGTGGAACAAAAACAAGACAGGCTTTGAAGGGTACCTTTTTCCTCTCTCAAGTATGCATACGACAATTACCGTATTATGCTTCGTTGTCTTTTACGATTCATCATTCTGATTTTCAAAAATGTGAAACCTCACACACCACAATAGCCCTACATAAGGCTTGTAACCTAAATCACTCTTCTGTATGCACACGTTACCATCTCTACTACTGAAATACTCCGAAATGCACCGAAATTACACGGTTCTATCAACGCTCCGATGGGTCTGAATGAAAAGACTAGCTCGAATGAGCCATGTTTATGTGGTGTCCGTGACCATGGGTCTGTTCAGGGTACGGAAGGTCATTAAGGTGACCTCCACGTCCCATTTTACCATTTATAATGTGGCTAAATATGGCTAAGCATGAGTCAACAGCTAGTAGTAGTATAACACGGACTGGGGAAAGTACAGCAACATGATCGTTTCATGAATGTATTTTGCGTGTACTTTTCATGATGCCGTATGCATATTAATATACACGCGAGCACCGGTCATTATGACGTTAAATATCTCACGCATGTCGCATTCACTAGAAATTATATATATCACAACGTGCAAAGGAAAATAGGGTGCGGCTGTACAGTACATCAGTACTAAATGTAAAATAAATATCCGAGATGGAAGCATAGATCGATGATGTGATAGCTGTTAACAATTATTATAAACATTGTGAAGAGTTGCTTGGGGTAGGGAGGACGGTGCTCCTTTTCAAGTACCCCTTGCCCCTAAAAATGCATTTTTCTATATGATGAGTATACAATTTATCTTTATATAATATAAGATTCCTCCTGTATTCCCCTGATTACCAGAGCCATAGCTATAGCATTTTTCTTTTTTGGAGGGGGGGGGGGGTGGGTGGGAGCACACACGTGATGCGGGACGTGATGGCGGAATCAGGAATTTGAACATGTTGAAATAGGGGCACCAGCAGTGAGGGTCGTGGATAATGCATCTTACTGATGTTGATGTATGCGTCCTACTGAATACATAATACAAGCGCGAAGCGCGAACACATTTTTTTATAGTATTGACTTGAAAACGAATTTTCAGCCCTCGTTTTATAGATTTTTTAAAACCGCAACACTTGATGGTATATTGTAATAAGTACATGTGAAAATGAAATAATTTGATAAACCTGTCATGACCAGCTCAATCGCTTTGTTCCCTCACCTGTAGACCCCATGCACTACTGAAAGAATAAGAAAATAGGCCATAAACTGTAATGCTTAAATGTTGATTCTGTTTTTCTCGTATTGATTTGAAGATATATATTGCACACAGTAATCGTAGTGGCCCTCTAAGCCAGCACTTGAATATCATGATCACAGCAAAGATATTAGAGAAGAAAGTGGCATACCCACGTCGTGAAAGTCAATATTCAGTGGAAATACCATCATTCGAGCTAGTCATTCGTCTGGCCCTTTGGGTGCTTTATAGCTTGGCCTACAATACACGGTGCATGCAAATTTGATGCCCCTCTTTAGATCCTTGATCTTATGAATGGACTTTCCTTAATATGAAGAAAGAGGATGAGAGAGAAGGGTACTTACGACGGGACTTATAACGGACTGAGCGGGCATAATATACGATAACCCAACCGCACAGAACATACCCGTTTCTTTCCTGTAATGTTAGCCATTGATGGTTTATAATTTCTGAAATAATATTGATGGGGCTGGTTAGAACAGAGGGAGGTAAATGAGAAAACAGTGTCGCATCATGAAACATTCAAGGTTAGGGTTCCTGTGATATGCGACCGCCTCGCGCCAAATGCAACATTCATCGTCAACGTATATCGTATAGCCAGGCTCACTGCTTCGCGGTATAGACTGTGCATTATGGCGTTTTGTTTCCATTGCCGAGGTTAATGACGGCAATTGAGCCAATGAGAACTGAAAGCATATTAGAGGTTGGATCCCAGGTACGAGCGTAGACGTGCGCAGGACCTGTGTGGGTCTTGCAGTTCAAACGTCAGCGAGCATCGAACTTGGCTATGGGAACAGATGATGAACATGAAATGCCATCAGGGATCCCTGGGCGATGAAATGTCGGCATCCATGTTCTCTCTCTCCCTAGCTTGACCACTGAGTCAGCTAACCACATCCTTCGTGCAAACCTGTCGAAAGCACTCTACAGAGGAAGGACATGGGACTGATTAGAAAGCGATTGTGAAGAAGGATAGATGTAGAAGGAGAAAAGAGTGAGACTAGAGGGGACTAGCGATATAATAGAGAAAGAGAGGGATTGATATCATGGAGATGGGGGATGGGGGGTAGACATCACTAGACTAAAATTCCCAACTAAATCTGATAGGCATGTGGTTCTCGTTATACTCACATAAAAACAAAAAAGACAAAACAAACACAGAAATTAAATTTGTCTGTAAGGATAAATAGTGAATTTGAAGAAGTTGATCTAAAAAGGGCATATTTAGTAGGATGATCAAAGTTTCGCTGAAATTGAATTGTCTCTTTTTGTAGGCCTATCAATTCCTTTGGTAAAGGAAGTTTATTTTTGGCTCAAATCCATGAGTTACACGAGTAAAATCGTTTGAGGTATTCAAATAAACAGACCAATCTTGTTTCTAAAAAAAAATATTTTATATATTACGTATTTCATATTTAACAATAATAATAATAATAGTAATAATGATAATGACAATATTACTAAGAAAGAAAGTAGACGAAGTTCCCTGTCGGACAAAAGACACACAGTCAATAGAATGAAGTACAGTATAACCAGAGTGCAAACACAGTGGGGGCAGTGTGATGCATGTGCCACATAGGAATGGCACACAGTAAACACAGTGAAACGGATAACAATATGTGTTTTAACCTCTTCACCGTGTCGTAACGACAAACACACTGTGCTCACATAGTCGACACATATAGTATAAAAGTTGACTTAATGTGAAATTTATCTGTCACATTGTGTTTACACAGTGTATAAGTCACCGTTGAGGAAAAAAAAACACTGTGAGTCATTCGTTCAGCACAGTAGGCCTATGTTCATATAGTTCCACACAGTGACCACACTGTGGATATGAAAAACAACTCTGTGGAGAAGACACTCTTTGTCCCAACGTTCCACACAGTGACCACATTGTAAAGTAGGTTGCCACTGTGTGCCATTTTGTTCTGCATATGTGATAAAAAGTCAATTTCATATTTTGAGGAAAATGTAAATGGGTATTGTTTTTCATGTATTGATTTAAGAAAAACATTTCTGACGAAAATTCTGAGAAATTATATCATCACATCCAGATTTCATGGTAATAATGAATACAATACTTTACTTACCAGAGTAACATTTAGTGCAGACAGCAGTCGGTATAATCTCATTCGCGCACATGGAAAAGGTGTCAAGACCACTCCTAAGAGAACTTTAAAAGTTCAATCACCACACTGTGAAACACGATGTGACTACACTGTTTCGCATTGTGTTTGAACAGCCAATTCACTGCAATGAATTGGAACACGTTTTTACCCTGTGGTACACAATCACCACACTGTGAAACACGATGTGACTACACTGTTTAGCATTGTGTTTGAACAGCCAATTCACTGCAATGAATTGGAACACGTTTTTACCCTGTGGTACACAATCACCACACTGTGAAACACGATGTGACTACACTGTTTCGCATTGTGTTTGAACAGTCAATTCACTGCAATGAATTGGAACACGTTTTTACCCTGTGGTACACAATCACCACACTGTGAAACACGATGTGACTATACTGTTTCGCATTGTGTTTACATAGTCACTTCACTGCAATGAATTGGAACACGTTTTTACCCTGTGGTACACAATCACCACACTGTGAAACACGATGTGACTACACTGTTTAGCATTGTGTTTGAACAGCCAATTCACTGCAATGAATTGGAACACGTTTTTACCCTGTGGTACACAATCACCACACTGTGAAACACGATGTGACTACACTGTTTCGCATTGTGTTTGAACAGTCAATTCACTGCAATGAATTGGAACACGTTTTTACCCTGTGGTACACAATCACCACACTGTGAAACACGATGTGACTATACTGTTTCGCATTGTGTTTGAACAGCCAATTCACTGCAATGAATTGGAACACGTTTTTACCCTGTGGTACACAATCACCACACTGTGAAACACGATGTGACTACACTGTTTCGCATTGTGTTTACATAGTAACTTCACTGCAATGAATTGGAACTCGTTTTTACCCTGTGGTACACAATCACCACACTGTGAAACACGATGTGGCCACACTGTTTTGCATTGTGTTTACATATTCACTTCACTGCAATGAATTGGAACACGTTTTTACCCTGTGGTACACAATCACCACACTGTGAAACACGATGTGACTACACTGTTTCGCATTGTGTTTGAACAGCCAATTCACTGCAATGAATTGGAACACGTTTTTACCCTGTGGTACACAATCACCACACTGTGAAACACGATGTGACTACACTGTTTCGCATTGTGTTTGAACAGCCAATTCACTGCAATGAATTGGAACACGTTTTTACCCTGTGGTACACAATCACCACACTGTGAAACACGATGTGACTATACTGTTTCGCATTGTGTTTGAACAGTCAATTCACTGCAATGAATTGGAACACGTTTTTACCTTGTGGTACACAATCACCACACTGTGAAACACGATGTGACTACACTGTTTCGCATTGTGTTTACATAGTAACTTCACTGCAATGAATTGGAACTCGTTTTTACCCTGTGGTACACAATCACCACACTGTGAAACACGATGTGGCCACACTGTTTTGCATTGTGTTTACATATTCACTTCACTGCAATGAATTGGAACACGTTTTTACCCTGTGGTACACAATCACCACACTGTGAAACACGATGTGACTACACTGTTTCGCATTGTGTTTGAACAGCCAATTCACTGCAATGAATTGGAACACGTTTTTACCCTGTGGTACACAATCACCACACTGTGAAACACGATGTGACTACACTGTTTCGCATTGTGTTTGAACAGCCAATTCACTGCAATGAATTGGAACACGTTTTTACCCTGTGGTACACAATCACCACACTGTGAAACACGATGTGACTACACTGTTTCGCATTGTGTTTGAACAGCCAATTCACTGCAATGAATTGGAACACGTTTTTACCCTGTGGTACACAATCACCACACTGTGAAAACACGATGTGACTACACTGTTTCGCATTGTGTTTACATATTCACTTCACTACAATGAATTGGAACACGTTTTTACCCTGTGGTACACAATCACCACACTGTGAAACACGATGTGACTACACTGTTTCGCATTGTGTTTACATAGTCACTTCACTGCAATGAATTGGAACTCGTTTTTACCCTGTGGTACACAATCACCACACTGTGAAACACGATGTGACTACACTGTTTCGCATTGTGTTTACATAGTCACTTCACTGCAATGAATTGGAACACGTTTTTACCTTGTGGTACACAGTGTGTTAACCTGTGGCGTTTTGAGCCAATTATTTTGAGGGGGCTGAATATTATTTTATCACAAAAATCCAATTTTGCGATAGATTTTGACTTATTATTCAGAAATGATATCATATTTCATCCTTCTCTCTTTTATTTTATCTTATTTTTCTTGGTTTTTCTTGGTCTTTATTATTTTTTTTCTGTACGTTACTGGTAATAGCACTGTTTCACATTGTGTTATCATAGTTATTTCACTGCAATAAGTTGGTACACATTATTACAGTGTGGTACACACTGTTTAAAAACTATGAATACTTATTGTCTATATAAAAGATTACCAGTGAATTGGAATTTTTCAGCACAGTGTAATATTTTTTTTTACAATTTCAATAGATATGTATACAAAAGTAAATTCCATATTTTGAAGATAAACATTGCTGTTTTTTATTGATGACAAATTTAAGAAATATATTTTCTAACGCGAAAGTTCCGACCGAATGTATTTTTGTATTTTATTGTAATGATTATGATACTTTACTAGCAATTACCCTACACAACAATCGGTACGAATAAAAAAAGGTCCCTTCGTACGCACGAAAAATTTGTCGTCAAGGGCAAGATGAAAAAAAGAACACACAGTCACTACACTGTGAAACACCGTGTCACCACACTCGTTTCACACTATTTTCCTAATGATTCCAATGTGATAAAGTGGGCACGTTTTTATTCTGTGGTTAAATCACTATGTATAAGTATTTGCAATGCAGTGAAATGACTATGTGAACACAATGTGATACAGTGTTGTCATATTGTGTACCAGAGGATAAAACTTGTTCCATTATCTATCGCAGTGGAATGAATGTGCAAAATGTGAAACACATAGTTGTCACGCTGTAACAACATCCTAAAAAAGCAAGAAAGACCACACATTCATCATAGTATGAAGCGCAGTGACCACACTTTCTCATATTATGTGCACTTTCCTCTGCAATTAAGTGGAAACTCGTTTTCACACCGTTGTACACTGTACACTGTGGTACATAGTGTGTCAACTCTAGCTCTGGGTACGTGGTGACTTAACCACAGAGTGCCCCACTTGATTGCAGTGGAGTGGCTGTGTGAACAAACTGTGATGAAAATTAACTGACTTGATATTTCGCACACTTTGTTCACATAGTCATTTCACTTTATGCTTAAGTCATTTCACTTTATGCTTAAGTCATTGTGTGTAATTACTCACAGTGTTGACATACACTGTACAACAGTGAATTTGAATGTCAATGAAGTTTCGTCGAGAATTAAACAAGGAATGAAAGAAAAATGGTTCCGAGGATGCAAACAAAAAGCAGCCACACGAAGCTTCCAGAATTGTACTTTACTTATCTTAGTTTGTAGTAGAATTACTAGTAGTAATAGTTATTGTTTTTGTTGTTTTTGTCGTATAGTAGTAGTAGTAGTAGTAATAGTAGTAGTGGTAGTATAGTTGTATTAGTAATAGTAGTAGTAGTAGTAGCAGCAGCAGCAGCAGCAGTAGTAGTAGTAGTAGTAGTGGTGGTGGTGGTGGTGGTGGTAGTAGTGGTAGTAGTACATGAAACGATGGAAACAGAAAAATCCGTCGACCGCCACCGATGGCAGGTGAACACTGAGGGCGCAATAACAGAATCATCATAAATTGAATTCGTCAATCAAGCTACCATATTGAGTGCATTGTTAAACTGAAGTTTATCTAAAATGTATCATATGATTTGTGTAGAAATGTGATTTATTTATGATTTATTATTTATTATTCATTACTATATAATCATTATCATCATCATTATCATCACCGTTATCAATCGTTGTTTATCTTCATCGTGCTCGTCGTGACTGTTTTTATTGTTTTTGTATGTGATAATGGAAGGAAGGTCCAAGTAATGCTGCTGATATGAATACGACTAAGACTCTACAACTTCTACGACGATTAATATTTCTACTTTTATTCCATATGTTTTGCTTCATACTTGCTATATATTTTTTCTCCATCTTTTTATTGTTTTTTTTTAAATCTTAAACAGCCTCTAAGGAAGGCACCTCGATCGCCGAAATTTTGTAAAAATGAATTATGATAGTATGAACCAATGATTTTTTTTTTTGGGGGGGGGTCTTATTTTTTGCCTCCCCAGCAACGATATGCATTTTTTTGTATTATGATTAAAGTGACTATTAATTTTCTGGTATAATCTGTATATATTATGTTTTTTTTCGGGGGGGGGGTGGGGTTAATGCTGTTGAGGAAATTTCAATGTCTTTTTATATTGTAGAAATGAAGAAATGATGATTTGACACCATTTTTTACATCATATATGGGGAAAATACTAATGTAAATCCCTTCTCCTACTCCTTCTTATCTTCTTCTTTTTCCTCTCCTTCATTTGTTTTTGTACTCTTTTTCTATTTTGTTTCCATCTTCTCATGTATAGCATTTTCATTTAAAAATGTGTACTCTTATGTATTAGGCAATCGTTGTTCAATAATTCATTTATAGCCTAAATAGCAGATTAAATAGATAATAAAATAATATTCGCCAACTTCTCTTATCATATCGAGAAAATTGAATTATTATGTCTTTATTGATCGAGCAATGATCACGTCATTATGGCCGCTTTGTTGATTATGACCGTGTTCTAGGTTTATCGAAAAGACTGAGGCAAGTCTTATTTTGTATTTAGACGGGTTTTTTCTGTTTTTCCTGTAGAATATTAGGCCTATTGAATTAAAAATTGATGATTTATTGTGTAGGTGTGAAAATAATAAAACAATATTTTTTTATACTGTATGCATGTAAAGAAAATACAGGTCTCTCTTATCCATGATTGATTATGGACATTGATAACATTTTACTATTTGGAGATTTTTTATTGTGGTCAATATTTCGTGATTTTCTCAAATAAAACTACACCTTTTCTTTTTATCTCAACCACCATTTCACGTTAACCTATACTGACACAATAATAATGCATTACTCCCCGTTTTGTTTTCATTTGATTTTCGTTTAGTTTGTAGTTTACCTATCAATCACGGATTTAAAATGATTGTGTATGTGTAAAGAGAACACGCGGTGTCGATAAATGTTCATGGTTAGGGGAGGGGATGACCGACACAACTGTTCACTGGGGAGGATATATTTTCTCTTTTTAGTTTAAGGTGGGAGCGATTAGAGGCTTTATGAATTATTACTATTATTACTATATTATTATTATTATCATTATCATTATTGTTATTATTATCATCAAATTATCTTTATTATTATCATTATTGTTATTATTATTGTTATTATTATTATTATTATCATCATTATCATTATCATCATCATCATCACCACCACCACCACCATCATCACCCATCAGCATATTCACCACCATCTCACTTGTCATATTATGATGTTCGATATTTACATTATTCGGGATGATATAACACAGGCTATACCCCAACCCTCCCACTGAATATTTGGGGCATATATCCCCCAGACCCCCGGATCAACGCCCAGGGAAGAGAATTTTTTCCTGTATAGTTATTGAATTAGTTATTGAATTTCATGATGGTTGACATCATGTCATTTTCTCGGAAAAAGACGCATATTCAGCTATATACCGTTTGACAATGCTATCTTATCCTATATTGACAAAATTTATATCCCAAATAATATTGCATTTCTTGCCCTTCTCATAATAATTTGTTTTTCATTTTTCTTTACCCATCGATCACACTCATGCATGTAATAATACATTAACCAAACAATGTTATGTAAAAGTATTATTCCATAATAAACATGGGATGATAATGTGTAACTACAACAACACAGGGTAAATATTTTTGTACGAAACGTGCATGCCAAAGTAACGTTTTTTCATTCTTTCTGGATTATCCTCTCTGCTCATGCTCACTTTTCTTGTTAATCCCCACCCCTTCCCTCTCTCTACCTCCCCTCTCCCTCTCTTCCTCTCATACGATCGATGGGTCGTCGTAAAACCACTACGTCGACGAGCGCGGATTGTTCCATTCATGATTTATACCCGCCGTACGGGATGAAAGACGAAGCGTTTCGATTGGTCCGAGCTTTGCTCAAGTCATTCAGTACGTCTACGCAAGGGACGAGCAACCCCTTTTTTCATGACTGGATGTTAAAAGAAAGCTATCCTCCCCTCTACGGCCTTCAATGTACATCAGGAAAGTGCCCGCATCTCGCTCGGCGTCGGCTGCTAGCAACCCGTTCCTACGCGCCAGTCATCGCTTGTTGCACTTTGACCCTCTTTTCATAGTATTCTGCCACTGACGATGAACATGATGACGACACTGTTAAATTCCTTGAAAAGACATAGAAATTATACTAGGTCACCGGGTCATTTTCGAATGGAAATAACGATTTCTTCCGTTACCCAACACTTTCTAAAAGTGTGAATGGGAGCTTTCTGCACCCCGATGGTGCTTAAGACAAAAAGGAAAAGACGAGGGAGAAATAAAGGGGGATGCCTCCACGCAAGGGTGACGGCAGCGATAGATAATTTAATTCCTCTGCGGCAAGTTCATCTGCAAGAATATTGAAGTTGCTTCTAATTGGTCACATGACATACGGTCAGCCAATACGGAGATAGTTGTGACCCTTAATAGTTTTCGTAACCTTAGATGGAAAGCTCTAACAACCAGTCACTTTCATCCAAATGCTCCTCGTCACATTATGATTACCGGTTCTCATGGTGAATTCTTGCTATCATTTCGCGCGCCAAGTTATTATCCATAAAACACCAAATTCATTCGAAAAGAAAAAAAAAACAATGTAGGATCTTTACAAGGACTGGTTAGAAGGGTTATTGATATATATTTATGTAAACTTTTTGTTTTCAAACTGGGAATAAATCAACTACCTGTTTTGTCGTTCGTGCATTGTGAAATTTAAAGAGAAGAGGAATCCAAACTTAAATTGAAAGTTTTAAGTTTAAGGAATTGGCCATATTTTTTTCGTCAACCTCGTGAGAACGATCGCTACGTCTGTATTTTTGGAAGAAGGGTGCATATTTTTGACCCCTATGACTGAATTTCGTGAAGCATAGAGTGCTATCCACCGGGTTTGGCCCGCCAGTGGGATGTCCAAGTTCTAGTCACTTTGCGTATTGGCCATTCTTCGCTTTCGCGTCACCACCACATTTACTTAACCTATTTTGTTCGGGGACTTTCCGAATTTTTGCAACAGTGACAGTGATTAAATAACGAAATAATAGTCAACAAAACTTTATTCACATTAGTTTGTTACTTCTTAAAATGGAAATAGACCAAAGGAAAGCTTATAAAAGTGAAAAATTGGACCACTAGCATGGACTTCAAGTTCAGGTGAAAAGGTGTATCGTGGATAATTGCTGGCCCAAACGAATTCGTGCAACAGAAATCCGCCATTTTCATTTATAGTAACTCCAGCCTTTGTTCGTGTGAGAGTCCTGTCCGTCGCTTCCCCGGCTTTTCGGGCGAAATATGTCACGCCGGAAGCAGGACAAACCCCAGCAGCTGAAAATACCGATGGCAGGTAAGAACACATTTTGTTAAAATGATCAATTTACTCTTACTTTTCGTGAATTCGTGTATTTTCCTGGTTGTATTGAACGATGGCCCTAGCAGACCTCTTTGGCCACTAGCAGCCGGCAATACCCCGGTCAAGTTTGTATGGTTGTCGATCACCGTAATCACGCGGATGGTCGGTCGCCGACATTGACCGCGGCATGCTGAAATCAGTGCTTCGACTCCTCCGTTTTGTCGTGATTTAGGCAAAATTACAATGTTTGTTTACAAAATTATATTCAACAAATACTATTCTAATTTTCTCTTACTAATGCGCTTTTGAACTATTCATTGATAATATTTCTTTTTCGAGTTTTGTATTATTCATGGCAACGTTGTCTTTGGCATAGCCGGGGACAAATTTCTCCTTGACGATCGTCGGAAACTTGAAAAACATCATTTGAATTTCGTCATGAATGAGAAAGTAGGATTAAATCTTCTTTCTTATAGTATCAACAAATTCCCCAAGTTAACATATGATATTTAAAACTATAACCATGTGTATGTTTTCATCATTTTGCCGTTCAAATGGCCCTTTCACCACTTAATCGTCTGCTGTGTCTGGCCGTGCAGACGAATGTGTACATAGGTGGAAGTCTACACACACTGACCGTAGTTCACGTTGCAGACATGGAAAACTATATGGGGAATAAAATATACTTGACCCACGAAATCTAACTGGCAGTGCATGCAATTTATCAAATATTGGAGTATTTTAATCAAATGAAATTCAATTTGTTTGACATAAAGGGAAAGATGAATATATTGCCTGAAAGGTAGTGTCATTATCAAAGGCTTTGATGGAGACTTTATGACAACAAACCAATGTGAATTCAGCACAGTGAATATGCTCTACCAAATATTATTCATGCAACATGAATGTTGCTCTACAGCCCATGTATTGGAAGGGTCCACCTCATTGACACGTCCACCATTTTGGATTTGTTGTCTAGCAGTCCAAGTTCAAGTGTACAGTCATTCTTAACCCATGAGGGAGGGGGGCTTGGATTGAGCAGACCGCATCCTGTGAATTTCTGGGCAGTGGTCACAATAGGCTCCTCACAGCTGACTGGACACTGGCAAAGTGCAGTGCGACCTTAGCTGACCTTAACTGACCATTCAGAGAAAGTGGGTCATGTTGTGTCCTGGTTGTTTGTACAAAGGATTAGCACTGTATGGCTTGCTTCATAACTGTTATCCAACTACAGTTAGGCTGGGGTGGTTGAGTGACCCATATATTTAATGCTTTTCACTGTTGAGGGTGATTCTAGTTTGGATTGCTTGCAGTGTTATTATTTCTTTGCTCATTGGTTGATGAGGGTAACTATACAACATAGTTTGTTGGATTTTTTTTGTCACTGGAATATTCTGTTAATTCAACAAGGGTAACTCCTTGCTCACATTTCATGTTTTTTTTTCAGTTGCCTTTTTTACATTTGATTATGATTATCTAAATATTTTTGGGTTAATGATTTTTTTACATTCATTAAAGTCTAATTGAGATACACAGCAATTAAAACCCATTTTGTGAATTTAATGGAGGACTTGAGAGTCACCGAAGTTTAACAAAAGTACTCTAAGGGCAATTATGTGTATTATAAAAATGCTGGCGTGTTGTTAAATTTAGTGAATATTTAGTAATATCTAAAAGATTTCACATTGTTCTAAAAACTAGATATTTTGCATTTGTGTCCAAAATGCTTCATTAATTGTAATTGCAAGTCACATAGTGTATACTGTAAAATAACTTGTAGAAGGAAGGAAGAAAGCATGGGAGAGTCATCCTGTTAGCCAGCTCTATTAAGCTATAGGCCTATATATATATTCCAAGAAAATATATCCCCAAAAAGTGTCCTTACTTAACTGAGAAAAGAAAAGAAAGATAAATTAACAGCAAAGGAGGCAGACATGTTGAGATATATAGTTAAAGCAATTGTTTGGAATGTATTAGTATTTTTGTTATGTGCATAGCTATATTTGAGGGCTTTTATTGCTCTAGAAAAACCACATGTTTTCCCAAGATTCTTTGCATAGATTATGAAGGGAAAATAGTGTACATTTGCAAAACATAAATAGAAGAAAATGCAAATAAATGACAAAAAAATGCAAAATTTCAAGCTTACAAATAATATGAGAAAGGTACAAATGATGTATTATGTATATGAAACTTGCAGAAAATTTCCTTAAACTTTATATACATGTACAAACATAGTAAATATTTACTTGTCTTACCAGAAGAGTAGCCAATGCCATTTGTGCATTATCCTTTTCTGTCCACATTTTTTTTAAACTTTATGTTACTAGTATATGAATATAGAATTGCATTTTATTGATTTTCTATGATCTACAAATGATAAAATTGACCAGCATTATAAGATAGAAGATTTTAACATTGTTTGCTACCAACAAGAGGAAAAAATGTGTGCAAATTTTTTCCATAACCTATATATGTGCATTTTGGTTTGTTACAACTGAATCCAAATTTACATGGATACTCGTACCTTGTTATCATGAAAGTAGATTCTTAAAAAAATCCATTCCTTTTGAAAATACATATCTCTAGTGGGAAGTATGTAGGTTTCAATATTTTAACCAAACTGAAAACATTTTCTCTGGAATGATGTCTGTAGATTACAGATGATATTTCTAAAAAGTCAAAAAGGTAATAAGGATATTTATTTTGTTAAAAATAATTATGTATTGATTTAAGTAAATTGTGAATGGGTATTATGTAGATTTTACTGATCCTGTGAGTGTGTGACATTACTTTTCTTTCAGTTTTAAATGTTCATTCAAGAAGTTTTCATTTTGAAATAAGATTTCACGAGGTTATCCAAATATGCCTCATGATTTTGTTTAATTACTATGAAAAAATCTACTTAACCGTTACTAATCATGAACCTTTAGGAAATATTTGTTTTAAAATTCCTTCACTCCTCCCCTCAGAAGAACTGGAAGGAGAAGGAGATGATGATGATAATGATTATGATAAATGTGATGATGATGATGAAGAAGAAGAAGAAAGGAGGAGGGAGGGTAAGAAGCATGAAGGAAGAATATGAAAACAGTATGTTTTGTTAAAGGAATTAAGTAAATAATTTGAGTTATTCATGTATATTAAGTAGAATTATAGCATCAGTATATTTTACCTGCTTTATAAGTCTTTAAAAAATCTGATTTTTTTTTCATAACTTCCAGACTTTATAAATTGATAATTTTTACTTCCATATTTTTCTGTACTTATAATCTTTTCCTAACAGTATCTTCAAACTTTTATGAGTATACTTTTGAGAACCAACTGAATTTTTTTGGAAAAATTGAAGCTTGATAATGATTTTATAATAATTGTTTTTATAAATTTTATCATAATAGAATAATTTCATATCTCTTTCCTACTTGCATATTTCTTGATTCTCAGTGTAGTTCATCATTTATAGCCTTTTATTACTTGAGAGATCAAAAGATGTCAAAATACAAGCTTTGTTTTTGGTAGAATTCTCAATTTCAACAGAATATAGATTATATATGGCTTTCATTTTTTTCGTTTTATACAAGAATTGTTGTTTCTTACAAAGATTTTCTTTATTTTTTATTCAATTTTCCTTTTTTGGAAAATTTCAAAATATCATTTAGGGAAGAAATGAATACAGAAATTACAATTTATGAATTATTGTTGAGTTGTGAAAGAAAGCAATTTAAATTTACCATAATATACTGATATCGTGTTTGATTTTTTTGAAGCTGCATGGAGCTGACTTAATTTTTATTTCAACACCGCAGTTTCAAAAAAAAAAATTTTTAGTGGTGTAGTGATTCTTTGACCCTTTGTGTTGTTTTAGAAAACCTTATGAGCAAAATACTATAGTTGAGATTATATTACACAAATTAAGAAATCCTCACAAATTTCAATGCATATTTTTGGGTTTTATTGTTTTAGTTAACTTTATGTTGACCACCCGATCTTGAATCTAAAGCATCATGGATCTAAGTCTGAGGCTCTGATATTAGACATAGCCATAACCCTGAACACCAGGCAGCACCCTAGGGATTAAATCTGCATGCTGTCCAGACATCAATATATGAGAAGAATGCAGACCCCCTTCATGTGTTCAATGGTAAAGTCTGGTGGTGACCTGGGATTCCTGCTGCACACATAATCCTGAAGTTTAAGGCCATGAGTTCATAGGTTACCACCTTGGACATTCATGCCTCACAAGCATTGTGTCTCAATGTATCACCCCATCTCTTTATCATTCGAGATGAGAAGAGTGGGGCCCCTCCCCCCTCACACCCCCTCTATGCATATTGATTGTTTTTCAGCTTTAAGGTTAAAAAAATGCTGGAGACAAATATTAACAAATGTGATTCAAAACATGCAAGGCACAGAGAATTCTGCTTACAGAACTGTTGAATTCCCTTTTGCCTAATGTTTGTTTATGATCTCTTTGATCAGATCATGACTTCCAAAGATCAAATGGAATAAAATGACTATCAAGGGCAACCTTAATGTTCATTGCTGGTAAGGTGTGCCTTGCTATTTATCACTAGAGATGTGATTTATCAGAATTATTTGACTGACTGGTCAAGGGTTATTATGTGTGTCTAGTTCCTGTGCATGTTGTACTTTGAACGGCTGCATATGCTTTGTTCATAAAAATGATATTGAAATGTCACTGTCTAGTGCACACAAACGGGTATTTAGCGCTCATGTCTGTATCATATCTATGAAATATAGTATGCACAAAACGGGTTTATTGTGTGCCCTATGTGGACATCCATGTGTAGCTGTGTGCATAGCGAAACAACATGGCTACCAGGATTTGCACAGTCTTTGCCCTCACCGTGTGACCTTGAGTCTCGGGCGGCGAAACGTGACGGGCCAAGCAAGGGCATGTCTTTTTGGACATGATTTGCATGCTCTGAATCAAACATACTCTTGGTTTGTCTCTGGCGGGCATCGGCCAAAATACACTCTTGCCAATACATTTTGAGCCAAGGGGTCAGGCCTGCATGACCCGGGCTCTTGTTCTCGCAGCAAGCCCACAAACAACATGCACATGGGTGAGCACACAAGGGGTATGTGCAGCGTGTTTTTGAAGGTCCTCGGCATTCACCAGATCAGCCATTGGACGTGATCTGGACACAGTTGGCTAGTTAAACTCGCAAAATATCAGAATGTGGATTTACCACCCCTTTTTCTAGCCACCCGTTGCACCCAAAGGGCCCGCCCCCACCCATCCCATCATGATTTCTTCTCTTCTTTTTTTTTCAAATGTAAACTTCAACTTCAGGTCCTGCTTTTCCTGGTCTGGCGACCAATCCTGTGCAAGTTGTACTGCAGTGACACGTTGCCAAGAAATGTCAGTACTGCTGTAGGCCTACATAGTATAAAGTGTTTTTATGAACGTGCTTTAGGAGCATTCACAGTGACTTTTTAAATTCATTATTCATGAAAAAGCTGTCTGAATGAAAGAGGGCAGATATGTTAAAACACAGATGAGTTGTCAAGTCTAATTGCCAATAAAAACATGTTTATTTGAAGATGTCCAGGGTTGTGCCAGTTTAAAAGCAACAATGAACCACGATTGTATTGTTTTAAACATTGTTAAAACTTTTTTTTCTATAGCATAAATGTGCTTTTAATGCTGCACTCAGAGTTCTGAAATCATATGACAGTAGTTCTATCCAGAGCATAAATGCCTCAGTGACAATTGGTGATATTGTTATTGTCTGTTTTACATTTAAAATACCTTTATAAAAAACATGGCATTTGAAGTGAAATCAAGGCATATTTCAAGGAGGGCTGTTAAGTGTATTTCTAGACATATTTTAGGGATAGGGTAAGATGTGCATCAAAATCATGACAATACTGATGAATTTCAATTATTGGAATGATGCTGATGATAATGACAATGATGATATAGTGATGACAATATTTGTTGGGGAAAATTATGATAAATAGCAAAAGAAACAATATTCAGATGGCAATAGAAGTGAAGATGATTTTTTTGCAGTCATGTTAGATTCCAAGTTAAGAAGAGGTTTGAACAATTAACCAATTAATCTCTGAATTTCTTTAGTTCAGTTAAAAACAGTGATCAATAGGTTTCCACATGAATTGTGCATTTCTTGATTGTATAAAATAAAGAAAATTAGAATTGAATTTTCTGATTTGTTTATGGCCCTTTTATTGTGGCTGAGGGCATATGCCCATTGCACCACCTTAGATACCTGCGAATAGGATTTGATTATTGTTTTAGTTGAACCTTGATAATATGATATTTGTAGTATTAGCTTTCAAGAAAAATAAGATTAATAAAAATATATGTTGAATAATGTTTAATGCACAGGCAATAGTGTGTATCAATTTCTTCTAAATTCTTGTATGAAAAGGAAAACAATTATCTTGTTGCTTAAATCTTTATCAAAATATAATAAATATAAAGCCGGGTTAATAATGGCATGATCATGTTAAGCAGAGCCCGCTTGGAGAACAGTTTTCAAAACTGAAGTGGCTACCCTAAGTAAAATATAACTATCATGATTATTATTATTTAAAAAAAATCTGTATTTGATGATTTGAAACTATACAGGAAAGCATTCTTGCTAGAAAGTATGTTTGTATACAGTGTATAAAATAAAATTTGATTCTGATTGATATTGCACTATAGATGTAACTATCATGAAATATAATTAGGAAGTATTAAATCTATATTTTCCTATTTTCAACATATTTGTATGTCTTAAGAATAAGATTGCAGATGTTTATCTCCATGTCTATACATTTAGCTGTTAGGTTTACAAATGTATTATTTGCAATAAACCTTCAAATGACATGAAAAGTTTCAAGTTATTTGAAAAAGAAATATTTCAACCTGATGATAGCCGTTTTAATCGTACATGCCTCTTGCTTTCCCCTTTCTGAAACCATGTTGCCATGATCTTTTATTTGAGAGTCTATGAGAGACTCAGCTCAAAAATATATTCATTTCTTGGAGAGAAAATAGTAAACAAAGAGCAAAGTATCCTCAAACCAATAAGCGAGCCTCCCACACTCATTCAATTTCTTGCTTGTCAACCTGAAGTAATAAACCTCAGAGAATTCCAAAATAAATTGGACAAATACAAACATACCAAATTTATGAAATTCTTTTGTCGTTGATGATGATACTTGAAGATTTTATATTAATGTTTGACTTGAGTGCCTTTGTCTGCAGCGTTGTTTCAACTCAGCAAGATTATTGCACAGAATTCAGTATATATTTATGCAAAATATTAGTCCCTTTGAATCTGTATTTTCTTCCCATTCCCATCCGGTGGATCAGTGAAACCTCTGAAATAATGTCTGCAAACATTTGTCAATACATCCTCCTTTTGCAAATACGTTCTTTTGTTTTCTTGCAGTCCAGGAGAAAGGTTTTGGTGGGTGATATTCACACACCGGACATGCAATATTTTTTTCATGCCATTTCTTTGCCTTTCCTCTGATATCCTCTGTGATAGGATTCCCATTTTTGTATGAACTTCATCATTGCATTCCCCTAAGGTAATGAAGAAACCAAACTAAAGCCTACTTTCACTCTCAATTATACTTCAGGCTTAGGCTTTGAAACAGTTCTCAAATATTCTCATGAGATTTGTTTGAAAAGACAAATGAAGCATTTATTATATCTCTCTCTGCCATTAAAGAAAAATCTTATCACATCTTTTAAGAATAAAAATATTCAGTACATTGCATTATACCATGGACATAGAAGGTTCATTGTAATGTAATTATACATTTCTAGGAAATATAAATTGCTTTGGTGGATTTACAAACATTTATAATTTGGTAAAAAGGTTATGATCTAAACTTTCTTTTTATAACTACATGTACCAAAATTTAAATCTGGGAAAGAATACTATGCTGATATATACATGTATCTGTAAGCATGTTTAAAAAAAAAGAGAATAATCCATTTACTTGGTTGATAAAAGTTGTTGCTATCCTCGTTCACTTGTATAACGGCTCGTTCATCGAGGCAACGAAGGCCATGGACTTGGATGCCCAGTTATTTTACCTCAATGCCCCCTGTCATCAGCCTTGGATATTTTAGTGCCTTTCTAATTTTTCCTAATTGCACTATAATAAAAGTGTGCTGCATAGAAAAAAAGGCATTAAAAATATCTAAATTTAAGGCCTGATGTACAATGTTACATGTAGTATAAGTATAGTTAGCATGTACATGTATGATATTATGATTCTGAATTGATTGACAAATTTAAAGCAACATTGTAAAGACACCAGATAGTGAGCTAGGTAATCCATGTTTTAATGGACCTTGACTCTAGAAAACATTATGTACATGTATTATTTTTTCACTTTTTATGGTACCAACATTCAATTTAAAAAAAAAGGAAAATGGGGTCTCAATGCTGATTTTCAGATTGTCTAATGTCATTGTGGCTGAACCCTCTTGGTCTACTGTAGTTTGGTTCAATTTCACTTGGTATGTCACTTGGTCTAACTTTTATTCAGGCTTACTGTCATTAAGTCTGTTGCCTAGATGCTTCTAATTTCCTCTTTGTCTACATATTTTGCCACACTTTGTCTTATGAATGTTTTGTTCATAAATAGTTCAACTAATTTTATAGGCTATAAGTGGTGTTTGTCCGTGTTAAATGATATGGTATACCCTAACTGGAAATTAGACCAAATGGTTGTAGACGTGATGGGATCGGTCATTGTGGATGAGACCAAACGCAAAGAAGATAAGGTTAAATCATGGACCTACTACTACTAGGTCCATGGTTAAATCGAAATTTTTTGGCAATAAAGAAACAAGCTGCAGGTCTTATAAAGTAGACACTTCATGTATTTCTATATTAAGTTTTTACTTTTCTCATACATATTGATCAATTACTGTTCGGTACAAAATCATGTCTTTTTGTTTATTTAGAACTTTGCAACGAACGATTTCTATAAATGAAAATTGTGTTCGAATCTCACTGTTTTACAATCAGCTGTACATGTACGTTAAACGTTTATCGGTGAACACCTGATGGCGCAGTTGTATGCTTCCCTCAGTCATGTCAGTATTTTTCATTAAGTACACAATGCTGCCATCTCGTGTTCACACAAAAATATTTCATTTCTTTTTCTTTCTTTAAAAAGTTTCTCAAATTTTTCCGTATTTGCCATTTACTTCATTTTTTTTTCTATTTATCATCCAGTACCCTTCAATGATCTTTCGGTAGAATTCAACTGGCACATGTGGATTCTAACCAACATGGTTTATAATTTTTACCATTTTGGGGACAAGAAACATATTCAATAATAAGACTTTTATTTTATCCAATCCTCTTTGAGAGTGTATGACTTTAAAATAAATTTACACCAAAAATTGACATGCTGGTTCTTCCCCCATACATTTTGTACATAGTTTCTGTGGCGCAACTTACCCTAGAAGGTGGCACAACTTATACCCCCACAGATGGGGCAAGTTGAGCCATTTGACATCTCTTTTTTTCAACAAGGGTGACATTGAATTTCATTGTGGGGGTAGAAAGTTATATATAGGTGAAAAATATTTCAGAAGAATTAAATTTTAAAGCAAGGTACTTATTTCTACAATATTATTAAAGGACAAGTCCACCCCAACAAAAACTTGATTTGAATAAAAAGAGAAAAAATTAACAAGCATACCACTGAAAATTTCATCAAAATCGGATGTAAAATAAAAAAGTTATGGCATTTTAAAGTTTCGCTCATTTTCAACAAAATAGTTATATGAACGAGCCAGTTACATCCAAATGAGAGAGTTGATGACGTCACTCACTCACTATTTCTTTTGTATTTTATTACATGAAATATGAAATATTTTTATTTTCTCGTCATTGTCATGTGAAATGAAGTTTCATTCCTCCCTGAACACGTGGAATTCCATTATTTTAACATTTTGTGCTTCAGGCAATGAGGTCCTTATCATCAAATTCGTAAAAATTAAAATATTGTATAATTCAAACAATAAAAAACAAAAGAAATAGTGAGTGAGTGACGTCATCGACTCTCTCATTTGGATGTTACTGGCTCGTTCATATAACTATTTTGTTAAAAATAAGCGAAACTTTGAAATGTCATAACTTTCTTATTTTACATCCGATTTTGATGAAATTTTCAGCATTGTGCTTGTCTGATTTTTCTCTATTGATTTAAATCAACATTTTTCTGAGGTGGACTTGACTTTAATCATATCAATTCTAACATGCAAAAAGCAAAAAGTATCACAACTTACACCGCCTTCCCTTACATGTAGTAGAACATTACCAGAGTCATGTTACTTTGAATGTATGCAATAGCACTTACACTGTAGCATGTAATTTTGATGTCATAAGATTCCATGTTGTTGTTGATATCTCAATCACCACCACTTTTGGTTTGTCCATTTTAAAATATAGAAACAGGGAATATTAGGGATGGGGAGACTATAGACAATGACATGGAGGTGTTTAGGACGGGGGGGGGGGGGGGGGGTCTGGCCACAAGGATTCATGTCTTTCGGGAAACATAGATTTCATTACCATGCCTCAATTAGTGTTGTTGCAAGCTATCCCTGTTCCTTTTCTTTTGTTTCATGTCCTGGTTGCAATAACGTCTTGGATGGGAAATTTGCAGGAATGGGAAGTACATGTTGATGAAAAAAAAGAATACTGTAAGAAGCTTTATAAGGGAAGAAATTAGTGTACCTTTATCAGGGCAGTGTTTTCTCACATCTTTGGATTTAGGTATCAAAACAGTTACATTGGAAATTTTATAAGGTTGCTATAATTGTTCTTGATAAATATTCATACAAATTACAACACA
This sequence comes from Lytechinus variegatus, assembly GCF_018143015.1. Lineage (NCBI taxonomy): Eukaryota > Metazoa > Echinodermata > Echinoidea > Temnopleuroida > Toxopneustidae > Lytechinus > Lytechinus variegatus. The sequence goes on from NC_054746.1 coordinate 28,074,786, forward strand.
AATTTACACTTGACTTTGCCAACAGATACACACTACTCAAGAAAGTACAATTTTACATGTATTCCTCAATTAAAAAAAGGGTTAAACATGTTTTTAATTTTGCCATCTTAAAATACAGAATAATTTGCCAGCACATATACATTTAAGATCACCTATAAATTCTATTTAGTGATAGAAATTTAAAGCCGCCTTTGTTTCTTTTGTAATCTTGTCATCTTTGAGAGCTACATAGAGCAATTTCAATCATTATTTGCTGTATAGATATTAGTTAATTATTGTAGTAGTTATCATTATTATCTGTCATTAATTATTGATTATTTATTTAATTTATAATACTTTTATTTCAGGGCTATTTCCCCACCATGAATATACACATAAATTAGGACTTACACAAAACTTTACTCCCCAGGTTTTATTAAATGATTTTCGTACATCCGATTGGTCAGATAAGATGTCCGGTTTATTTTCTGCTGGCCTTTCAATCTACACATAATTCCAGAAGTAACAAGAGTTTTTGAATTCCCTTTATATTAAAAAAAGAAAAGCTCAAAACACAAATTGAAGCACAGATATTATTTCACTTTTAAGCTTTTAGGACCGTTCATCTTTGGAGAGGAAAAAAATATTGATATTGATAACCAACTCAGCAGACGAAAAGACACACAGGATGGTATCATTATGACGTATTGGTTACTTTAGGACGAGGACTCGGATCAAAAAACAAAAACCAATTATAACTTCAACTCGTCATGATTTAACAGAGATATACATCACCCAAACTTCTCTAAACCTGACATACACTCTTATGAAATTGATGATAGGGTGTGTACTGTGAGTAACTACTTTTAACAAAATATGCCTTTATGTTTTTCATCAAAGTTGGTGACATGTTATAAATCTTTCTCACTCCATTTTGAAGCCTTCCATTCTCTAAACTGCTAAAGGCTCGATCATAGTGTGATGATGGAGGCAGTGTACAGCATCCTGCTCAACCATTTCTTGGCATCCGGTCTTCCATCCATCTCCATCTTCCTCGAGGTCCTTGCACCCCACACTTAAACCATAGCTTCCTCCCATCACCCTTCATCCCCTTATTCTCCATCCTCACTTATTGTTTTCTTGAAGTTGTAGCCCTTCGCAGCATCCCATGTCATCTTTCTCCCAAATAATATTTCACCTGAAGATGCATGGCCCGTATTTGCTCAGACACCCTAATTTCCTGTACCTTTTGCTCATATTCATCTTTGGATCTTTTCTTCATCTCTATTTCTATCATTCATTTCTTCATTTTGTTGTTTAATTGATGAATGGACTACCTGTTGCCCTTCTGGTGTTTCCTTTTCCTCCTCCCCTTCCACCTCCTTAGATTTCTAATCGTCATCAATCTTGAAACATTTTTCAATTTTTTATCTTTTTTTCTTGGCTTTACTTATATCATGATTCTTAGGGAAGATACTTCAAGCTAAATGGTGTTGCATCAAAGATTTCTGTTTATTTGTCTTATTGTTTAACTGCCTCTTGCAATCTCCATTGCCCATGTTTCAATGCCCTAAAAAGTTTTTTTTTTATCATAAGATGAAATGCTTAACCGCACATCACCATTCTGCCTCTCGCAGCTCTTAAAAAGTTAATTGGTCGAATCTTCACTTCAGTTTAAAGGATATATGATGTTCAGTGTTCATTTGTTGAAAGATTGTAAGCTCTATGAGAAGGACCTTGTGACATACAATTTAGACTGCCTTAATCCTTTTTTTTAATACAACTAAGGAGCTGACACTTTTATTTGTTCGAAATCACTTTATTTCCAGCTCTTTGAAACATACAAAATGTATATATTCAAGGTAAAAATCCATAATCGCTAAAATTCATTGATGAGGAAAAAAGAATAAAAACAGAGAGCAGAGCTTGTAAATAACGCTGTTCCTTTTATCTTTTTTTTTACAAAGATATATAGTATGGATAACAAAATAAGTCAAAAATATGTAAATACAAAACAAAAATAATAAAACATAAAGTGATATAATACATCAAATATTTAAATGAAGAAATTTATTTGTCATTTAAGACCTTTTATCTGATTATTAAGTTATTTTGAAACTTCAACAATTTTACCATCCAAAAGTTTGATAATATATTTTGTAATCTGGGGCCCGTTGCAGAAAGAGTTGCTTTTAAACGCAAGTCAAAAAATCAATTGCAAGTCCCAAATGCGCGCTGTTGATTGGTTGAAAATCAAGTTGCGCATGATTTGTAGAGTTGCGATTGATTTGTAGAGTTGCGATTGATTGCAACTCTTTCTGCAACAGGCCCCAGGGGCCTGTTGCTTATGTCAGAATGTGTCTGTGTTATCTCTTTGTATTGCATTGCAACATGTTATTCATTCTCTTTCATTTCACTGAGATGAAATTGAGTCTGTAAACCACCCCACACTTCTTAAAAACAAACTTAAAGTTACAGGCCCTCAGTGAACATTTATCTATGCAATTAATTTCAAATAATCATAAATTATTTTCACTTGATGCTATCATGGTCATTTCAAACAAAGCTTGTCAATTGATCAGAAAGATGATTTCTACAAGTGAATGCTGTGATCAGTATGTTGTCATCAATTGTACAAATGTGTGTGCAATCTCCATAGCTTTGTATTAACTGCTGTCCCTAGAATGGGTACTTTATTTGCACTTTCCTCATTATATTTGACTGTTCAGGGATAAATATCAATTTGCAACTAAGAATTACAAATCCATGTAGAAATTTTTCATCAGCATTATGCATTAGTTGTCTATAGTCTTTCCAACAAGCTTTCATAAACATCATGAAATTCTTTATATTTTTAACTGAATTCTATTGTTTTAAAAATAGGCACTAGGGTACTCCCCTCCCTGTCTATTAGTATACCAATGACATCATGATCTCAATATAGCTACATAACAGACAGACAGAGTAATCATACTTGTTGACTATGAAAACAAGGGCTGTCCTTAGAGAGATGTAATAAAAGTTCTTCAACCTATCACATGAGGTGAACAAAATATCAGTTTTGCCAGAGAGAGAAACAGAGACAGAGGCGGGGGGGGGGGGGGGGGGGGGTCGATAGGGGGTGGGAAAGGATGGAGCTAGGAGAATTAAAGAAAAAATAGTAAATATTTTTATAGACAGAGCATGAATGGAGAAAATTGAAAAAAAGGGCATATAACGAAATATTGCAGGGAATATTAGGACTGGGGAGTGCCTTAATTTGTGTCTCTTAAATGAGGAGATACCTACAATACTACATGTACATGTAAAGATGTCTGTCTGTACTACACTTTACTGTTGATAACTTTGTCAACACTTGAGGGTCCCCTCAAAAAGAGAAAATATGATTAAAGTGATAGTGTTTGAAAAATCATCATTTATTCACTTTTTGAATTTGATTGTTTTATTTCATTATTATTTATGAGGTGGCAGGCAGGATGACCAGATTTGGACAGTCAAAACACAAGACTCTTTGAGATCAGATCAGTTGCATAATAAGCCTGACATTTTCAGAGGGCTTAACATGGCATAGAAGGTAGAGTTATTAAAAAAAGAGAAAACGTCAAGCAAGTGAAATTTTGTGATAGATTTGGACATACTCTTCAAAACTATATCACCATTTTCGCCATTTTACTTCTGTGCATATTAAGAAGAATATAACCAATGTTTCAATATCTCCCATAAATATGTTAAACATCATGAAATACGGGACAACCGTCGTCCCTTGAAGGGACGCAGGACAAATTGGTGAAATATGGGACTGTCCCTTAAAATCTGGGACGTCTGGTCATCCTGATGGCAGGGGGTGCATGTAAAGTTGTGCTAGATGGAAGAGAGCAGGGGGGGGGGGAGTTTACAAATTTGATAAGAAAAAAAAATCAAGACAACAGAGGCAAAAGAGGGTCACGAGAAAGGAGTCCAATAATACAGAACTCCCATTCATCGTAGACGCACATTGCCTCAGTGAATACTCTATGCCTGGTCACATTGATATAGATACTGAAATGTGCTGGTAATTCCCCATTAATGTTTTATTCAATTCCATGAGACCAACGAAATCCACACATTCTCATGTTCGCTACTATATACCGTACATATGTTTGTGTTTCAAGTGCATGTATCCAGCAGTATGCATTTTTAATTAGTGTCATTTCCCTCCTCTCTCTATCTCTCTCCCTCTCTTTCTCTCTCGATCTTCCTTTCTTTCCCAATGATGGTGTGTTTTGTTTTGAAAGTAAGGATAGTAACAGGATGGAGAGTTTCACCAGTCACAAAGTGACCATCCGTTTTAATAGGGACAATTGAAACATGGCAAAGAAGCGGAAACAGCTCGTGGTCTGGTGGGGGGGAACACAAACCACCATGATCTTGTGGTCGCTATTTCCATTTAGGCACTTGATGAAGTATACATTTCTAGGAATATCTGAACTGCAAGCACGTATCCAAAACAAATTCAGATTTCATTCCAAACTGGCCAGAAGGATGTGATTCATTTTGATATGACCACATGCCATTTTGACCACGACATACACTTTCTATTCACGATTATTGAAATGTTGTATTATGGATTTTGAAAGAAGAGGAGACGAGTTATTATCTTGAGATTAGCCTGTAGTTCTGAAAGTGCCACTGCCCAGTCTTAAGCTTGGCTGAGATATTTGATAAGGCCTATACAATGTAGTCTATTGGTTCGGACTCTTGTCTTTGGAACAAAGGGTCATGAATTCGCATCCCAGCGATGTTCTAATTTCCTTTGGCAAAAGAATTGATCCACATTGTGATGCACTCAACCCTTGTGCAGTGAATGGATACCTGGCAAAATTAATTCCATGATTACGCTTAGCACTGTAAAAGCAGTTGGAACTTGGTCACAAGATAAACAGTGTTTTCTCGATCTGTTTCAATTAAATTTCAATCTTTGTAACGATATCTATTCATTTTTAAACAGAAAAGAGCAAAGATGCCATCCCGTGTAGTGTTTTTTTCCTCATTAGGATTAGAGATGAGAATATGTTCTGTAGCCATGTTTCACATACACTGTATGTCCTGGTTATACATAAAACAAAGAAGCTATCAACAAATATAGGGCAAACTACTCCTTTTTTCACTCTGATCTCAGAATACAGGGATCAATTTGCCTTTATGTATATGTCAAAAGTTATAGCAGACATTTTAGAAATATACACAGAAATTTCCAGGAAGTCATTGGATTATATTAAACAGAAAATAATTTATAGACTGCAATTTCACAATAGTCAATTCCAGCTCAATATTAATTTTTCAATATCATTTGACATGAGCAGATGAGTCTCTTGAACTTCCAAATAGACAACGTCTCAGCCTTTTTTATTGTTCTTATGGGATATAAAATTGTTTTATGACTGGCTGCTGTAGAGTACATGACATTGGAGCTTGTTAAGAAAAGCTTTCTGATTTAAACAAAATTATAAAAATCAAACAACTGGATTTCAGTTAGCCAGAAGCTTGCATTACAATAATACAGTATTTGATTTTTCCTGAGTGCACTTATTACATTTTTTCCCGAACACCTTGCTGGACCCTGAATCCCTCAATTTCAACCACTGCATATTCCACTGGAGTTGGTTAGATCAAGTAAGATGAAATTTGTTCATTGCAAAACAATTTGAACATCCTTGTGGTATATAGCTGGCAGAAAAGGAACATAATTCCCCACTACAGAACCGCTGGTGCTTGGACGTGCCTTGCGACTTTGGACATCCAGGATTTGTTACGTGTGAAACCTGAAGGCTTGCCAAGATTTGTTTAGCCTCACGATTATTTTTTTTTCAATTGCAGCATGCTAATATGAACCAGGTATACCCATTACACTGTAAAACGTAGCTATAATGATTAATGATAGGAAAATCATTTCAGGTACTTATGATTATCATCCAAAGTTGAAGTACTGTATAAAGAACAAAAATCAGAACGCAGAAATCATTACATGCACATGTATGGCTTGTCCATGTATATCAAATGTAAACACCTCATAAGTGTCATGTCCCAATTATTAAAATATCTTTAATATTCGTTTAAACCGTCATATCTATTTTGCTTGGCAATACTAGTACTTTATTCAAATGTATGAAAATTTGTTTGTACTTGATCTTGTATAGCTTGTACGTGTATGTGCATGGTAGCATGGAGCTCAATGTGTCTCTGTGATCAGGATAGTTTTGAAATCTACCAATTTTGGTCCTTTTATGTTTAATTTCATTACATTATTTTCCAAAATATTTAATTTCAGTTGTAAGTGAAGTTGCTACCTCTTGAAGAGCATCTTCCCTCTTTCCTGTCATGTCTTTTCTCTACTCTCCCCTTTTCCCCTTGAATTGTCAATTCTAATCAGTCAGGCACATCCTTGAACATACTTTCCTGACTTATGGTCTAACATATCACATCAGAACGCTTCAAATGATGTCAAACCTCATATTCCTGGATGACTTCTTTAGGGACACGACAACGTGTGCCACTCAAGCATCACACCAATCATGAAAATGACAACATAGCCAACCTGCTCGAGACGTCTTCATTTCCCATTCACTCTATAGCCTTTGACCGATTTGTGGATGTCCAATTTGCAACACAATTCAACTTAGTTTGAAAGAAAAAAAGTTTTTAATTCATTTGAATGGCAAAAGAAAGCCACCATTTGTTAAATTATTTTTTATGTTAAAATATGTTCTACAGATTATGCATGTCTCTGTAGGAGAAAAAAAACTATTACCATAGTACATGTATATATCTGTGTACATGTTTGTTCGTATTACTTGCATTTATGCAAATGGTGCAGTTACATTAATCATTCTGTAATAAATGATAGTAAAGTAAATGTTTTTTTTTCTAAAAATATGAATTGAAGTTGTTAAGTTCCCATCACTGTTCGCTATAAAGCAATATGGTTGATTTAACAGTCAGAGTGGATTAATAATTTTTATTTTTTCCATTAACATTTTTATGTCTCTGGGATTTGTTCATATTTTTATCAAAAACCCCTCAATTTATTTGCTATATACTAGAAACAAATCTCTGACCTACTGGAATACATCGGTGCCAATATTTGAAAGGGTAATAATATCAGTCTGGTAGTCGGAATAAAAAAAAATCCTCAGATGATTTGAAATACTTGTGTTTGGAGTCTGACATTAATTCAGTGATATACAATTATATGAAATTATAAAATCATGCAGATCGTTGCTGTATTTCTTCTTTATTTCTTCCACATAGATAAAGAAATAAAAAAGTACCATTTAGAGACAGACAGTACATTTGATAACGAGACAGTGTGATGGAGTCTGAATAAGAGACATTTCAAAATTTAAGAGTTTGGAGAAAGTAAAGGAAAAAAATACCAGTCTCAACACTACATCTTTTATGTTGTCTACAAATTTACAACTCTGCTTGGCATCGTTTCAAATGAATGATTGATACCCATTTATGGTCTTACATGTACATTCATAACTATAAATTTCATCTGTAGACAAAGTACTTACATTGGAAGGAGTAAGCTTTTTATTTGATTACTTTTACCTTTTGACATCATGTCCCTACAAATTAAAGTGGACAGACAACGAAAAAAGATATTTTGTTATTTCTTTCAAAGTCTATGTCGTTATTTAGGTAACAATTGTCACATTTTTCTCTAAAGCTCTAAAGAAGAATATGGCAGAATAGATTATTGATGATAACAGAAGGATATCAATAAATGCAACTTAAAAAGCTCTCCATCCACTCTCCATCGACAGAAAAGTGTATTAAGCAGACCTATATGTGCTCATCAAAATATGTTTTTAAAACAGCTCCACCAATCCCATCACTCTTTAAAAAGTCTTTGTCAAAGTAACCACTGTATTGGTGTACTTTATGGTCATCATTAGCAGTTTATTGGTTAAGATATACCAGAATATTGGTTATTCATTTTATACTCTTTCAAGATTTTGATGAATCCATTTGAAAAGATGAGTAGGTTTCTATTGATCAATTGAGCTTTTATCATTTCGAGTAAGAGGATCCCTCTTTGAACAGTTACAAAATGTTATTAAGATTAATTTCAATGTGATAATTGCTTTGAGTCAAGATGTATTTCCTTTATTTAAAATGCTAAAATGCTGAGGTTGCTGCTTGGTCACAATACTGCTTACTTATTAATATAGGCAAGGAGTTGAAAACCTTGATTGTTTACAAAAATGACAAATAGATTTTTTTTTAAATATTGTATATTAAAATTTTGTTTGATTTTCGGCATTATGATTTTAATATAATTACTCAAATGTCTTGATGATTGGGCACCCTTTATCATTTCGCTTTATGTAACTTTTTTGTTTTTTGTTTATTTTTATAGGAAGTTACATCAACACAAATGTTCTTCCACATTTATTGCAGTATTGTCCATGTCAAACTTTAGTTTTGGCTTGCTTGCTTTAATTGCTTTGCTTGCTTTAATCGCTTACAAATTTTCTGAAAATACTTTGTCAGCAATTTTACAACCTGGCTGTAACCTACATCTGTAGGTTGGTCTGCAACACACGATTTTGAGATATTCTTTTTTAAAGTTTGGATGATTTTCTGTGAAAAAAACACCAGGGCAATATCATTTAAAGCATAAAGCAATCTACGCTTTTGTCATATGCACAAATTTCTCTTATTCTTTAAATAATAAGAATGTTTATCTGAAATTTGGTAGGTCAATAAAGTTAATTACAGGCTTTCAGAATATGCAAGAAATGTATAAAAGAAGAAGAAGTTTATTCCAGTTTTTTAAATCACTGATGAGTTTTTGGCCAATTGCATCAATGGATGCATGTTCTTGGGATGTTTTCTTATGCTTTTTTGTGTGTGTGAATCATGAAGCACTATTGGAGAAAGCATCAAGATCCCTTTGAATGAAGACATTGATTGTGACATAGAACTTGACCACAGCACCATTTGTTCCAATTATCCTGTGAATCATTCTTAATAAAGGGTCCTTTACCCACTGCTTTGAGAAACTATCACGTCTTAATGCACAAGGTGAACTTTCCCCCTTCTGATAGGTAGGTCCCCATACGATCAATTTACTCCTCATGCTGCAAGGAGAGCTCATCGATGACATAGTCTGGCAATGGGAATGACTTTTTTCAACTTTTTAGGACATGCCAACTAATCTGTCTTTTCCGGTATCCATAAAGCAACAAGTTTACTTGTCAAGCCATTTTCAACTTGGCTATTGTGATAATCACATCTCTATTGCTTAATATTGATATTTTGGTATCAATACCATTACTTTAAAATCACGAGTATCATGCATATCAATACCTTAGAAGAAATTCTTTTGGCAAAGATTGGTCACCATATAGCGTGTAATTAATACTCCGAAAAAGCAAAACTAAAAATCTTTTTGTACATACACATGAAATGTTCAGTACCAGCAAATGTAAGTAATAATATGGAGTCTTTAAAATGTGGGATGGTTTTACATATTATGGCTGATAAATCAAAATCCTGGTTAAATTCACAGGAATGGTAATAACAATATTATATTTTGTGGAAAAGCGAGGAAAAAAAATTGCACTAATTTTAAGTCAATAGCAATGTTGTAGAGGGGATGGGAAACAATCCAAATCACTTGAATGTCACTTCCAATCAATAAACAGTAGAAGAAGTTTGTATTAAAGAGAAAGTTTTGCAGTAGTCCATCATGGTGTTATTCGGTGCATCATTCAGTGAATCATTGATCCTTTCTCAAGTGGGAAGACATTCTACTAAGACCATACACATCAAGTGAAATTGGAGATTAACCCAAGATTATATTCAAGTCAGTTACTTAATCTGTTGTCATTCAAATCTAGTCAATATGTACCTTCATTTTGAGAATGAGCAAGCGTCATTTGTTACAACAGTGACTAAAAAGGATGAGAGTTAAGAGAAAGGGGGTTTGTATTGAGTCACTCTGCGTCAAATACTCTGTCCATTTTGAAATATCTGTCTGGTGATTTATATTAAGCAAATAGCTCGATAATGATATTATATGAACTGGATATAGTCAATACCAAATTGGAAAGAAGAATCTATGAGGAGGAATGTCTTCTATATCTTTTTTTTATATTATTTCTGGGAACAATTATTGAACTTTCTTGCACTTGGAAAATCTAAGCCTGGAAGAAATCCAGGTGACTGAGGTGAGAATCCAAGAATCTACTTAACCTGTTGACTGCTGAATTCCATGATTCTCATAGACTTTGTACTTACTGGTTGATACTTGAGATGGAAAGGTTCACATGTCTTCATGGAAAATAGCTGTGTGAGAGGATCACCAGTAAAGAAAGCGTTTATTTTTTTTCATCATTGGTTCTATTACCTGATTGTTAAGCTGTCATAAGTAGCTTGGCAATCAGGTAATATTAAAGGTCAAGTCCACTCCAGAAAATGTTGATTTGAATAAATAGAGAAAAATCAAACGTAGTATAACATTACAAATTTCATCAAAATCAGATGTAAAATAAGCAAGTTATGACAATTTAAAGTTTCGCTTATTTTTCACGAAACAGTGATATGCACAAATCAGGGACATGCAAATGAGACAGTCACTGATGTCCCACACTCACTATATCTTTTGTTTTTTATTGTTTGAATTATACCACATTTTGTTTGTTACAGATTTGACAACAAGGACTAACCCGACTGAACCATATTGTATTACGCAAAGCTAATTCCACATGTTCAGGGTGGAGGTATTCGCTTTTTCACTTGACAATGAGGAGAAAATTAGAATGTTTCTTATTTAATAGAATAAAATACAAAAGAAATAGTGAATGGATGACGTCAAATGTCACATCTTTTGTCTCCTCATTTGCATACTGACCGGGATGTGCATATAACTGTTTTGTGAAATTAAGTGAAATTTTTAAATGTCATAACTCTTATTTTACATCCGATTTTGATGGAATTTTCAGTGTTTTGTTTGTCAGATTGTTTTCCTTTTATTCAAATCAACTTTTTGTTTGGATAGACTTGTTCTTTAAGAAGCAATCAAGGACCAATGATTGTAGGTCCTCTCCAAAGGAAATAATGAGGATCGAGTCCTTGCCTCAGGAATTTTTTCAAACCTAGGTTGCAGGACGAGATCACGAAACTCTATGAACAAATCTGCCTCGTGTGAAATGAAAATTAAGGACCACAGATATGTACATTGTGCAGAATGATAAAAAGTTCTGATAAATGGGTATTAAAAGAATATTTGAATTTAAATTGGTGAACTATTTACCAGCATAAAAAGCACAAAATGGACAAACTGGAAACAAAGAATTAATTTTCATATGCGGACAGGGAATTTGTCAGGGAAAACCCCTTTTAAGGATCATTAGTTGGCTGTGATAATTATAGGGAGGGGGTTATGTTTGCTGTACAGACAGCCCAAGAAAAACAGCTGTTCGTAAATTCAAACTTTATTTTTAATTCAAATTTGACTGCTGCTAATTCCCATTTTTGTACATTTCGTATTTGAAAAAAAAAATATTGGGGCAAAATGTGAGGTCAATATTGTGACCAGAGAAGTCATGTTAACCAACCTGGGATCTTCATTTTACATTTTGGCTCTATATGCAAAGAGTTTGTGCCACACAAAAAAAATGGGTCCAGAAGCTTTGAAAAAAAAAAATTGACCAACCATATTTTATACATATGTATATTTTGGGGGGCATAATGTTGGGGACAGTTCTAATACAAGCCCTTAATCTTTAAAGTAGCTGGACCATCTTTTCCCGGCCGCTATGTTTGTATGATTTGCAGTCAGATGAATATAGATTCAGCAATACATGTACCATTGAATAAGGTGATTCACCTTTATTTTTGTATTTTTTTTAGGTTTGAAATTAATTCCAGCTGCGTTTCTACCATACAATACTTGTTCGACAGCTTAACCAATAGACTACTGATATCTATAATGCCTCTATGATTTTATAATATTTATACTGTTGTTACAGTATATGTGGAGACCTGTAATGCACCATATTGTTACAAGTTTCCTCTGAAATATTACATTGTACAATAATGTATGCCATAAATTATCTGCCTGTATGTTTGAAGTACAATATAGGCTTAACATATGAACATGAAAAAATTACCATTCAGATAATTCATAATTTTAATGCACAGCATATTTTTTGTGTTGACGTGAATGTGATTTTTTTCCCCCACCGTATGTTTTTTCACATGCCAAGGTTCTCTATTTGGGTAATGACCATTTAATAGATAAAATGTTAAATTATCTTCAGGGAGTGGGAATACAATTGTTTATTATTAGTCAAGATTGATTTGTTGACTCTATAGAACTTTATATTTTGCATAAGAAAATGTTGTGTATACTTGTTTTGAAGGGAAAAGTAACAATATGAATAGCAATTCCTCAAAACTTCCCCAGGCCCTTATAATAACAACAATTATGCTAATGAGAATAATAATGATAATGATAGTAATTATAATGACAACTATGTATGTTGTGATTAATATATGATTAAGACAATAATCCAGCAATATCATTGCTGTTATTGATAAATGATGAATGATGGTAGTGATAATTACTGTCATCTTTACTTGAATTATGATGAATTACTATTTATTAACATGAGAGACACACATGTACACAAACCCACACACAGAGCAGAGGTGGAGGGAGGAATGGGGAGTATGGTTGAGAAAAAAAAATCATAAAAAGTCACCAATAAAAAAATACCCACCCAATTCTCTGTTTACAACTGCCTCACTCCAGAGCAGAGAGAATGTAGGCCACTCCCTGCACTCTGGAAGCCCAACCCATTCAGCCTTGAATTTAAGTGGATCACACACACTTGACCATTACAATTGACATGGTCATTTGGCCCTATTGTTGAAGGCCACTTCACTGGGCAGTGATTCATTCCAGTTTGACAGCAACCCTACACATCATTTACATGTAACTGCCTCAGAGGGATTACTGTTTAATGGTCATAATATGTGTGTATGTGTGTGTGAAGTGAATGGGAAAATACTGTATGGTCATTGTCCACTGGTCATCCATACAGGCTGTATGGTCAGTGTGCAGCAGAATGTATTGTGTGTGTACTGCATGTACACTGTACAATTAGGCAATGGGAAGTAGGACTGGTGACCTTATGAGGACAACAAAACACAACTAGACTCAAAAGTCTATGAATTCAGACCCCATTTAAAACATTTTTAAAGAATTGCGTACTTACTATTGACCAGTCACAAGGTCACAACATCAACAGTAGAAATACATAATTTTGGGGGAAATTGCACAGATGTCTCCATGCATTCACACTGATGTTATATAACACTTGTTCGCCACAATGCTAATCACCATGAACGAGTGGTGAATTAAATGTTAATCTGAGTTTAGTACATGATTCGGCTACTGCTCAAGTTCCTGATGGCTGTGTGTACTTTACAAAAAAGTTACTTGAATGTTGTGAAAGTTGTATTTTTTTTTATAAAGGGTTAACGTTTTCTTGGTCTTCTTGACAATTCAAAAAAAATCCTTTCTCTTTTAAGAATATACCTTGAAACATTGTTCATAATTTAATGTTCAAGCTAAGTAATCACATCTTCATGAAATAAACATCCCTAATGTCAAAATTTGCACCATTCATTCTAAACTGGGTTTGAACTGATAAACTAGCAACTGACCACTCTACTCCCCCTTGAATCGGCCCTCACCAGGCTACACACACACACTACACACAGCCAGCAATTAAGCACTGGCCAATATCATTGACCTATCAGAATTGCCCCAGTTTTAGCCATCTGATTTGCCCACAAGGGAATAATTTGAGTGGTGGACAGTAGGGAAACTGACCACAGTGTCCTTGCAGGCATAATCAAATGAATACATTATGAAAATTGAGGAAATTGTGTTCTCTGGGTCGTAGTCTTGATAATGATTCTCTGTTGAATATTAGATGGGGTAACAAAATTTACTTGGTCAGGTAGCTCTGACCAATATCTGAAGTTTACAACAATAGATCATTGAAAAGGGGAAGAGTGTATACATTAAAAGAATTCTTTTATTTATTTAGTCTAATTTTCTAAATACTTTGTTATTGTGTCAATTGCTGGAATCTGAGAGGTGTCTGGTTTGCAAAGACTACCGATTGGTCAGCATGCTGGTAGTTCATGTAGGTTGCCTGAAGTGACCTCTATCAGGACTTGCACAGCTGGACATTTGCATACATCTGCAATAATGGATGACCAGTAATTCAACTCTACTGCCAAGTGCCCTAGTTTCTCCATGATTGCAATGGCCTGGGAGTGTTGCAAGATGAAGGCTGACTGGTCAGTATAAAGTGACCATGGGTCCTTGAGAGCTAACAAGAGACCTGGAGCTCTAGGGGTAATACAAGGCCAGGGTCCAGTCAGTGCTGTGTTGACATACCTGCTATTCTTAGTCCCTGGTTGGATGTCTGCTGGCAATGGGCTTGTGCTGAGAACCAAGGCTATGTTGTGTAATAGACACTGTAAACATTCCTTATCACACTAGTCTAATTCTGCAGACCATAATATATCCAGAAGGGATTGTTATTTTGCATTCTTCTCCTTCTTCTTCATTTCAGTTACGCTTTTATGCATAGAGGATAGATGATAGGAATGTTGGACAACCTCTCGGATGTGAAACGATCCTGTCAGTTTTAATATCTGGCCATGAATATATCCACCCTTTAGTTCTATACAAGTGATATTGAAGCAAATTTGATCGTGTGTCCAATGTGTTTTGGCTGTTTTGGCTATATTTCTTCATTCTTTCACTCAGCTAACTAAGGAACTCCCAAAAACCATCAAAGGAAAAAGTAACCTAAAGATAGGTTTCTTTTCATTAAGATTTTATTTCTCCTAAAATGGGAGACATGCCTTATCTATTTGTAGTGTGCACAATCCCTGAAGTTTTGGACAAAGTGAAGTAATTATCTGAGGTAATTATCGAGGTTCACCAACTACCTGAGAGCAGCAGCAGTGACACTGGAGACTGTCTATTGGAAAACTATAAATGGTATTGTGTTATACGCTACTGAGAAATCAATTTATGTGGATTTTTTTTATTTATGAATGACCACTTGGAATTGAAAGTGTGGTTGTCTCTTGTCTGACCTACATGTAAACTGTTTACAATTTATACCATGGAAACATTGCTGAGCTGTGAATTAGACTTTGATTTCTACAAGAAGAAAAGTTATGTACTGCCTTTAGGGTGCATACAAGGTGTGGCTGTGAGACCAATTTCAAATTGTTTCCCCTTTTCACAAACTACACATAAACACCCTCCTTGACTGCATGGTTGCTCATATGTATTTTACATAAACAAAGCAATTTTCATGCCTGAAGTCTTTTTCATATTAGATTATAGAAATAAAATTCAGGAGTGGAGATTTTGTCCTCTGTGAAATTAATTTTGAGTATTATACTCAATATTTGATCTGTGCTGCTTAACTGCACATGCACACAGTCCCTAACATGTAGCCACCAGTGCTTGTGTGGTATCATAACTCATTTTTTATTATTATCCTCACAGTTGACTCATATTTAAGAGAAAAATGGTAAAAGTACTTAAGCCTCTTGAATGATATTTATAAAAAGAAATGAACTAATGCCTCTGTCCTTTTCCTCTCCATAGCATGCTTTAATCATGGGTCCATGCAATAATGGACTTTTCCTCCTCATCCTGTTATCTATTCAAAACTCTCATGATGCGGTCCTTAGACCATGTAGGTCATCGGCTGACCTTCGGCAACCTACTTTTGACCATAAAGGCCTATAGATAAATAAAAGTGGTGAAGCAGGCATTGTGTGAATGAGTGTGGGAGAGATGGAGACAGAAAGAAAGAGAGAGAGAGAGGGGGGGGGCATGACTTAAAAAGAAAGAAAGATTTGTATCCATATACTGATTGCATGATAAATGGCTAGCTCGCACTTGGAAATTTAATTCATGGCTAAAAAATGACCATGGCAGTGTCTGCTGCAGGCTCTCTCGACCCTGCCTCTTTTCGACCTACATCCATTCTCCCTTTTCTTTCTCTCTCTCTCTTCTCATCTGCTTGACCAGATGATGGAGCTACCTCACTCACTGGTCAAAACAACGTGGATGTTATACAAACTCTATCTGTCCCATCTGCTGGGCGATGTATTTCGAAGCATTTTGTTCTTTTCCGCCGTGTTTTTGTGTGTTTGATCTTGAAGTAGGCCTACATATCTACTGACTTTATGGTGTTTGGATGGCCAAGGAAACATCACCATCATGTTTCTGTAAGTCTGTCGCCTCTCATGCATGTATGTTCCTTTCACTATGCAAGCTTTCCTATGTTGGCCACAATTATCTGTCCATTATCACGCTGCGGACACTGTTCATCAAGTTCATTTCTTTCCGTTGTAGTTGTATATTGTGATGCCAGAAGACCAATACATGTAAGCATATAGTGGGATTTTTTTGCAGAAAGAATAATCTACTCTTGGAAATGCAATGCTGGACTTAAATAAAAAAAAATTCATTCAAGGCATAGGGCTCATATATATATATATATATATATATATATATATATATATATATATATGATGTTTTGAAAACCGATCAGCCTTATTTGTAATGTTTTATATAAAAAAGCACAATAAAAAACATAATCCTGTTAATTCTATTATGAGGTATCATGTTCATTGTAATCTCTAAATAGGACAATGGACTTACCTCTTTTATTCCCAGTTTATTTCTGCTAGTCAAACAATATTTTGTGCTAGATGTAACATGATTAAATCATTTTGTTTCAGTGCACAATACAATTATGATCAAAAGTTCTGAACAATATGCAAACTATATATGTATCTTGTAACTGCAAAACTTTTACTTGATATAGGTTGGGTATATCAAACATTGTGCTTATGAATGGTCATTAAAACGATTGATGTAACAATGAAGCACATATTTGCCATTCATACGTGTGATTGGGAATTGGAAATGTTCACATGACATTCTGGAGTGGATACATTTCCTCAGACATTAGTGAAATATATATGTTGGGGAATATAAAAAAAGATCTACGAGTACCTGACATTCCATTGAAAAAGAACAGAATGAGGACATGTTTAGGGGTAAGAACAGGAGATTTCTTGCTGTTGCCATTTTTATACTGGCTTTCATTGGTTGCCCTGTCCCTTTTTGTTGATAGAAACAAAATGGATAATCAATATTTTCTTATCATAGATTCATAGCAGCTGATCAGAACACAACAACTTCGCTCGCCAAAACAACCCTTTGAAGAAATTTACCTGGATTTCCATTTTAGATGAACAATGCCTATCTATCAGATACAAGTGTATAGCAGTAATAACATAATGAGATATTGACTTAGTCTTTTGAGGAAGATTGATCTGTTATTTGATGTAGCACACACCAGTAGGAAGAATAGGTCTATAGGCTGCATGTATACCCAAGTTCATATGTACATAGCAAATGAGATGACAGGCAAGCATAGCAAGCAAGCCTCTTTAAGTTTTGCCAAATTCTTAAAAAAGTTTTGGTACTTTTACAGTTTATTGCTACCTTTAAAAGTGTGTGCCCAATATGGTGACATACATGTAAATACATGGATAGTGCATGTATTCTTGCAATTTAGCATCATTTTTTTCTGATTCAGAAATTTTTTGGAAGGACAGTATTTTTCTCATAGAATTGGCTGGAGTTTAGGATATAATTTGTGTTTGCAGTTTTACAAACGGCAATCGCCAAATTTGTAACATCAGTATTAAAAGAGTTTAAAATGCACTTTTTTAAAGAAACATCAAACAATACCAAGAAAATGCACAGAAACCTTAAAAAGTAAAATTCCCATTTCACACAGAACAAACTGATAAACAAAAGATTGAAAAGTCACTAAACTACATAGGCCAGTTTTATTACTTTGATTTACATGTACCAATTGTGTGTATGAATGAAAGATTTTGTTTATACTTCAATGTAAAGCAGAGACATGAGGTGTGTTGCTCACTTTATTTAATTGTTTAACTTCCTGTGATATGGACTCATCCCTTTCTCATATTATCGGAAGGTCAAGAGAAGTCCCTAAATTAGTGCAAATTATAAAAAAAACCGACCCCTAAATTGCACTTTGTTTTTTTCTTTAGCGGGGCGCCATTGCAATGTCAAAACATTGGAATGGGCTTCTTTTTTTTTGCACTGTAAATAAACAGAAAGGCTTACCAGACAGACAGTGAATTTTGGCTGTATAACATTCAGAGAATCAATATACATCAATTAATATAGATAAAATAACCCATTGCCTACTTGAAATGGGTGGTCTTGTATAAAATCAAGATACAAAATGACGTAATCACGAGGTCGATGAATGAATAAAACAAGTATATGATATGAAACAAAGTATGAACAGACAAATCATTAAGTTTGCTTGAGTTTTGTTTTCATTTTGGAATCATATTTTTGAAGGGATCTATGCAGTAATGATTATTACTGTTACCGGCACTATATCACCATTTTTATCATTACTATTATTACCATAGTAAATATGGTATTGTAGCCATGTTGCTATATCCTCCTTATCTCTGTCTTCACCATCATGCTTTTGGCATCATTGTTATCATTCATCATCATCATATTATTATTGTTGTGTTATTGTTGCTGCTTACAACATGATTCGTATTAAAATACCAATCATTACTACAACCTTTTTTATCATTTGAAAAATTACTACAATGAAAATTGATAAATATATATTAAATGGCGACCTTTTTTATTGGTAACAACATTGAAAACATCAACAGTCCAAAGTACAGTCCTTTGTAATCACAGAACTAATCTCTTACAAAAAATACTTCCACTTTAATGGGTTGGCCATCACATTAAATGCTGGGACTTTTGGCAACACGGAAGTGGTTATACTGCATTTAGTCTCTCCAAAAATAGTTCACGGTCACATTTTAAAAGTGCTGTACATGTAAAGCTCAAAAGGTCCCGAACATTCATGCTTTCTTACAGGTATTACTTTACATAGCATTTCCTATTGATTTAAAAGGGAGGGGGGGGGCTGGAGGCTTTCAATACCCTAAATCACCTTGTTTCTTTTCTGATTTCATGCCATGACAGCATCAGAACTTTACAGAATTGTATAGTCATTACTGATGGGGTTAATTCAAGCAGATAAGAAGTTTTTTATGTAGCATGTTTTCTGTAACAATATATATTTAATACTAAACTCACTGTAAGGAAAAGTATAAGTGACATGTTTATAGACAAGCCAGTATAGGAAAAATGTTACATGCACGGAAGTGAACTTCAGGTCCACTTCTGGTGCCTTGATATCTACTTATCCTGCATGTTCTCATTTGCTACTCTGCTCTGTTTGTCTCTTGGCATAGTATTTGAAAAGTTAATTGTGTTTTCTTCTGGAAATTATTGTTCTTTCATGTTTTATACAGTATTCACTTAAAACACAAAGGAGATGTTTTGACTTGTTTTTATTTAAAAGAAAAATGCTGGCCACTGATACCGCTGGTCAGCTTGCCTTCGTGCCAGCGTCTGTTTTGCAAAGAGGATTGAAGGAGTTTTTCCTGTTTTTAGGTAGCTTCACTTAGTGCTTTGTATCTCTATTTGCCCAACAAAGCAAAATTAATATCAATAGTTACTTGTATTGTCCTCTTTTTTGGCAAGGATTTGTGTCATAAGTGCATAATTAAAGGTACATTGTACTTGTTCATACCTAACTTTAACTTGACTCATTAAGATGAAATAATATGCTTATCATGTGAAGATGTATTTATTATTCAATTTATAAAAAAAATGTTCTCAACTAGATTTTACTGCAGTTTCATAAAACATTGTTATTAAAACAATTTTAAAATTACCTATTAAACACATGGCTTAAAATGCATGCAAGTAAAGTTTTGATCAAAAATTCATTTTGATAAATCAAGTAACTTGAATGTTAGCATGTCATGATATAAAGCAATGAGGGAAAAATATAAGAACATTATATTAAAGACTTATTTATTTTCATAGATTAGGAGTCAATCATATTTCTAATAATTTTTCTTTCCTAACCAGATTGATTGAAAGATTGATTTCCAATTAAAGATAGTTATAGACTTTCATATATATGGTTATGTTTTTAAAGGCATATTTGAAGAAGATACATGTATATGTTAATTTGGTCTGTCTAATGACCTTTAATATTGAGGGATATCCCCAAAACAATCCAAAAAATTGGTTATCATTTTATCTATCAGTGTTCGTATTTGTATATGCTGATATGGTTTGACCATTATTTGACTTTACATGTATATTACAAACTCTACTGGAATCAAAAGCTTTATTGTCCATGGTGGTATTGTCAAGAATTGCATTGCATTGCAGCATGAATATCACTATTGTAATCAAATATTAATATTATGAATTAATTTATTTTTCTAATGCTGCTACTAAAATGGGGATAGATGTCATTGAGGGGTGCATTTTTTTTACAATTGAATCTCAGAACCTTGATGTACACTTTCAATTAATATTTCAATTTGCATTTGAAAATAAAGGGTTAAATTTCTTGAAGAATAAATAAAAATCACCCTTCTCCTGTATGCACTCTCCCTAATATTAGCATAAATTTACATTTATATCTGGTGCCCTACAGTGATGTGACATCTTCATCATGAGAAGGTCATTAAAAGTCAACAAGTCCTTTAATTTCTTCCTTAACTCATAGGATCTGATTCATGTATAGTATGACCTGTGTGTCGTTAGCAACATTTGTGAGCTTCAAGGTCAGGTTCAGCCTACGTAAATCACCACACTGAGTCAAGAACTAGAGCTTATGAAGAGCACATCTCTATTAGCCACAATTATAAAATAATCACACTTTTTCTGATCTGGCAAATAATCCAGATCAGACAATCTTGAGATAAATTTACTTAAATATGATTATATGGGCTATTTCATGGATTCATCTTGCGATCCTGAGTCAATGTAGGATTCTTTTGGAAAGCACATGCATGCACTATTTGCTGATTATCTAGCTAATTGACAAAAGAGTTTTTTTAGGGGGAGGGGATCTTATTGATGGTAAGGAACCATCACAAATTATTCAAACAAGGAGGCCCAAATGGCAAATGCTCTATAACCCAAGGTCATGTTCACTCTCAAGAATTCTCCCTTTTAGGCTGATAGAGATGAAGTTTCTTTATAACCTCAAGATTAAGCAAAGTTATACTGATGGAGATTCATCTACAGAGTCTAGGAGCTGATGAAGAATCCCTAAGATTCACTAGGCAATACAGTATTGGCTAGGACTCCGCAGACGGGTGTCATATGATACTCACTCTGCTGCCCCTCTATCATGACGGTGTCCACAGATAAGACTTTACCTCCAAGCTTTGAGGGATTTAACAGTTTCACTAAACTTCTACGATTCTCTTAGTATGCTGGCATTAATGTGTGTAGATGGTGTTTGCTTTTGGATTAAGATGCTTGAAATCATTCCTTTGCAAGTGGCAGCCTTAGCAAAGAGAGGTCATGAATTTTTATTCTTTCATCAAAAGTCTATGAAAATTGTCAAGCAGAGTTTCAGCTAATATTTTGTGTAATCTGTTGGCTTAAGATCAAACCTGAATTTATTATTATCATCTCCATTTACAAGCAAGTGTGATATTATGTGTGAGGAATATCAGGTATTAGCAAACAAATTGTTTCTTTTAAAATGTCACAATTGGCATCAATTTAGATTAGTAATATTTATCATACATTTACCTCATTTCCCTTTTACAAGAGGTTGAGGAAAGTCAAAGAATACAAGTACTTAGTATCATATTACACATCAAGTTTAGCCAGAAATATAAGACAATTGAAGAGGCGGAGTATAATGTAAACAATACATTAAATGCATATATATGTGGAGAAACAAAGAGCTAAGGTGGACGCCAATTTTTTTTTCGGAGCATTCAAGGTAATATATAAGAGTGATAATCATACTGAAAGTTTGTTGAACAATTATACTAAAATATCATTGCTAGAATCATTTTTTTTGTCATGGACATGATGAGTAATATCTCTTTTTATATAGCACAAATTATATGTTTCTTTTTTCCAGTGATGAACTGTGAAGAAAGATGGAAAGGATATCATAATACTAAGATATATATGTACGTGCATAACATTCTATTTCAACAATTATATGTGATTTGAAAAGTGATTTTTCAAACACATTGTAAACTTGTCGATGATAAAGGCTGCAAATATCACACTGAAATCAATAAAGACCAGTTCTTAATAATCCTTTAGTAAAATATCAAGCAATCAAGCCAAATTTTTTACCACATTTAAGTACATGTATAGTGCCAAGTATACAGATGCCTTATAAGCTTTATAACCCTAGTGTGTTGATTGCCTTTCATCTGGTGTAGAACGGATGATCTGAGTATAACTGGATATACATGAGGCAGCCGCCATTGTCCGGTATGGTAGGGTCATGAATCACTGGACATATATTATTAGGGCTGGGCTGACCAGTTCGTGAACTTCGCCACTGCGGTTAGCAGAAGTGGAATGGAATAATCATTTCACCCCAAAGGCGAGCTGGACTTGGCAAAAAATTATTGACTGCTCCTGTGCTAGAGGAAAATGCACCTTCCTCTATGGCAGTTGAACTAGGTTCTTGGCTACATGGGATCATGGAGCTAATGGGATATACATTTTTTTACACTGTTATTTTTCATACATTTTAATTTCTCATAAACCAAGACCTACTTTCATGTTAGTACTTGTGTTAGTATTTTTTGTATGTCTGTATGAAGTTCTGAATCATTTATCAGGTCTGTGATATCTAACAAGTTCTGCAAATTCGATTTTTTTTTCAATTAGCAACATATTCACTAGAAATCAGTTTGAACTCAGAAGTGATATATTAGTTATTACATACTCTACTTGGTTTTCTTCTCAGCAATGCTATTTTACAAGAGATCACAAACAACTCATTTCTTCTACATTTATAGTAAACGTTAACCTGTTTGCTATTGATTTTCTTTCAATTTTATACATTTTGTAGAGGGACCAAATGGTACCAGTGGTAGATGGGTTCCTGCGTACTGAAACTAGGTGGTCCCTGTACAAGGCCTACGGAAATTGTGTTTAGTAGTGAAAAAGTATTGTTTTCTGTTCACTGACAACTTATTTATGATAAATCAAGTGAAGTTAAAAGATACCTCCCCCAACCCACAAAAATAATCCTTTTACTACTAGTATTCTATTGGTGCAAATCTCCAGTGAAACCGGAAGGTATTTCTTTAGTAGATATGAAATCATGTTCAAAGACATATCTGAGCATTTATGCATCGATCAGATACCATAGATTGATTCTGGTAGATTAATCCATTGGCTACTAATTTTTTTGCCTAAGGCTTTATACAAGCAGGCGCTTAGCCAGGGGGGGGGCGGTCACCCCCCAAAAAGAAAAAAAGGGGGAAAGGGAGAAAAAGAAAAAGCGAAGGGAGAAAATGGAAGAAGGGTATAGCTTTAGTGTTTATTTTTTTGTCAAAAGAATAAAAAAAACCTAAACGAGATGTTCTTCTCTTCATACAAAATTTTTTGTTCGTGCTCTGCGCGGAAAAAATATAAAAATTGCCTTCCCCTGTTGTTTTCTACTCCGTTTTTCCCCTTACTGGCCACGAGAATCGCACTCTTGGCAGAAATTATGAAGTATACATGGGTGTAAAGAGTATGAGAATTTTTTTTTTTTATTGCACTGACACAAAATTTTGGCTCTTCTGTTCAGAGCGGTAAACTTTTATACCGTCATTCGATCCCGAAGTCCCCAAATGTTATTTCTTCCGCTTTTCAACAAGCAGTTTTTTGGCAATGTATCTGCTCAAAGGGGGAGCATTGAATTCATGCCGTGCTATGTGCAAACGTTGGTATGATGAAACTTTATTCCAAATTTATATCACTGCACATCCATCTCGTGTCCTGTTTTGCACCATTGATTTGAAATTTTGAATATTACTGAAGTTTCTTAATCATACAAAAGGAAGCGCTTAATATTATGAGTGAAATTACACAATTTTTTTCTTGTGCTTCATGTGCATGGGAAAGGAAAAGTCCCTCTTCAAGCTTGCATCATCTGGGCATCATCCCTTTCCCATTTTGAGCTACACTTTTCCTCGTATTATTTATAAAAATATAAACCGTAGAGCTGGTTAAAGTTTCAAAGAAATTACTAAAATTTGGTGCTTCAACGCCGGGGGGGGGGGGGGGCACTCAGTATATAATGCATAGTGGGTATGTGCCGCGGAGGGGACCCCCATTTTCACACTCAAATTTCCGTTCCAAGGCATAGCATTTTTGCCTTGTTGAGAAAAAGAACAAAGAAAGCCGCTCCAAGGCATAGCATTTTCTTCTTATCGCGAAAAAAGAAGAGGGAAATCCGCTCCAAAGCTTCGCATTTTTTCGTTACGCCGCTCCGATCGCATTGAACGAGTCGAATTTTGGTGAAAAGCGGCCGCAGAGCTCCCCAGCGGAGGCCGCGCTAGCTGCATCATGCACGCATGACCGTTCCATAGAGATGCATACGCACTCACACGCTGGCGATCCGTTCCAAGGACCCCCGTTTTCACGAACATTTGTCGTTCCGAAGCCCGTTCCGAGGACCCTCCTTTTTACAATAAGCCCGCTCCAAGGCTCCCGTTTTTTGTCTCGCCCGTGGCACACCCCCACCACATTTTTGGTCGAGTGCCCCCCCCCCGGGCTTCAACGCCATTTGCGGGAAGAAATATTTCCTCCCTGCATATACCCGCATCTACTCTGTTTTGCAAGTTAAAGAAATCTACTGTGTCTAAAGCTTTTACAATCAAATCTGATTCGACTAAGGTAGGCATTTTATACCACTTCTGTTCTCAATTTCTCTTTTTAAAATGTCTTAACTTTCGCGCTTCGCATGGTAAGAGGAATTATTTTGAATTCCTCAACCTATTTTCATTTCGGGTGCGCTCATCTTTTCTTTTGAAAACAGGTTTTGTTTTTAATTACAGCAAGTCAAATTAATTCAAGTTGATAAGGGTATTAGAGATGCAAGAGACTTCTTTTGATTCAAATTTGATGAGATATCAAAAACTTCGCACTCCGCACAGGAGGAGGGAATCTCCCCCCTCCCTGCACCCTAGGGAGCACGCTCCGCGCGCTCTGTAAGTGTTGGCACGCTTTGTGTGCACTTATCGCCCCCTCCAAAATTAAATCCTTGCTATGCAGTTGTATATACAAGAACCATAATTTCCAGCAGTGAAGCGATTAACACCTGTTGATACTTGTCTCTCATAGAGCTGTCTGTTTTTGCAATAGATAATTCTACATCCAATCTGAGGACCTAATTGATCCTGGTAGATTGATCCATTGACTACTGAATTCTGTAGTTCACATAGGCTTTGTATGGGGACCATCTGGTTCTAAGGACCAGCAGGTCATAGTTCCGATACTGAGCACTTTTAGAAATGCACGTCGACATAGACGACTGATACAAGATGACGTCATTTTTTGGTGTTCCATATGCCTCAGGTCCTCACACATGTCCACTATCAGAATCGAGAACCTCGCCACATCCATTTTGCGGTACTCCAAAATCATAGTCGGCGTGCATGTGAGTGACGTCATTTTAACTGTTCAAGCCCAGCATGGAGATCAACCTTTCCCTTTTGAAACACATTTTTCAGTGACTATTCACAAAATTAATGTAAGTTGTACGATGCATTATGTTTATCTTTTTTGAAATTGCTTTCTGATCTCCAAATTATATATCGATATATATCCTAACTCGCGTAAAAAGGAATCAAAGCAAGTGAAAGGGCAAGTGTGCACAAGTTGCACCTTCGCATCACCCGATTTGGAGTGGTACAATTATCATTTCCTCATGATTATAAATGCTGAATTATCGTGACACGGGATGATCGTAACAACACTAGACAGATTTTTCAGTTTGGTTTAATATTGCTGATATCTTGTTCTTTCAAGTTAACCAGTGCTCTTGTACTGAGATCCCATTCTGTTTCTGTCTTTAGTGTAGCTCTGCAGCTGACACTGTCAGAAAGAGGTATGTCCCATTTTTGCCTGGCAAAACGCTGAAAGTACCATCAGCCTCTATACAGGTACAGAATTTCTCCTAATAGGCTGATACTGATGATGTTCTGTTTAAAGGACAAGTCCACTCCAACAAAAACTTGATTTGAATAAAAAGAGAAAAATTCAAGAAACATAACACTGAAAATTTCATCAAAATCGGATGTAAAATAAGAAAGTTATGGCATTTTAAAGTTTCGCTTATTTTCAACAAAATAGTTGTATGAAGGAGCCAGTTACATCCAAATGAGAGAGTTGATGACATCACTCACTCACTATTTCTTTTGTATTTTATTATATGAAATATGAAATATTTTTATTTTCTCGTCATTGTCATGTGAAATGAAGTTTCATTCCTCCCTGAACACGTGGAATCCCATTATTTTAACATGTTGTGCTTCAGGCAATTAAGTCCTAATCATCAAATTCGTAAAAATTGAAATATGCTATAATTCAAACAATAAAAAACAAAAGAAATAGTGAGTGAGTGACGTCATCAACTCTCTAATTTGAATGTAACTGGCTCGTTCATATAACTATTTTGTTGAAAATAAGCGAAACTTTGAAATGTCATAACTTTCTTATTTTACATCAGATTTTGATGAAATTTTCAGCATTGTGCTTGTCTGATTTTTCTCTATTGATTTAAATCAACATTTTTCTGAGGTGGACTTGACCTTTAAAGATGACCAGATCTATCAAACTCACCTGGGTTTGTTCATGATCTAGCAGTCTCGTAGTCCCTACCATGTGCAAAACTTCACGCTAATTGTATTATTTGTGGATGTTGGAATCATGGAACGCATTATACTGCAAAGTGACCAAATGAATGTTTATGCTGGTTTTGATGCATTGTTACAATGAATGAGGGCATCTTGTCCTATGCCCTTTTATTGCATTAAAAAATGTGGTATAAATAATCAGGGTGCTACATAACTTTTTAGAAGCGCTTGCCTGGTTGGGAAAGTAAATTTTTAAATAGTTGGAATATACTTGCAAAAAATCTATTTCACTTGCCCGAAAAAATCCTTGAAAAAAAAGTTTTACCTCATCAAAAGAAATTTTGCGATTTATAAACCATTGACCTTTTTCTCTCTTTTGACATGAACTGATCTACCTTGTTATTGCATATCTTTTTCCAAAGTGATTTTATCTTGCCTGCCATGACCAAAATTAGGGTCAATATCATATCAACCCGAATTTTGGTCATTCTACTGTGAGAATTTTGCTTTCTACTGTGTGAATTTTGCTTGCCCAAGTCGGGCAAGTAGTTTTAATCTTTACTTCAAAACACTTGCCTGACTCTAACCTTTACTTGCCCTGGGCAATCGAGCAAGTGTTTATGTAGCACCCACGGTATATTCACCCCCCCCCCCTCATTCATTTTAATGTTCTCCCCAAAAATTGCCATGCCTTAACTTTTGTCTGTTCACATTATGGTTACAATTGAACCTTTTTTATAGCATATTTATTAGATTATTGAATCATTAATTTATCTGTTGATTTTGTTCTTTTATTTTCTTAGATGTTTTCCTCTCTTTTCATGAAACACTCTGTGTGTACTCATTCTCCTGTCACCAATAATGTGATTTCTATGCATTTGCGTGTACCTTTAAGATTCATCCTTGTCCTTGCATGGTAAAGACAAAATCTTTGGGAGAAAAAAATCGTATATTTATGTTCATATTTGATCTTTCATGGCCATAAAGCAGACACTAATTTGTTAAATATTGTTTATAGCATGTATGTGGGGGCTAATAAGTACATGTACAAGTTGAGATTCAATGATGATCATTATTTCATAAAAGAAGAATGAACCAATGCTAGACAAAACTCAGTTTTACAACTCGGGTAAAGGATTCATATGGGGATGGTTAGATTTACGACTTTATATAAGACATGATGTCTACATGTAATGTACTATGATGTTAGTTAAAAACATGCTTTTATTTCATTTCATTATACATGTAGATGTGTGACAACTCCCCCTCCCCTTCTTTTTGTGTTCTGATAGAAATTTTAAAGAAAGTAAAAAGCATTAATGAAGCTATGAATAAGCCATTAATTCAATTATAAAGCTGCATCATTCTTTGTCAACTGAAAAAAGAAAATCTCACTCTGAGTGGCAAATGCGTATGAGTGTCACAAGTGTCACGTTGCAAATTTTCACAAATGTTTGTTTGTGATATAAAGACCTATTTGAGAACTGATTCAAAACAGAAAAAAAAATGTTTACAAAGATGTTCAACATGTTTGCAAACATTTCAGGTACATTTAATCAGTGGGATGATTGTATACAGGAGCCATGTGGTCATTTGGTTGCTTTCATTAGGGTAAAAGAGAACTTCAGTGACTTAGGACCTTTTCACACGTGAATGTGAATCTTGAATCATCGTTGTAATAATTGTAATTTGTCACTAGAATCATTAGACCTTTCACACGCTCACTCGAAAACCGATTTGAATTTAAATTCCAGAGCAAAGACGGTATGTGTCCTTGGTGACTTGTCAATCGGAACACTGCATCGATACGATGAGTGCATGACAACTGTATTTATTATGGAAGTGCTTGAAAAGACACGTAAGGTCTGCCCCAAAAAGATTTTTTGGAGGTCCAACCTTTCACACATGAAATTTGTACCGTGATTTGAGTGAAACTTAACTGGAATTCACCTCCGGAGAAGAATTTGATTGTGATTAGCATTTGTGATTCTAGTTTGGTTTCACACGTGCTAGAAATTTGTCATTAGCCTTATTTTTCACTGGAATCATTCAAATTACATTTTTTTTACTGTGAAAGGGCGGCTTGTCTTACACTTGTTTTGCAAACTGTAACAACTGTTTGTGGAAAAATAGCCTTGCAAGTGTTTTGTTTGTTTGCAACAGTGAAAACTGTTCATGGAACTTTCTTGCAACCTTTAGCAAACCCTGGAAAAAAATCAAGTTCGCTATGTTCACAAGCATTCGCCACTCAGTGAGATTCCTCACTTAATAAAGTCAAATGTGACTTATCTTTATGTATGTAGTTATTCTCTTGACTCCCTCAAGAATTTTGCATTGGGATGTGGAATTAGTAAACTACTACTATCACTACATGAAGCAATGTGGTATTATTCTCACAATGAACACAGGCTAACTAGATATTAGACTGGAATGCTATATAGCGGTTTATCTGCATGTCTTTCATCACTATACTGTTCTGAAATTATTCAATGAGTTCCAATTTAATATTAAAAAAAAATATTTCTTCTAAATTCTCTTATTACTGTTAAAAGTATTATTGGGTTATATCTATCTTTACTCAAATATGGGGTTGGCAACAGATAACTCAATTAAAGTTTGGTCTAATTTAACTTTGAATTTACCAGACCAATGTTAAGAAAATAATAACTATCTAGTTTAAATTCAACATTTGAATAAAATGGTCTTTCCGATTTTGAGCGTTTTGAGCTTTACAAGCCAAATAAATGTATGAAATGTACATGTATGAAAAAAAAGAGTGGCATGTCAATGCACTCATAGCGCTTTCCAAAAGTTCATCTCAACTGGAGACCAGAATGAAGTGGAAAAGATCTCATTTTCTGTTAATATGGCAGTCCAACCCTGATACAAAAACCACTAGCCATCTCTGTGATATGCAAAGAGGATTTAATGCCTGACTTTAGAACACCATTAAAGTCACTCAACCCACTGTTTTCTTGTATTTGAAATGAAATTAAAAAGAATTTTACCGTCTTCTTGGTTTGAGTTGAATGTGGTGATGCATTCTGGTATAGTTGAGCTTCATGTATCTGAGAGAGGGGATGGGCAAAAGGAGAATCCTTGATACCATTGTTGGTGATATCATTGATTCTTGTCTCCAAGTCAAGCCATCCCAGCTTTCCACTTACTTTTTCTCCTCCGAGGCCCTTCTATCTTTAACTCTTGTTTGCTTCTGTTCTTCTTAGGGGAGTTACTTGCTTGAACGGAAAATGTGAACACATGTGGAAGTAAATTGAAAGAGATACAGGAACATTTTGCAGTTGTGGTCTACCAAAAGGAGGAGAGAGGTTTGCCAGGAATGACCATAAAAAAGTGCTTGGAATTATGCAAAAATAGGAGACGTGCAGTACTTAATCTTATTTCATTGCTATAAATGATGCAGAAAAAGGGATGAAAGTACACTTTCTTTCCTTTTTACTCGTTGTTTTATTCATTAAAAGAACAATGTTGCAAAAAGATCTTTCCATGTGTGTGGGATAGACCTGCTATTCTAAGAGTGGAAGTGGTGAAATAAAAATGTAGGTCTGTGTAGCTCTGGGACGCCTTTCATCATCGTCACCACCACCGCCTGAACGACAGGGATAGAAAAAGTACAGTGTACAGACTGGACGAGTGGTATGAATTTCTTTGTGAGAATAAAGGTATTTCACATGCCTGACTGAACCCTAGAATAAGATAAAACCCCTCGGAACTGCCTCTCCCCCTTCACCAACCCCCTCCCTTCTCAAGTATGATGTAGTTATTAAATCACAAGGGGTCTTTACTCCTTGCTTGTACTTTTCAAAATGATGAAAATGTTCTCTCATGTAAGTTTTTTTTCTTCATTTTGGTCCTGTTTATCGTAATTAAACCATCATGTCCGTGTTCCTGTAAATGTAAAGATAACGTGTCTTCTTGTTAGCACGAATGAGACATGCATTGTGCAACAAACCACTTCTATAAATTTAGGGGGAACATGTACTTTTTCATTGGTAGTGATGTGAGTACATGTGCAATGTTGGATTTAATGTTTTGTTAATCATTTTCATGACCCTCTGTTTCTCACAATACGGTGTGTTGTAAATGTATCAAAGATTTATGAGAAAAAAATGTAAAAGTATATGTATAAGTTTTACCATATTGTTTCTAAGTGATCATTGAGATGATTTGAAAGGGTAAATGTGACTTATTTCTGGTCATATACCTCTTCGGCTCACTTACAAGAATTTTTGGTAATGTGGGAAAGTTTTTCTTAGAAAAATGTATGAATGTTGTAGAAAAATATATCTCAACACAAACTTATTATTGTACATGTATATAGCATTATTGTATGGGATTAGAGGGTTCAAGCAAGGAAATTGCTAGACTTTACTCATTATACATGCCTCAAAAACAAGAAGAAACCTGCCTAGAATCTTTTATTTATCCTGTCTTCAAATAACATAGAGGCCTATACGTAACAAAATATACATTGTTTTTTGTTGTTGTTGCCCTTACTATATTCACTTTAGATTGGCATTTAATTTTCTTTGTTCTGGTCACAACCAAATTCTTACTCTTTACCAAATTCTTGCTCTTTACCAAATTCTTGCTCTTTACCAAATTCTTACTCTTTACTCCAACGATGTTGTAGGATTAAGCCTGTTCATCGATCAGAGTAGAATGTCTATTGCTGCTCTCCTTTTTGTCTGTCTTTCTACATTTGTTGGAATTTATTTTACAAAAATCACTCAATGTGTATATGGAGAAAAGCTATTATGTGTTTGTCCTAAAATGGCCATATTGGGGAAGATATAGAATATAAATGTATTTTATTTGGTAAATTTTGCCTTTTAACTTGAAAGTGTTGTTAACAAATTAAAAACATTCCTTTTTTCACAAAGAATAACGAGCCACTACACTTTTATAAGACTAGAATATGAGATGATACTTAAGTATCATTTATATCACAGGCCTTTTACCCAGCTTTACATACACATACTTTAACAAAAGCCCCTTTAGTAAAGTTCTGGGTAAAGGCACATGTACGTGACCTAAATGACCCTCCAACCCCGGTGAGGGAATTGTTGTTGATCAAGACTTATTGCCCATTGCGCTGGCCGTTTTCTATACCCTATTGTACATGTATGCCCTCCCTTCATAATACACAGGTCTATTGTAAGTTCAAACGAAAATATAGATTTGATTCAAATGAAATATAAGTATGATAAGAAAGGACTTAGGGAGAAAGACTATTCTTTTTCTCACTGTATGAATATATCGTGCATAAAGATATCTGATCATTAATAATCAGTGTTATGTTCTTCCTCTTGGCATTTGATGGACCAAATATGAACTCTGGTTTGTCTACCAAAGTGACAAAAAATAAGGAATAGAATAACCACCTACCAGTAAATATGATGCACGCTTTCATTGTTATGGTCTACTAAACTAGGTTAGCGATAGGTAGGGGTGCGAGAGTGTGTGTATGACTGATCCGAGTGTGATTTTTTGCAGTAAATAGCTGATGTGCATCTGGACGAAGTGTGTGTGTCCATAGTATGCATATAGCGCTGATTGGGTATCCACCTACCCTGGGGTTTAGTTAGACAATAGTGTCTGGAAGCCAGGCAATAGACAGACACAACGGACTGTCTGGTAGTGGGTCACTGATGCATGATGACCATGGACTAGAACTTCAGCGAGTGGCTTGTGCGAGTGGCGAGCACACTCCCTCCTCTCTCTCTTCTTCTCTTCCCTTCCTCTTTCTTCCTCTCTTGCTCCTCCCCTGGCCATCCCTGTCCTGAATGCTCATTGGAAGTGGGGGTATAGAAGATATATTTGGGGCTTGAGAAATATAAGAAACCTGCAGCTGGCACCGAGTCCAGTTGGCGACTGAAGTCCTTTTCTAATCCGTCATTGCAATTTGCAACAATTTTTCAAGCATGTATGTATTTTATATGAAAAAAGCTGGTAATCTAATTGCATTGAGTAGAGAGTGAAGAGGTTTACCACTTTAATCAAAATGCATACCTGTAATTAATATTGAAGGTGTGTTCAGTTTGGCTCTTGATAAATTTTGCTTTTGACATGTAGCTGGTGATGTGATTGTCTTGGTCAAATCCCATTTGCTGTACAGCGTGAATGTAATTAATTAGATTATTTAATGTCCCATGGGTTTTAGGTAGGAAATTCATTAATAATCAGGAGAATGTTGTACTTTGCATTTTATCCACCCCCCTCTCTTTTTTATCTTTGTTACTTTCCCTCTTTTCATTTCAATTTGCAGTAACATTGACTTTTAGAAATTTATTATTTCAAAGGTGCAAGAGGGTACCATCAATACTGTCAAAAAGATTATATCTCAAAATTCATAGCCCCTGTCTGTATAAAGAAAATGGAGTTAGCACAAATGAATAAGGATCTCGGAAATATGAATTTAGCATTCCAAGCAAAGATTATTTAAGGAAATGTTGACTTTTCCTTTTCATCTATTTGACTGAATGGAAGAATAATGAGCACAATTTTTTTTTTACCGAAATCAAACTCACTTCAATACTTCTGTCATAATATTCTCCTACACTTCATTGTCAATTGAGAAAATAAGACACACAGTGTGGTAATACTTAAAAGCCAAACTTTCCAAATCGGATAATCACAAACTGAGCCAAAATCAATGCTCAGATGCGGAGCTATATACTTCTTAGTTCTCATCTAACACTTTTGACATTGCATTTGTTTCTTTCAAAAGAATGCAGTGATGTTGAGAGGATATATTTTTGTCAATAAAGAACTTAATCATTCATTGATTACTATGGTGCCTGATTCAACCAAAATCAATTTTGAGAAATATTTTCATATCAAGAACACCAAATGTAGAAAACCCCCAAAAAGACATGATGACAAGGTTTAATGAGTTTTGGTTCTGCCAAAATTGGATGACTCATACCTCCAAAACAATCAATCATTTATATAATGATAAAAATGTTTCTTCGTCATGGAGAAAGAGTGAGAAAGGATCAGAGAGATGGGGGTAGGGAAGCGTTCCTTGAGCGCCTCCTTTACATTTCTTCATGGGTTCTTGCAGAACAATTCAGATCAGTGTATTGATAGAATTTCCTACGGAATGATGTTAAGGGTTACACATTAGGAGTTGATAGTGCCTAATATCTCCTCAATATTTGTTGTCTGTTAATGAGCAACACCAGCACAGTGTTTCATCATAGGAGAGATAGGTATGAGTGTCATATGGAGCTCTTTTCTTTGATGTTTTCTTTTTTGTCTCTTGTGTTATTTAGGATCAATTTATCAATAGATTATGGTATTTAAACCATTGCTGTTTGAACTGGAAATGCAGTGAAGAATAATACACTCTGTGAAAGTCAGGAGATCCATTATCAAGTGTCAAGAGTTTCAAATTCGTGAATGAACTCTGATATGAATTTTATTTTGGGACAAGAATAACAAGTTTTTTGAAAGGTGTGTTGTTGTGGGAGGAAGGGGTCATATATTTCAATCAAGAAATTTAACAGATACAAATGAAATGAAAAATCTTCCAATTCAATCAGATTAAAAGGGAAAATTCTAAATGTTCTTTATTTCCCTAGAGGATAATCACAACTTATGAAGAAAAATAATGTGATTTTGTATTTAGCAGTGTTGTCTCTAATTTAGCAAATAGAATTGGTGTTTTGGTGGACTTTATGAATTAATTTCATTAAATATATTGTATTCAAATCGTTAGCTTCATATAGGGACTACAATGAAAAAAAGTAATATCAATGAATAGATTGTTGATGCCAATTTGTGCTCCATACTTGTGTGTCAATTAGGAACTAAGTGATGGCATGAGCCCTCACACATTATACATTTATGAATGTCATATAAATGAGGTTAATACTAAGTCTTTGAAGAAAATATCCGCTTTTTGACCAGTGGCTGAAACCTACATCTCTATGAGTCATCCAGAATCCTATAATGCTGCAACACAACTCCTTTTTTTCTAAAGATTTGATTAAAAATAATGAGTCAAGGCTGAGCAAGTGTTTCAGCTGCATCTAACTAGTCTTATTTCTAATCAACTAAATGCCTGTAAGCAACAAGTTTTAAGCATTATTTGTAAGAATTTCCACATGCAGATTTATAACGAGCAGGCTTTGACTATTTCAACAATGTTTTGTGACAATATTTCTCTTGCGAAACTCTTGGTATTTTGGGTGCAGATTAGAGTTTATTCAAAGAAATGTGTTTAATCTACAAATGAAGAACTGCAAATTGTTTAAAAAGTCAACATCGTTGAATAGGCTTAATTGACTTGTAGAATTATCACAGCATCAAGCATGTTTTGTATCAGTTTTCTCTTCTCACTCTGTTTTTGTTCTCTAGATAATGCAATCTTGTAAATGTTAAAGTAGGTTTATCTACAATCTTAAAGCAAGGGGTTCATTTCAAAGATGAATATTTTGATAAAACATATTTGAATTTATGTTTGGAAGAGAAAGAATTCCTCTCGAAGGGCATCAAGCTATGAAGTAATTTTTTGTTTCATAGTGAATAAGAAAGTTCACATTTATTTATTCTACGCTCACATAATTTGTTAATTGCAAAATGTCTTGCTATCTTAAGTTCAAGAAAGCCACAAACTTAACTTTAAAGTGATGAAGTTTGACATTAGATTTAACAGTCATAGTTAGTAGCTCATTTGTTTTGAAAGTCAGTGATTTGTTTGGATGGGAAGGAGGAACCATAACACCTTACTACATTGTTTTCCTTTATTGTTTTGGTACTTTTATTAAATACTTTGATATGTTTCAATCTTGCAAACTGGATTTGCAATGAGACTATGCACTAATGGCTCAGTCATATGTTTATTGATATATACAGACTTTAAAAAGTAGATAAAGGGTTACAGTCATTATGTACAAGTAATAAAGCTTTGAATAAAAAGAACATTCTTAATGTTTGTCAATTTTACAGCTTGATACGCTTTACAAGCCCAGCCTGGATGTTTCATGTATTATTATCTTTGATGCATTATTGTTGTTTGCATTGTGCACATATGTTCTGATTTTTAAGTATGCAGAACTGTGCAAATGGCTGACCCGTTTTTCTTTTTGTCGGGGCCAGGCTCAACAGCATGTACAGATCTGGGTCGCGAGGCCCGTGACAATGTTCAACTTATGTCGGACCTACGACCCCTGCGCAGACAATGTGCATGCTTCCAACGCATGGGCACTATGCAAATGAGGTGGTGGACATTCTCAATAGGATGGTCACATGACTGCCACTGACATTGAACGTCCGCCCGCCGCTAATGGAAACATACGGCTGCTAAATCAATATTCTAGATTAGGAGGTAAAAAACAAGATGAGAGAAAAAAAACCGACAGATCTCAGTATGGTCGGGATTTAATATTGGAGCAGAGGGTCCTGAATCAAGAATGCCTAGAGCATTGACCACTTTCCCTGTTACAGTATAAAGTTACTGCAAACTGATTGAGTTCTCCTTTCGTTGAGTAGCTAAGAGAGTGAAAGGAAGAGGGGTAGAGAGAGGGGAGAGAGAGAAAGAAAAAAGTGATAAGGTGGTGTTTACAGTGCACGACCTGCAAGCTAAAGATTTACACAGACTCGCAATGAAGGGTTTGCGATACCGTGGATACATACTGTGAGCTGAGTATAGAGAAGATATATGGGAATGATGGATTGATCCATTTCAAGTTCAGGTGTATGTTGTTTGATTCATGAGAGGGACGCACTGTAAAACCTCTTCGTGGGACAGTCAAATAGTTCCACAATAGGGGCTTCATTCAACAATATGCATCTATATTCCGCACCAATGGGTAATACTTCCATTTATTTCACTTCTTATTTTCTATCTTATTCTCTCAATTTGGCATGTTGCCTGAATGTGTGCACTGCCCTCGCTAGGTCATGAAATTAAAGGCTGCAAAAGAAAGCTCAGAAATAAAATTCTTTGCATTTTACAATATTGTGTTTCTATGCCATACTTTTCAGTGATGGGATTGTTGTTTAGTAAATCAGTATGTCTTTCCTGTAAATTCAAACATAATGAACCATTCTTGTTCAGCCATGCTATCAATGATAGTTCAAGTATGTTTATTGATTGATAAATATTAATCTATCCCACCACCCCTCCTCTTGGACCCCCCCTACATACACATACATCTACCAGTGTAACCTACTCACCCCTCATAAAAGCTTATCTGCCAAGTCAAGTAGCACCTGCTATTGTATTTCTTCTCCCGACCATGATGTATCTTAAACTCAACCCCTCCCCTCCCATCAACCAAGTACAGCCAATAATTTGCATTCAGATGATCTATCTGTACCTGTTGCCCTCTGTACTTCACCAACCCTCACTCCCCCCCCCTCCCACCACCATCCCCACCCACCCCACCACTACCGCATTCATTCATGAGCTTGTCCTCACATGAAGGTATCTTACTTGACATTGCTACCAAAGAGAGTAGGGGTGCATGCAACTCTCACAGACACTGTCAGCTGTGACCCCCCACCCCTTCCCCTGCTCCTAGAGGCTTCCGACCAGTTCCACAACTGCAGATGCCCCTACTGGTTTCTTTTTTATGTCCATTGGAATGACAGCGCTTGCCCTGGGGATGCACATAAAATGAGTGCTTCACATTCATGTTGTTCATAAATGTTATGCCTGGGCATCATGGCGACCAAACAATCACTCACTGCGCATCTCTGAATGGAATGAAATGGCATTGAAAGCTTCTGTGGGCTCTCTTCCCCTCTATCTCTTTTATTACCAGGCAGTAAGTGGAAATAAAGAATAAAAGCCTCCTTACGGAATGTAAAATTAGTTTCTCATGTTCAAGGTAATTTCGGTCTAGACGAGCTTACGCATAAATGCATGTGTTTTTTTTTTATTCATTTATGTTTTGATGAACATTTTTGTATTCCACCAGAATACAATGCAGTCTTTTTAGAGAGTGCATAATTTTATCACACTTTTTGGGGAAAGTATTGGGAGTGTTCTCCATATTATGTGATGTAGAATTGGTTGTTAACAAAGAAATGGTTGTTTTAAGCTAATTCTTTATGCTTTGGTACATGAGCAAAGTGAGATTTCAATACGATGTCACAATATGATTTGGAATAAAGATAATGAGGAAAAGAGTCTGTGACTATATCCACCTTGTTACTCTATATTTGATGACTACTGACTTCCATAGTAGGCCTATCATTATTATATGATTATGGATCATCTTTGTCCCATTTTGCAAAAATTGTTATTAATGCTACATTTGATTGACAAATCAGCCAATCAAATTTGATGCATTTAGTAGCTTGTAACTTTTTTTAAAAAATAAGTATTTATCAATGATATAGATAACAATCATTCAACACAAAATTACAAATAAATCAAGAAAACTTTTGAATACATAGCAACGGGCATATTTACAAGGAATAAGGTGTATAGACAGAGAATGTTAAAAAAGTAAACCTCCATTTACAACAGTGAGCAGAAAGTTTACCCTTCTTTTAAGCGATGTTATATTCAATTTCTTTGTTACTCATTTAGTAAGGTTTAAGGCAAGCAAAGTCAGGGATCTTATTTTCAAATTTGCAGAGATGACATATTTTGACGATAGAAACATTTATATTATTGAGAAATAAATGTATAAAAATGAGGTCTAAATCCTCAAAACAGTGTATAAGAATTTTAACCCTAGGTTCACAGATTTGGGGGTTTGTTATATCTATATGTACAATCATTTTGGCTCAGAATACATTCTAGGAATGATTCATGAAAATGACTATGTACTTCCTCCTGATTTTATTAATGTTTCTAGGTTTCCTTGTCAAAATCATTACATTATACAGCTTACCAAAAAAGTGAATATTGTGTACATTTGTACAGTAGGTTGCATGAACAATTCTCACTTAATTGTTATTAATGTTTTAATGAAAATAATTGCTACTTCTATTAAATTTATTCTGATGCCAAAAAGATGCTATTTTGGTGCATTGAATAGTTCAATGGAGCATCACTATACAACTTATCCAACACTTGAAATAGAAAATATTGAAATTGATGCCATCATTATGGCCTGCAATAAAGAGCCCTCTTGAATGTCAATACGCCATTAGTACACATATGGGGCATTGCTTAAAACAATATCTTTTCTTTCAGGTTGGCTTTGAAACTGCACCATTACCTTGCGATTAAGGGCTAATTCCAGTCTTTATTGATTATAGCACTTAAGTGAATATTGTTAATCTATCATAACAAGCTTTAGGACACTGTAATGTCTTGGATGTAAGCTTTAGCACATGGTCCCTGTAATATTTTATAATGGTTTTGCCATATCTCCTTCATGTTTAATAGTCTTCATGCGATGGATGGTATACATGCAGGAGCATGGTTTACAGGTGTCGTTGTCAGTTGGTCATAAAGTTATTAGGTATTGTCCTTCATTAGATGGATATTTTCAGGTTGAAGGAGTCAAGTGATAGTGGCAGTTGACATCCATCATCGCACACTCAAAGGGCCCATTTTAACTGCAACATCACTTTGTGTCATTATAAGCACACTTGCACTTTCCCACTTTCCACTGGAGACGGGGCATTCACGGACGAGCAAAATTTTGTAATAATAGGAGAAGAGGTGTGTTGCGCCTTCTGATGAACTAATTTTTTGTGCAGTGGAAACAATGCAGGACTTAATGGATGTAGAAAGGCCACCTTTCACCCGTTTCTGGGTTGCATTTTTATTTTGAAGTTTTGAAGTGTCAATCTGCTTTTCTTCTTTGCATAATGATTACCTATATGACTTTTGAGCATGCATATAGAGACTTAGAAATGATGGTCAGTATGAAAGGGGGGGGTGGCCCTGATAGATTTATCACATCTTAATTGAATCTAATGTGATTGGAGTTCTGATGACAATGTTGGGGTGTTTAGTTAATTAGTCCTGACTTTTCAACCTAAAGGTTCCATGATTTTTATCTCAATTTTTTATAGCCCAAATAAACCTATCAGTGAGGTGAAATTTGTAGTGTATCCGTATTGTAGTGTAGATGTACTTTTGTGATGTGTTGATTACCTAAAATCTACATTTTTCATTCTGAGAAAAAAAATTTTTTGAATCCAGAAGATTTATAGTTTAGTTTAATCTTGCAAGATTATTCATTTAGATTTTAATTATTATGAATATTAAATGATCTCACAGAAACATTAAAAAATCAGCAGTTTTATTTGTTGTCTGGTTTCCAGACATGAGTTTGTGCAATGTTGTGAAAAGCATGTACCTGCAATACCTTTCTAGAGCAAAGTTGTAAACGAGCTTTATCGTCATTAATAATTCAATGTGTAGGTAGCATGTGCATTCTACACAGGAGATGTGTGAAAGGCAGTGAGTAGAAACGCAACATTCATGCACACCGCATTTGATGAATGCTCCCAATTTCAATGCCCCCGTGAATTTTCTAGGTGAGAATAAAAAAATATATTCACTTCAAGTTCATTTCCTTTAGTGTTATTTGTCTATCAAAGATGGAAATTTTCCTGGAGAAGCTTTATAAATGATATCAAGAGGCTTCTAATTATACCACGACACAGTTTATTGTTCAAGATTGTTATCATTGTACTGTAAACAGGAGTAATCTACAAATCCAAAGGCTTCTCCATTAATTGATATTTCTAACTTGCATTGTTAGAGTTTAGACTTTGTCAAAATATCATTTCTGACCAAGCATGACACAGGAGAAGAAAAACAAATAGTGTTTGCTCATAATATTCTTATGGCAATCTATAAATGTTAAATGCTTTCATTTGATTTGTACAACAGATTCATAATTTCCCAGATCTACTATCTTAAACAAAATGGAAATGTGTGATCATCAACACAAATTATTTAGGAGTGAAGCATTGAATCTTAAATGAAGTTGATGTCAAAAACATTAAGCTGAAAATAGTGGCATTCACCTTATTTGACTGTTCGAATACCTTTTTGAATTCAAACCATTCCCTCACTGCACTTCAGGAAAAACTGTATACATTTTTGTTTGAGTGAATTTATATTAACTCATGATGAAATTGTTAAAGTTGTTACCTTATCCTCCTTAATTCAATTTCATTTCAGAACTTGAATTATACTTACAGGGTGTGACTCTGACAAGTGCATCTAATAAACAGAAAATTAATCTTTTGGGGAAAGAAGTATACATGTTGCTCCAAAGTAGTTTATCAAGTGAGGAAGAACATTTAGGCTCTTCACCAAAAAATTTTTCCGGGGTATTTTTATATCAGAAATCTCAATATAAAGGCATTTTGCGTCCTTTACAGTGGTTTTTATTGCATTCCCCAATGAATTGTCCATGATTTAATGCAAAGATAGGCAATGAAAAGACGCTTGCACAGAGGATGCGTTTCAGACTTTTGGTAAAGTGCCTTCAGAGGAGTTCCAAACATGTTTACGTATACATGTAGGTTAAAGGTAAATGAATTTGAAAAAACAAAACATACCAGCAAAATAGTTGAAAAAAATAATCATGAAACAGTAATGTTTAATGTCCGCTGCACATTACTGCTTTGTTTTCTTGGTATTCAATACAAATGTGAAAAGAAATGATCATTCAGGATGTTATTAAATTACAAGAGATTACCAGCATGAGTTTACTTGTCCGGTTATACAATTACTATATGTTCCTTTCTCTCATGCTGCATACTATATACTCCTTTTGGGGGTAATACTATAATAAATGTTCTTTTTTTGTCCGGAAGTCATGGATATATATCTGCTAGTAAAAGAACAATATTGATTTTAAGTCCATGCAAATCTAATTTGATACATGCTGGTCCCTCTGAAATGTGTTTCCCCTAATGCCTGTATGTGGCATTGAATAGACATTCAGGTCATGATAAGCAGAAAAGCAATTTGAAAAACAGGAATCAGCAAACATTCATATGAAATCATGATACGGGTAGTATAATATCAATACACCTATTGTTACACAAAGAAGTAAGCCATGAATTAATAAATTGATAGAATTTACTAATATTTAGTGAATGCCCTCAATTTGCTGTAAATCAATATTTACCCCGCCAAAATCTAATTTTTCATTGTATCTCTACACTTCTGAATTGTAAAGATGTACATTTTATCCACTAACTTTTTTATATTCATATATAATAGCTCTATTAGGCCCAAATTCATGAAAGACTGGGGTTTAAACTTTAAACTGGGGGGGGGGGGGTACCAAAGCAGGGATGTGGGAGGACTACATACAGTACAAGTAGATTTTGTGTATAATCACACTTTGCCGAAAAATATGCAGTTATTATTGGGCCTTTCACAATTTACATGATGCAGTATCTTAAGAAACACGATTTGCCATCATGGTTTGTAACCTCTCCCCTTTGTGAATTTGGGTGATAAAGGGGGGGGGGGGGAGGTATCAAATTTAACAACTCTTAAATCATGAAATAGTTACCTCTTCCTTTCAAGTATTTAGTGTGCAACATAATTAATTGCATTGATTTCAGCAGAGTTATGATACTGAATAACATTAATGAATCAAATATACTAGATGTCTAGGCCGGTACATTGGTGTATCAGGTATGCAATGATGAACAGCAAAAACTGTGTTGTTAACCAGTGTACATAGAGGACCACACCAGTTATTTTACACTGGTGTTAAATTGGTGTTAGTTTTACACCTATAGGTGTTATTACAACACCTTTTGTTGTTACATTTACACTCTTTGGTGTTATGTTTAATCTTGGGTGTAATTTTAACACCTCAGCGTGTGGTCCTCTCTTATCACCAATTGGTGTCAGTTTTAACACTGCAGTTTTTACAGTATGGTAATTCTTAGTGATGATAATAAGGAAGTTTTTCTATATCTCTGACAAGATATAAAGGGAGGCAGACTATATCCACTTCTACCCTAAAAAAGTATGCCAAATATTAAGTAAAATGGAAACAAATGATGTGAGGTACAATAATGTCAAATTCTTTATCAAGAAAAGGGATATTAATCTTGTATATTGGATAATTTTTTATCCACACCTGTTTATATTTGTGTGGTATAAACAAATATTCCGAAATTCAAAAGAAGTATATAAATTCTATTTCTTTTCTATAAATCTATGACATAGAGGGTATTATAATTTCATTGTTTAGATTTGTCATTGTTTTTGTCTTTCCCAGATAGAATCATGAACAGACTTTTGTGGTGATTTCAGTCTTAATACACACCTTTGATAGGTAGCAAGATAATGGCGATATTAAAAGTTGTAGGATTGGAGCTATTGTACGTGAATTCATAAAGGAGCTATGTCCAGGGTTTTGTTTTTACAATAAAGATACTGTTGAAACCCCCCATTTTGACTAAAAAGGAAATACAGAATTCTGATACACCCATGTTCTTTATCTACACACATGAGTTACTTCAAAATGGTGGCTCTTATCTCTTAATGCCATAAATTGAGGGGATGTTTATCATTATTTGCCCAATAGTAGTATATCAAAGTCTTGAACTGACCCAATTCATTAAAGGTGTCTGGGAATGATTTAATTTGAAGGCCAAAGTCCTTCCAATTAAAACCTAACCCTCATTAGAGGCCACATATATTGCAGCAAGTTCATTATTAAGTACAATCGATCTGTATGCAGACACATTGTCAATACAAAGTCTGGCCAGTGTGTCAACAGAACACCGCTATCAATTACCAGCACAGGTCTAATATTTATAACCTTGCTTTTGCAGTTGAATTGTGTGCACAGTGGACATGGCAGAAAGAGCACTCTCCAGACAGCTATTCAGATTCAGTGGGCACTCTAAGTCATAGCAAAAGGAGAAAATTTCGATAGTTTTGTGCAGTCACTGGCTAACTTTGATTGTATTTCTGCATTCACCTGATTGTATTCAGTTATGATTTGCTTTGTCCCTCCAAAATAGAAGCCCTTGTTATTGCCCCACCCTTTTTATGAATTTGTGTATATGGAGTAAGGAGGGGGGGAGGGTATGAGGCGCTTAGGATACTTTATAATATATCACAAACAAGTGGCACATAATGCACTGTCAGGCGTGCATTGTATCTCTCGATGTCCCAAGACTTGCAAACGTAGCCATGGCTGTGCAACTTATGCCAATAGATCAGTATTCACCCTTGACCTTCGATCTTCCCATCAGGCAATGCGTGACCCTCTCGACCAATCACGTACAACCCATGTGTCCTATCTCTTACCATAGAACTGGACGACTCCCACAGGCCGTTTATCTTGACCTACAAATCATACTTTCAGGAGAATGTTGTCACTGATTTATATGTTGAGGCAATATGTTGTCTGTGAGAGTTTATTAAGGTGGAGATGTCTGCAGAAGAAGAGCATTCCTTTTTAATCCTTGCCAAAGGGTAAATAGAACATTGAAAATAGTTTTCTCACCTTCGATAATCAGCCTTCTCTTTACTTCTTTATTAAATATGGGTTTATTTTTCTTGAGTTATTATTATTGTGAAGAGCATCTACCATCCCTGATTTTTTTTTCTCAAATTTTTGTCATTTCATTTCTTTGTTCATATTTCTCATGTTTCAAGAGGAATATTTATCTAGTTCACTGGTTATAAATGGTTTATTTCCTCTCTTAATGATTTTCAAGTTCTTTGTTTTATAATCAAAACTTTGCTGGCCTTAAAAAAATACCAATTTCTCTTCTGGTTTTGGTCGGCCTACAGTCTGCTTTCTTCTGCTCTCTGACTGTTGAAAATCTCGGATCCCTATTGGTGTTGTCTTTCTTTCACCAGTTCTTCTTTATTTTAGCCTGTTCCCCAGCTCCTGGCCACATTT
This sequence comes from Lytechinus variegatus, assembly GCF_018143015.1. Classification (NCBI taxonomy): domain Eukaryota; kingdom Metazoa; phylum Echinodermata; class Echinoidea; order Temnopleuroida; family Toxopneustidae; genus Lytechinus; species Lytechinus variegatus. The sequence continues at coordinate 28,119,500 of NC_054746.1, forward strand.
TGTGATTGTATAATGGAGAACAGATTGGAATCTTGCTAATCTGTCTCCCTGTCTTTTGAGTACCACCGCTCTGTAATGCTTCCACAACTACAGGATGTTATTCCAGTCACCAGATGAGAAGAAAGAGAGAAGGAAAGAGGGAGAGAGGTGGAAAGGAAAAAAATAATAATTTGGGGTACATTTTCTTGACATAAAACTCCCACAGGCCAAAGCATTACTGATGAAAGGTTGACATAAGCCAGGACGGAATGAAAGGGTCGATAGAGTAACAAAAGCCCATTATCACAAATCTGCCAGCTCCATCTCCCACAACATCCAATTCGCCTGGTCCTTCATTTGGGCCGAGGGGATGGTAATAATGGCTGGCCAAACCCTTGTATTATTGCTTGCAAGATGGGGCATATGCATGGGATACAGTATAACGAATATATACAATGATTTGGAAATCAGTTCGGGTAGCAGACAACAAAACCCATTTAAGAGGTTGGGTATACTTGGTCAAGTCCAAGGTTGCGACATGGAAACAAAGCATGCCTGATTCCCCCAAGGAAAGGGAATAAAATGAAAAAAACATGTACAGAAAAGCTTCTATAGGTGGGCTGTGACCTTTGGCATCTCTTTTATTTATATTAACCAAAGCATGACCAGTAGGTGTGCCAACAATGTAGACACATCATCATAATGAGGAATTCTTTTGTTTAGTAAAGGTGGCTGTTCGGTTATTGTTTGATTTCTATGTCTGAACATTTATTTTTGCTGCTTTAAACAATTCTGTTCTTGTCCATTCAACAATATTGTTTTGTACCTTACCAGGAAAAGAATGAATAAAAACTTGTGCCAACATCTGTATTATAGTACGTAAGTAGAAAAATATGTTCATGGATTAAAAAAAATGATTTGAAGTCTCTTAAAGGTCTAAGCAACAAATCCAAAAGATTATTCATTCAGACATGTCTCTGACGATTGCAACAATTTGTATTAATTAAGTTGGATATGAAAAAAATGCATCGAAATAAACAGAAATAAAAGTGCATGTTATCATTATCTAGCATCTAAATGATGTTATGATGATAATCTCTGCCACAAAATAATCTGTATTCCAGACACACACTTAGTCTCTCAGAATATTACCCATGATGCACCTTGATTGACTTTGCAGTTGAGCAGTGTAACCCACCAGCACATCAGATACAACATTACCATATAATTATAAGAAATACTCCATAAATGTCTTTTCTTTCAATGTCACCATGATGGCAAGGTTCCTTGTATCATTTTCTTATCTTATATATTTGATTAAGCCATCAGTCAAACTCTGTTCTCTTATTCTATCTCTCATTTCATTAATGTGGAATACTTTTGGCTGCCACTTCCTCTTTTGAATACATTTATTTCTTCTAACTTTCTTCACCTCCCACATTCTTAGCTCTTATTATTTTCCTTAACATCCTGACAAGCATTTATGAGAGAGTTTCTCTTTAGTTTCCCTTGTCTGTTCAAGGATACAAGTTTGCCAAATGTTCAGTATGTTTTGCAATACCCGGGCCAGGTAGCACAAAGCTTAGTGCATGATTGTAGATATAATTTTATGATTGATTATATTGATAATAATGTTCCGTAAATCATATGATTCAATTTTACGATCAATCACTAATCTTTGTGATATGTGGTCTGAGATAGCCTCTGAATCTCTCTCATGAATAAATATTGGCAACAAATGTGATCTAAGCTTTTGAAGGCAGTGGCTTTTCCACTGCATACCTAGGCGAGGTATACCATCACAGTTTATCTGCCCGTAGGATTAGTAGCAGTACTAGCGAGAATTTTATCGTCCACATTAAGTATTCCTATTGGATGTGTGCAGAAATGAAGCCTGATGAGGATAACTTGAATCAGACAGATGGATATTACTTTCAGTTGACTTGCAATAATTCATGTCTAAATTAGATGTAAAGACTAATTCCAAAAGTTTGTAGAAAGCTTTCCGAGATATTCCTTCATACATATCAACAAGTCAATAACCTTTCCATTCCGAGGCAGAATGTTCATTAAAAATTCATAACTGCTCTTTTGAAATTCTATAGACACTTTCTTCCATCTACATTTTATTCTGTCTACTACCCCCCCCCCCCCCAAAAAGGAGATAAAATTAGAAATTAACAGAAAAATAAATAAAATGTAAATACCTATAGAAACTAACATGTTCTTTACAGTGGATATAACATTTGCAAAACTGTTATGAAATTCAATTTTAATCCTTGCATTTTAAGATTCAAATATTATTTGATGAGATGGAAGATAGCTCCTAGTCTAAATGTTATCATTAAAAACTGTTTAGCAATGGTTCTCCTATTTGTTCCCTTAATAAAAATGCTGTTTTCCCTTTTAAAGCAAAATCTTAAATGAGAAAGTTTGAGACTTCTGCAAAGAATATATGTAAAGAGTAAAGACAGCGTTTCTGTTTCTTTTCAGTTCCAGCTGCCGGGGAAGATGGTGAAGAGTTGATGGAAGGAGATGAACCCCCTCCCCACTGTGACCTGCTGCAGTGTGGGGACTGTGAAACCACCTTCATGCTTTCAGACATTGTCAAATTCATAACACACAAAAGGAAGTGCTGGAAGAAGGAGAAAGAGGTGGTGACCAAAACAGAACCGAACAAACCGGAGGATGACAGCCAACCCCTGGAAACAGACGATGCGGAGGAGAAGGAGGAAGAGAAGAGCGAGGGTGTCATGGTGGCCATGACGACCAACCCAACGACGACGACGATGAGTCCGTTGGAGAAAATCCTGAGAGCTGAGAAACCAAAGATTATCATCAAGAGAACATCGTCACTGAGTCAGAGCAGAGATGCCCCCTCTCCACGGGCTAAGGAGACACAAACAGAATCTATACTAGGTGAGAACAAATCACACAATATGTGTAGACAATAAAAAATCATACTTTAAGCAATCTAACAATTTTGAGCCTAGCATTGAAAGGAATGAAAAATAAAAAACTCACATACAGAAAATCTAGAGGAACTGGAAAACAGGAAAGATTCATGAACCAAATAAGATATTTATCAAAATGAAAAAAAATGCAAGATACATGAACTTCCAATACATCTCTTGGGTGCTGAAATGATATTGTTCCAAGGATTGGTCTGCAAAATCGAAATTCATAACTTTGCATTATGTTAATTAAGTAAAGTATTTTTTAGTATAACAAATTATATTAGAGTGGTGGCAATTAAAATAATACAATGAACCCCCCCCCCCAAAAAAAAGCAAGATGAAAGCCAGATGATTTTAAATCAATTTGCTTGTATAATGTACTTGAGCATATCTTTATATACTCATTTTTTTTTCTTTTCCATCCCTTTTTACTAATTTTTTACATTATAATCACATTTTGTAAATACACTGCCACTGCCAGATATCAGAGGCAATAATTTAACAGTCCAACAATCCATCTATAAATAAAAAATATTAAAGTGAGTCAAAAGAGTAAATTTTTAAAAGCAAATAATAAAAGATGAAACAAAGGCATTGATTCATGAATGGAAAAGTTAAAATTGTAAAAATATCTTTGAAATTATGACTGATCGAATGAACTACTAAACAAATACTTTTAGATAGAAAACGCATTAATTAATAGTAAACAAAATGAATAAATCTGTGTTAAAATGATTTACTAATGATTTCACATAGGTCACTGTCCATGTACCTTTCCTTATTAACAGCATACAAACCACCTATGCCCCGTCTTACAAAGAAATGCAATTGATCAAATCAAACATAAATATGGAAAGCCAGCAATGTCAACATGTATTATGCATGTTTGTTCAAAATATTTTTTGACTATGATGTATATTCATATAGTCATTTTTTTTGTAAAAATTCAGTGTGCTTCTCTTTGTTTACAAAGAATATTGTTCAAATTTCTTGTAGAAAATATGACAATGATGGATTCCATAGAATTGAGGTTGATCGGATCTTTTGTAACTCTTTGTAAGATGTATTGTCATTAGTAAACATCACGTAAATTCCAGTCTTTGGATAATGACATATAATCTTCATTAGATGTGAAAACATTGTCAAAATATAAATCATATTCCTGGATTGTTACTTGTAAATAAAATCCCATATTTGATTTGAAATTATTCAGGAAAAAAAATCTTGGAACCAGCAAGATTTTGAAACCTGTCATCCACTGCTTCTGAGCCCAGTGGCACTACCACCAGGCCATTACTGACTGTACAACGCCTACTTAGCTTGTTTTACGCGTGCAAATGGGAGTCTGAATGTCAAACATTTGTACCGTTTTACATAAGACGTGCCATCCAAAATGTACCGTTGCACGGCTTTAGGAGGTGACGTCACAATACGATGTAATTCATTGCGCTCAATAAACTGAAGGTGCAATACGCGTATAAGCCTGCTGACTAAATGCGCAATGCTGCCCAGGTCATGTGCACTTGTGGGATTTTGCTTTTCGATTTCAATTTTTGCTCCCTTTTCATACATTACTGAAGGGAAAAACTCTTTGTTTTTTCATATTTTCACTAAATTCTGAGGCATTGTACAACACAAATAGCGAATATTCTTATTTGTGCAATGGTGCAAGATTTTACATTCGGTGAAAGAAAGAGATGCTCTATTCAACTCGGCTAACGCCTCGTTAAATAGAGCATCTTTCTTTCACGTCGTGCGAAATCTCGCACTATTGCACTCATGCCTATTTGCTATTTGTACACTGTAATGAAAAATGGGTTATAGTGTTGGTTAGGGATCATTCATTTCCACTTGTCTCTATTATATTTTTATGCAACGAGATAATTCAGGTTAAACCCCTATTTATGCACAAGTGGACAAATGTCCACTCAACACCATAATGATATCTTCATGCCTTTTTACATTAACCTTGTGGATTGTGAGTGGTAAAAAATACCTTATAGTAGAATCATAAACTTGATGTCAGATTTCAGTGAATATTTGAATAAAATGTGAAACAAAGTTAAATTAATGGCCTGATTGGTGGCATACAGTGCTTGATGATTGAGAAAAAGACAAACTGCTTATTGAGACCATGACTTGAGCTTTATGACATCTAAACTCTTGCTACCTCCTAGTCAGTCAGTACTCCTATAACCTATTGTATAGGAGCCAAAATAGTTATATATATAGCACATAGAAATTGACTATTCAATGGGTCAAGGTAGCTCATAACTTTCTCTGGAGTTTTTCACAAAGTAATTTGGTTTTAAAAGCATGTAAATTTTATCACACCATTATAATACCCAGATTTATGGATTGTTGGCTCTATTTTTTATGAGGAAGGTATACATAACTTCCAACTATGAAGCTCATATCAATTTTGAAATGATTGTTATATTCTACATTTCCCTTTCTGCCTGTATACACATTTCATACCCAGATAAGTTGCCCTTGAAGTTTGACTGACTGATAAAGACTAGTATCTTTATTCATGAAGTGGATGTGACAACTTTACAATATAACAAGAACTAGCCAGTGCTGTGCACTTTAAACCTTTGGACCATGGCATCTGGGCAGATGTCCAACCAGGTGGCAATCTAGGGACTCTATCGTCATTATCACACCAACGTACACATGCACAGATAACAAACATATGACATCCTTCACACCACCATTGACCATGAAGTGAATTATAATAATTACACCTATTCATAAAGTGATTTTGCCAACATTGTTATCCACCAAAGTTTAGAGGCAGATGTAGCATAGAATATTTGTTTGTAAAAGAGGGAAAGGATGAGGGTAGGTAGAGTAAACCCCTTAGGATTGTGGAGTTTTGCAGTCCTTAAACTTGTAAGGGTATGCTAATGATGGAAAAGAAGTGAAAAAAATATATAGGCCTATATAGATAAAGTTGGTCAAGACATTCCTTCAACAATGACTTACATTCTAGAAAGAATGCTTTACTTAATCTCCCAATATTGTATGCCTTATTGGAATGACCTGTGATGCTGTTTCACAAACAGTTGGGTGTGTGACCTTCAGTCATGCATGAGTGCCAATGCAGTATAGCTTGAATCCCCTGATTGCGATCTGACCAATCCTGTGATGTACAACATGAAACTATAGGTTTATGTGTAACCTATGCTTATCTTACATCATACTTTAATGAAATAGCCCAAGATAGCAGAGATGTAATATGGGCTCTCTGAGATGCTGAACTTATACACAGGACTTTGCATTCCGTATGGGCACCTTAATTCAAGTGTGCCACATATCTCAGAAAGAAGATGTCTGGTTTATTAACATTGTTGGTACCCAAACTTTCCCAAACTAGACTTAAAGGGCTACGGTCAAACTTTATTTGGGTGCAAATTTGCCATCAAAGTTTGACAAGCAAAGAAAAGAAAATAAAAGGTCATTGCTGATTTTACAGGATGCGCAATTAATGCATTCTACATGTTACACCTTGAGATTTGAAGTTTTGTGTGGTACACCCGCACATTCCACCCCCCCCCCCCCCCCGAGTCGCGCCTGATATACACATTTTGAAGTCTCAAATAGACCAGTGATTAAAAACATTGATTCAGGTTAAGTCTATGTTCACAACATTACTAGTATGTTTACATCTACCTTAGATAATGGTGCACATGAATATTACCTACATGTGCGGTTAGATTAAGCTAAATGATTCTTACGTTAAATTTGGGCATGAAATAGTCCTAGGGTAGCTAAAGTTTTGCTTCAGTGAAATATAAGATGAAAATATGCATTGTAATACAATGCAATATTTATGCATGCATTCTGAAATCTGGGAGGGGGATGATGGTGGGCTTATGCACCATAAGCAAGTATATATTTGTGTTGTCATTAACTGTTTGATTCATGCATAATTCATGTGAACTGGGGCTGTCCCTTGAAAGAAATTTAAATTGCAATTTATCTGTTACACTTTATTTTTATATCAAAGGAGAATGAAACCATTGGGACAAGATAGCTTGTGTGAAAACTGAAAAATCAAAGAAACAGATCAACAAAAGTTTGAGAAAAATCGGACAAATAATGAGAAAGTTATGAGCATTTGAATATTGCGATCACTAATGCTATGGAGATAGCAAATTGGCAATGCGACAAAGATGTGTGATGTCACTTGTGAACAACTCTCCCCATTACTTTAGTATATATTTCACTTGAATTGCCTCTTTTATCACATCTATCCATAGATCATGTGTTCTTTCTCCATGAGGGCATGTAATACATACTTTTTAAGAATGCATCATGGATAAAGAGTTTGTATCATCATAAGAAAAAGCAACAAGAGACATTTTGAGGGTATTTTATAGTCCACCATAGGGAAAGTTGTTCATCAGTGACATCACACATCCTTGTCGCATTGCCAATGGGAGGATCTCCATAGCATTAGTGATTACAATATTCAAATGCTCATAACTTTCTCATTATTTGTCTGATTTTTCTCAAACTTTCTTTATTCTTATTTTTTTATTTTTCTGTTTCTACACAAGCCTATTTGTTCCAAAGGTTTCATTCCCCTTTAAAAGTGCTGGTCTAAATGGTTCCTCAGGTAATTTGCACTGCATGATGGTAATTAAAACTCATGATGAATTTAAATTATTTTTTTTTTGAAACATCATTCAATTTTTTTATTACATCCCTTATTTTCGTAAATAATTCCATATCCAAACAAACACTTTCAAAATTCTTTTCTATATCTATCTACTCGTCCAAACTAGAGCCACTCTCTGTTAACCATCCACAAAATACATGCAAAAATGACTCATCTATAGCCTCATATGATAGGCTTGCATTCCTTTATTCCGTACCAAGAATAAGTTAGGGAAAGAGAACCCATTTGACAAGACTGATCTAACAAAGGCCCGCTTTCTGATCCCAAACCCTTGAAAAGGGCTCGGGGAGGAAGCCTCTTAGAGAAAGCTGGTCAAATGTACTTGTGTTTTTGTCAGGTGTCACTAAGTGTGTGTCCCAGAACGCTTGCACCTCTTTGCCCCAGTGGTTGTGTTTAATTTTTGCCTCAAAGACAGGACTAGGAGGATCGGGTCTTGCCAGCCTCTCTGCTCCTTAGTAGCTGGTTTACCCCATTGTATCTACACCTGGGTTTTACTTTCTCCCTTGCATGGAGGGTGCTTTCTTTTTCTTTACCCACACTCAGTTTGTGTACACTCTCCCTCTTTCCACCCCTCCCCTTTCATCACTTTCTCTCTTTCTTACTCTAATCCTCTTTACATTCCAAATTTGTTTGATATGTTCTTCTAAATATTCTCTCTTTTCTTTCCTAGTAGGATTCCATTTCAAATCAATTATTTACTCTCTTCCAATGTAACCCCGGCCACCTTCTGTCTCTCACTCATTAATTTATGTCTCTTTCGTTTGCCATCTTCCTCTCTCTTCCTGCCCCCCCCCCTCGCTCTCTATTCCTTATTAATTACAACCCCATCTTATTTCTTTTCTAGTCAACAGTAGTAAAATGTCTTTGTATCGTGACCTTCTGTTGCAACTCCTACCTCTATACTTTGTATACAGGGAATGAAACGTAACAGATGAATGAGTAACCCTTGAATTATAATCACGTTGGAACAATGGAGACTGAAATAATGTTTCAATAATGAGCATGTTTCCTAATTGCAGACAGAATGTTCGTGTAAAATGTGTCTGATTAGGTAACAAAATCCTCTCGGTCGAACATTATTCTGGGATCCTGTAGCATAAGGGTTAGTGATTAATCGTACGCTTGATTTTCATGGTTAATGGTACACTCTAGTCAATGCAATCAATTGTAAAAAAAAAAATGTTCCATGATGATTGCTAAGCTTTGTGTTCTGGGTCCCTGGTATCTTCAATTGTAAAGCGTTAAGATGGATTGCACACCGAAGCTTAGAGGAATTGCAAGCAAAGTATGTTTGTTCTTTGATATGGAGTGTTTTTTTGTTGGCATGTTTATTCCATTTAATGTTGCAATAATTTTTTTTTCAAACATTCAGAACACAATTTTATGTCCCCTTTCGATGACTTCATACTAAAAGCAAGAAGAGAGTGCAAAAATAGTATAGTTCAGCATGTTAGATGCATTAATAAGCCACCTAATATATTTGAAAAAATATGGGATATTTTAAATTCTTGCCTGCTAATTATTAAACTAGAAATTTCCTGATTTTGTTAGAGTATAGTATTCTTTAATGAACTTCAAAAAATGTGCATGAACATGCATTTTAATGAACTTATTGGCAACAAAAATGTGCAGAAGATAAATCAAGGTATTTCTCTCTCCAAATTCGACTGTACTTATAATTAGAAAGTTAGTAAACTATCCAAGAGATAATGGTAAAAAAACAAAAACCCACGTTCAAGTGATTCTTTTAAGATGTGACAGAACTTCTTGTATTTTACCATTTAACACTAGAGATTGACAAAAATGCAGTATTATATTGTAAGCCCTGGTAGTTAGCAGAATTTATACGTGGTTTAAAGAAAGCTATCATTAAAAAGAGATTTGTGAAATTTTTAAAGTTCATAATATGAGATTATTTATGTTTTTGTTTAGGTTTTTAAGTCTGGGCAAAAGGTGCAGTTGCAGAGTGTCTCTGATCTTTATGAAAGTTGTCAGAAATCATCATCAATCATTTTTATGCTTGCATTTGGTTCTTCACAAAGTACTACTTTATCTTCATTGCTTCTCTCAACCCGGGTGTATAAATGATCTCCTGGCACAATGTGAATCTATGAATTTACCAGCACTGAATACTGCAGGCAAACAGTCAAGGATTGTTCCGGAGAGGTAGTAGGCTATAGAGCCCAGCAAAGTCTGGTTTGATGCCATGTCTACTGATTAGGTGATATATTGAGTGTGATTACCTTTGAATTGTGTTTACCATTTGCTATCAAGCTGCATAGGTTTCACCCTATGTTGCATTTCTGATAGAAAAGTCTGCCTTTTCATTGAAGATAACACCTACACGTGACAATAGTACCTGTCATTTAATAATGGTCAAGTTGCCCTACTTAAACATGAATATCTATATTGATTGGCCCATATTCTAAACTCATGTTTACATTAAACGCTGGTCTAATGTGGTATGACTATGGAAAGCCAAATGTGACACAAGTCTCTAAGAATATATTGGTTTAATTCATCACATTGTTTTGCACTCATTCCAATCATTCACAACTATGTGGTAATAGTAGTTTTCTTCACAGTAAAGACATGGGAAATCTTGAACCTTGAAGACTTATCCCTTTCAGCAGCTTCAAAGCTATCCCCTGATGAACGAATGCAAGGAAGATAAGAAAGATACATTGTAAACAAAATTTTGATATTTTCGGTTTCACATAATATAAGCACTGATTTAGACCATGGTCTTAATGAAACCTGACTTCAGAATATGGGCCCTGAGTCTTTAACATTGATGATCAGTTTTGCAAATATTAGTATGACATTAATTATGCATTGGAAAACAATCAGAATATGGTATCAAGGTAAATAATATATTTTATGAAGTTATATATCATAGACATGAGCAAGAGGATAAATTAATACTAAATTAAGCACAGTTTAGGATAAATTAATACTAAATTAAGCACAATATATACACTTCTGCAAAAATGAAACCATGTTGGTTTTGCCTTCCCTCAATTCCTGAAGTTTCTTCATCAATAAATGAGAGACATGATTTTAAAGTTACTTTTGGTTGATCTCTTGAATATCTTCCTGTCTTAATGATGAAGATTCTTAAGTAACTATAGCAGTGCCAAGGTTAATCCACAGCAAGGTCTTATACTATTTGTATACCTTCACAAATTCCTTCACTCCCACTGGGTGAATGTGTTGTCCTAGATGCTGTCATAAGGTACTCAGTCACATGGATGTACTTACGACCTTTTGGTCTTCCACTTCCTGGCCATCACCATGGTCTCCTTCCTAGGAGACACATATACTGTATGAATTACACCTGTTAACCCTTTCAGTTCCAAGAGTTACATTCAAGATTTTAAAGAAAATATTGCCTTTATGTTACTAAAATATAGTGCAGAAGTAACATACAATGTGACAAGACTACTAAAGACTGCTTTACACTGTGTGATTGATAGAAATCTGCAATAAGACTGGATTTGAAAAATGGAAATTGTATTTTAACATGGTCAGGGAAAGGTCATCTGAATATAAATATCATTAATGATCAGCATTCAAGTCAGCCCGGCTGTATTCGGTGTGATGTCACTGCGATTCCCAACATTTTGTCATTTTCTAGAAATAGAAGTGCAATAGCACTTGGCATTCTTAACAGTTATATTCATACAGCCGTTGATGCTTAACAATGATGCAGTATCATAACACGTTATCAGAATTAATACATATTGGTAGACAGACTTCAGGAAGGTGGATATGGAGGTGAGATTACTCAAGGCTTAGAACAAGACTACAATATCTTAAATTATTGATAAGTGTAAAAAGTATTTTCTAAAGTTCTCTGAGTTAGTCCTTTGCCCTTTCAATACAACAGGAACTTCATAACTCATTCCAATACCAAAATTACATGTATGTGAATTCAGAAACAAATAGAATATCATCTGTTATGGTGAAAGTTGTTATAGAAGCAAGTACATTGCTTTTGTTGACACACCAACTATCAGCTTATTTGCGTGAGGCGATAATCATCCCATTCTTGACAGTGTAGTCTGGAACCTCATTGCATATTTTACACATAGTGTCTCTGTTACAAAATGGCAGCCAAGCCATGTTATTCTCCACACACAAACATGTAAATATAGATTTTACAACTGTTATCCAGTGACCCCCGCAAATATCACCTTTCGTTGGCTACACAGTGCTCTTAAAAATCCACGTATGTTGCAATGATTAAACCCACAAACGACATGAGGGCTCGGTGAGTCGGAAGGGTCTGCGGAAGTCGGAATGTTGGCTCACGTCATGCCAAATATCCTGCTTGCTTTCGTGTCAGACCTGGCAGGGCTATCAGGAGAATTCGGAGGAGAAAATGATTGTGGATGACAGAATTTTAGGGTGCACCCCTTGCTTATCAGATGTATGGGCACTTAATTAAAGGACCATGCAACGTCCACTGTGTTGACATGTATTATAATCCAGCAGGTTTGCATGTGTATGGTTTATTGTTTTGAGTCGGTGAGCAGGAAGTGCTAATTTATTCATTTCTAAAGGCTGTTTTAACCGTGTGAAAGTTCTTTGTTAACCCATTGACTCCTAAGTTTTTATGAATCCCAAATTTGAAACTGCTTCATCAGGTAATTACAGGTACAAGCATTCATTAAGGTATTGATGTAATGTCTTAGATGGCATAACAGCATAACCATACCTCACATCGTGTAAATTAAGAAATTAAAACTTCAGATCAGCAGGTATTCCACTTCTTCCGTAACACAAATTAATTTCAGATTGATTATCATTGTATCAATATTGAACCATTGAAATAAAACATAATCTTCCATGTCACAACTTACAAGGTAGATCTGATCCAGTTTTGGAGAGGATTTTAAAGGAGTAGTTGAAAATTACCCAAACCTTAGTTCTTGGTTATGTCTAGAGATTGGGAAGAGACAATGAGGGAGCACATTTTCTCCCACCATTCCATTGTGTTTTGAGTCCAAGGAAGTCGGTCCTTTTCCTTTGACGTCATGCTGCTATCTTGTCGAAACTTTGTGGAATCGATCCTGTCCTTGAAAACAAAGGATTTGATCATGATCATGTAGGGGCCTTCGGTAGCATCTCTGAGTGGTTCTGACCCACATCTTTATCAAATTAACAGGTGACATGGAAACTGTGTTTCATTACCTGGATAGGTAGATCCCTCTGACTACAGTTGCCCATGCAGTTTTAATGTTATTTTTTACCAGAATAAAAACAAAGTTTTCTCAGGACCAACAATCTCAGAAGGACTAACCTTAAAAGAAAGTAAATGAATCTTCCTTCTTAGGATAGGACTTTTTTACAATACTGTGTGAATTTTTTCCTTTGATAATGCTGCAAAATGAACATGTGAATGTGTTATTACTCATAAAAAGTTTTATAGTACAATGATAATGAATTTTTTCTATAACTCATAAAGAGGAGTAAAGTTTTACAACCTTTCCATCTGAAAAGGAGGATTAAATTTGCTATTAAAATATCATGCAAAAAAGGAGGACATTTACCTTCCTTCTTGGCAGTTAATAATTGTCGTTTATTTTTATTCATTCATTGAAACCACAAGAACATAAAAACTGCCTCCTCCCTAAGCCATATCGGTCATCTTAAATTGATGCGAAGACCAAAGATTTAGTGAAAGGGGAATGCCATACTGCTATTTTTGACAGTACATGTCTGGCTGGCAAAGTGTTAAGTTATCAATACTCAAACTAATGGGCCAGAAGACTTTGATTTCAGGGTGAGTGATGGCACCTTCACTGTGTAGCCTCTTTTCCATTTTTAACTTCTTAAGAGAGGACTTGAAATGTTAAGAAAGTGGTTGTCGAGTTGGTGGAGGTCGCCTTTCTTGGACTGGAATGTCTGATGTGCTCATGCCAATGTCTCTTCAGGAACAGAATCATCTTAATCTCTTGCGCCTGCATTATTTGCATGTTGATGAGAAAGGTTGGAGGGACGGGCAAGCAGCGAAGAGGGCATCAGGGAAACCAGCTCATGCCGGCAGAAATCCCTGGTGGAATCCCCTTCAACTCTGTCAATCTGGATAATAAGCATGCATGGATATGAAGTTATTGTCGCTCGTCTGACCAGGAAAAAAAAGAGAAAATTATGGGAAAGAATAATTAGTATTTAGTAGCTTTTCTCTGGCTGATATGGAAGGACGGGTAGATACGAGGATTAAGAAAGCTGATGCAGGTGGAATTGACATTTAGAATCCATAATATACCTGGACAGAGAAAAAGAATTCATGTCATCCCTGGAGACCCTCTTTCTATGACCCCTGTTCATGATTAATTCAAGCTTTGAAACTTTGGCAGTCCATTTTTTCCCTGTATCTTTACACTCTTTCTTTATTGCGTCATTTGTCTAAGACGTGGGTAGCAGTAAACATCACCATGACATTATGCCAGCTTTTTTTGATATATTGGAAAAAAAACCTTGTATTTGACTGATATTTAGAAAACAATATTAAAATCCTGCTTTCTCTGGTTTTACGTGACAGTATATGAAAATTTGTGTAGTATTGAACACCAAAACCCCATTAAGCCACACACAATTAAAAAGATAAAGGTATATATTCCTCTAATTTCAATGTACCAACCTTTATATTGATGTTAATTGGCATCTAAAACTTTGAATTATCAGTTTATTGAGGACTAAAAAAGGCATTAACCATTTCACAGGCCTGATTTTGCATAATCATGCATGAATTGAGGCTTTGTATAAGGCAATAAACTAGACCTACGTGAATAATTAAAACACAGATCCATTAACTGATACAGGCCTTAATCTTGCTTGAATAAAGCTGAATCCAGTTTTTGTAAGGCATTAACTCATATAGACCTACTTTTTAATTATTAAAGCACAGTTCCAGTTTTGATAGGGTATCAAAAACAGTGTTGTGGATGTCCTTATTCTCTTTAGTTTAACAGCAAGACGAAAGTAAAACTAAAATGCTGTTACAGTTTTTCTTCCTCTTCAAGGTTGATACTGGAAAAATGAGAGACATTGTATAATTTTTGTCTTCAGGATTTGAGAATGGAAATTTTGAATGTAAATCAGCATAGCTTTCACATTTATAATAAACATGTGAAAGCAAGAAGATTTAGTTCCTTGAACAAGTTGATACCAACCATGAGAATCACGGGTAACATTGATAACTATAGGACAGAAAGTAATTGTTTTGGAAGACATGATATCTATATTTTATTTTTGTTCTCAATGCCAATCATGGGTAACATTGGTAACTATAGGACAGAAAGTAATTGTTTTGGAAGACATATCTATATTTCATTTTTTTTCTCAATGCCATGAATAGGGAAAATAAAATATGCTCCTATCATGAATAAACTGAATCTAAAAGTCAGGAATGGATGCTCAGATCAACCCACGAATATCTATACTTGCAAGATGAGTTCCATGCCACTCGTCAGTTTTGAGCTGAACTGTATGTATGTTACTTTGTGCCAATCAGCTTTTGATCCTGGATATGTGCATTCTCTTATCTAATATAACTGGTCTTAATCATCTAAATTATGTCATATTATCATCATTGTCTAGATGGAGATGAAACTATTGTATACCCTACCTTTCAGAACAACAGCGATATATTCCAGATAAACTGATTTATACACACCCACTAAGCCTACATATTTTTGTTGTAAACTTTTTTTTATTTATGTTTTTATTGATAAATAATCAACATAAAAATCATTTACATCAAATTTCACTATAAAAGTTACATAAAAAAATCAAAGATAAATCAAAATATATACAGAAGATTGGAGTGATCAGGAAAATAAAGAAAAAGAAACAAAAACATCAAGGAGAAAGCGGAGTACATGTATATCATTTCATTAAAACAATATCATACTTTTACATGAGCAAGAACCCCTGGAATGGAAACCAGTCGGCAACAAATTCTTGCTATGAAGCTTTGGTGAAAGTTCAATGATTTTAATAATATGAGACTTCATTATTCCACTCTTACCAGTGACATGCATAATTATAACTTTTCATTCACTACATTCTTCTCAAAAGTAGATTGCTCTATATTCAACACATCTTGTGGCATTGTTTTTTTTTCTGAATTCAGGCCCTTCTAACTCCTCTCTTCTAATTATTGGTGATTACATATTAGTATGCTATATAATGAAGCTTTCATCCTAAAAAAAAACTGCCTCATTTTATGTTTGAGAAATTTGTACTACACCAAATCAATAAATACCCTTTTTTATCGTAAAAAAGTTCTGTTGGGGACTCAAAAGTTTTACGTTGATCTTTTTAATTGTAGGCTGTATCCTTAGATATAACATTTTCAATGTGTTATTTGTGAATAATGAAATACTCTTTCATTCAGACAGTTTGAATTGAGTCTATCAAACTTGATATCTGCGTTGAGATTTAAATTTGGGCTGGGCTGCATGGTTAAGTAAAGACACTCGTCTACAGACTTTTACCCCCCCAAAAAAAAAAAAACCTTACCAAGACTATGAATTTTTAAGGGTATGTTCACACAATTTTTGTCTCGCCTGCATAGCAAAGCAAGACTATAGGTGCCGCCTTTTCCGACGGTGTCTGCGTCAACATCAAATCTTAACGATGTAGGTCAAATGTCTTTTACGGTCAATGAACATAGTATTATATCATTATTTGAATGGAGTTTTTGTGAATAATTATTTATAATAGTTTTCACTGTCGGCACTGCTGCTATATTGAATCGCGTAATGCAGGCGAGGCTGCCAGAGGTGCTCCACTTGTTAGTAAAGAAATGGTATACAACATGATGCAATTTTATGCTCAAGAGTATTCATGTGTTTCATCCAATCAACATTGATCCTCACCATTGCAGGGTTTTAGTATCGTTTGACCTCATGAATATAGATCACCGTAATTCCAGTTTCTTTTATGGAAACTTTACCACCAAGAGGCATTATGGAAATCATAATTGAGATCTCCATCAATTGATTTGAATTACAAATTATGTGCCTATGTCCTGTTCCAAATCATAACTAAAATGTAAAATATGGTCTCAGTTGTGTTTCCAGTTATAGAGAACTCCCCAAATCTTGAGTAAGGACCTAAAGAATGTCACTAAAATTTAACTTAAATTAGTTGTGTGTCAACCCTTAACATGCCATAATCGCTTATCCATACCACATAATATATGTAAATTCTATCGAGCTGTAAAATCTCTTGCTTGCTGATGGTTAATACTGATTGACGCTCTTAAAACTGAACAGAAGCTTTCAAGGTTCCTGGTAGTATAACACTTCAAGGTTGAACTTGTTCTTTCATTAATTTCTTACTGTGATAACGTTTTTTTGCATTACTGATTGGACCTATAACCATCTTGGAATATTTAAAAACCCATTGTCTAATATGCCTTCATTGGTAACCTGGCTCATTAACTCTCATTATCAGGCCATACTAAATATCATTAAGGATTTCACCTTGATCGCATCTTGGTGTTAATCACATGCTAATGATGAACAATATGGATTTAATTCTTCACTTCCTTTACTTTATATTTCTTTTCTTTTCATTGAGAGATTCTGAAGATGGGCTTCTTGAAAAGAAATGGAGAGTTGAAGTTTATAGGCAAATCGAGATAAATGTAAGTTTTCCATTCAGGGAGACAACCATAGTGTGATAGAGAGTAATAATGATACAAGCTCCATACATCCTCTTACTCAATGGGTTGACGAGAGGCGGGGGAGGGGGGGGGTGAGAGGTGGGTGTGATTGAGTAGATGAAGATGAGGTTGATAATATGAGTAACAAACAGGCAATCACCAATGGATTAACTTGTCCTAAAGTTTATACAAATGGTGATCATTTTTACATCACTTCATGAATGAAACCAAGCTCCAGACTCGAGGGTCCGCTGTCATATGCGTCAGGTCTACTTTTACAACAAGATTAAAGCATTTTAGCTCTAAGTAAGTGATGACAATGGAACGTCTTTCCTTGATATACCTATTACTTTCACCTAATTTAATTCTCTAAATTCCTTTCAATAGGAATAAACAAGGAGGCAGGTTAAGAGGAAATGAGCCAGTTCCTTTGGATTTTTCTCTCCCCAAAAATACACAGATGAAAAGAGAAACATGCAGAAAAATTGTTAAAGCTAGTGGAATTAAGGAATATGAACTATCTGTTCACATCCGTCTGAAACAGCTTTCACCATCCCATTATTCACTGTGCACTTGCTGTGTTACAAACGGAGGTAAATTTAGACTGATGCTGTACATTTAGCCGTGTAATTAAATCCTGCTTTATTAATTGATGTGCAGCAGAATTTCATCTAGCCAGAAATGAAATGTTATATCAAAAAGGAATTAATGAAATCCAGTGTATTCTTATTGAATGGAGATACACACAGTGCTTGTGGACCAATATCAATTACAATTATTAAGTCCTGAACATGACTTTTGCTGTTCATTGTTAGTTCAGTTTTTAGATTCAGCTTTAATAAAATGTCCACGTTTTCTACCTCATATATGAATCTGGAGTGATATCACTGTGCTTCCATTTACATTCAAGATTAAAGATTTTATTAAAAACATAATCACAGCTTGCAATTGACGAAGTGTTTTACAAACAGAGTAAAATAGGGCCTACACATGAAATCAGCAAAGAAGCAGTGTTACAAGAGAATCAGGAAATTACAAAACAAATTAAAATCATAATTTTAAATTGTATAATAATGCAACTGTGTTATTTTTTTTAAGCTTCGTAAAGATGTACATGTTTTGGAAAAAAAATATCGGAAATATGATTTCAGAAGACCTTCATAAAAATTAACTGAGAGTTCTCCATGTATTTTAGAAGTGATAATAATTTTCAAATGAGACCTTTTGATTATAATGATTATGAAATACAAGATTATCAAATACCATCATAATGTATAAAGGGTCATTTTCATGAGATGAAATCGTAATTTGGTTTTTAAAAAATATGACTTAATGTATATATTCATGAAACAAAGAATATTGTTTCATGGTTATACACAAAAAATGTCATAGGCTTACAAATGGAAACAAGAGAAGTGTTATTGTTAAATCTCTCTAAGTAAAGTCACTTATTATTCTAGGTTGGGGCTCAGATTACTTATTTGCTTTGTCATTTCAAGATACCATGTTTCATGGTAAATGTAATATCTGGAAGTAAATTGACAATTCTTTGTCAGAACTTACAGTTTGCTTAAAATTGAACTCAATAAGTAATTTGCAATGAGCCTATTTTTTTGTCAAATACCCATTTTTTGCCATTATTTAAATTCATGACTGTATCACTATCATTCATTCATTCGTTTGATTGCACTTTGTTTAATTTGAATTTTGAATTATATATTAGTATTTTCTTTATTTTGTTGAATTTCAGTATCATTTGCAAGTGGCATGAAACATTTGACATTTGTATTCCCATTCATTTATTCATTCATTTGTTCATTCATTCATTCAATCTTGTCCATTTGACCTAACCTACGTATATTCACTGATCCCTGCTCCCTCGCTTACACACACACTTGCACCCAAACATTAAAACACATACACACAACAGCAGTAACCGAATGAAGAATGACAAACATTAAATATTCCAGGAGCATAGCGCACTCCCAGGGGGAATATCAGTCACGGAATTCATTCATGGTAACATAACCTAGACATTCAAGATATGAAAACATATCAGGAGCTTAACCCCTCAACACCCGTGGGCTCACTTGGGAAACTAAGACCCGCTTCATTATGTTACTTCCTGCCGTTTTCTTCTCAAGAGCAGGCCATATTTTGTCTCCTTCTCTATCTCTTTCTCATCCTTTCCATTTTCTTTCTCCATTTGACATTGCTACCCAAAGAGAATCCCGTCTGTCTATATTTATTCTGGCACATGGTGTCAATGAGCTGTTTCTCATTACGCGTTGCTCATCATGTGCTGATTAATTCCATGAGCAATAATTACTCTCTATCGCGTCGTGAATCGATAACGAAAACACAACTGCAATCTCCCTGGTCCGCAGTCGAACCACCACTTGTGGCGGGCGATGAAAGCAGGGATGGCGACGCATTGAGGTGGGATGTGTTAAGGCATGCCAGGGATAAGACGTATCAGTTGACGTCCAGTGTTGACTGGTCCCCTATCACTGATGAAGGGACACCAACTCACCCTTCACCTTTTAGAATCCATCTTCTTCTTTTCCATTTCTTTCTCCATCTCCTGCGCTATATTCCTGCTTCACTTCTCCAGCAATATACCATAAATCTTGGCAATGAATGATGCACATTCTCCTCACATCGTAGACAACTTGTGTGAATGTGATTGATTAAATCAATGAAACACTACCTCATGAAAATTTTAACGTTCACTTGAGATGAATGGAGGGAGAATCGCAGAGGGGATAGTTTATTCATAGCTTTGCAGTGCGGTGTATGAAGGTTAACTAGTATGATATGAATCATGTCAATATAATCTTTGTGAGACTAGCATAAGAGATGCAAGTGATGGTGTGTAAGATCAAGTGAGTCTTGAGCAAAGAACACTTGACTCCTTGCAGAGAAGTTCATTAATTATTTAAGATACTTTGTAAACCCTTGAAGGCATCATATCAGTGTGATAGCTCCAGGGAAGCAAGAGAGAAGACAAAGATGAGAGAAGGTATGAAATTATGGCATGAAGATGAATAAAGGAATGAAGTTAGCTTCTACATATTTCAATCAGTAATTTGAGCTTATGGGAAATAACCAAATTGATGATAGGAAGAGAAGTTGGTTTCAGAAATTAAGCTAGAATCCTTTACCAAAGTCAGAAAGAGATGGAGCAATTGAATGGAGCGCGGAGGCTGACAGATGAAATGATATCATAATCATACTAATCTCCAGTGCAGTATGCAAGGCAGGACTTCCAACCGTACCGGGCCAAAGTAGATTCTAAACATGAAGATTCAAAGGGATGTAGCGGCTTTGGATAAAGCTGGTCATTTTATGATCTCACAACGTCAAGGAGAATACCCTCCTGAGGTGGTGCGATGATAGTCGGAACCCCCTTGTATATTTGATATTCCAGTCTGAGTGTATACTAGCCTCAATCCAGTAATCCAAGTCAAGCCTTTGCCATCATAAAAAGCTCATCTGTTTGTTGCTGTGGTCTCCGAGAGGACTAAGTGCGATCCTTGAAGTACTCAACATGTTTATTTTCAGATGACTTTCGCTTCTTTCCTTTAGGATTTTAGGAACCAGTTACTTTTAATTCAATCTTTGTGTAGTTGCCTTTATCGTAACCATTCAGCAATACCTTACTAATTTAAGTGGAGTATCCCTGAAGTCATCTTGCTTTGTCCTGAGAAGAAAGCAAGTGACCAAAGGGTATATCTCTGAACGTATAACGCTAAGCTTCAGCTCCTTCACATTTCCGCAGGAACACCTGCCCTATATAAAGCTCTTGCATTGGATGGTAAGCACATTCCGCTGATATCCCCACCCCCTCCAAATAAAAAATTAAAAAAATCAAGGGATTGGCAAAAAGTATGAAAAACATGTAACGATGCAGAATGTCTAACAGTCACAAACAAAAATCATAACAGATTTTTTTTCCTCTAAAATATCAGTTTGACTATGTGATAAAGCAGTAAAACTGTAATCTTAACAGTTGTTCACCCATATTTTAACTAATGAGATACAAAGAGAACATATTGTTATCAAACATAAAGGAAAAGCAAATGAAAAAAATAAACAAAAAAAGATTTACCATTAATGTTTGGAATAGCTTCTTGTTTTTTGGAGAAAAAAAATCTTGTAAGTTTGAAGTTGAAGATGATGAAGATTAAGATCATCTAACATATAAAAATATTAAGTGAATTCTGCTTTTTTAATTCTAATAGAATAAATCTGGTAATCAGCTTTTGTATAATTATGTGTGATGATGGGACCTAATACTGAGTTAAATGGTACTAGAGTTTTTATGGTAAAGTAGCCTTTGTCAAATTGTAATTACTGTTGGATGGATCACACTTGTTTTTTTTTTCAATAAACTTTTTGGGCTTTGAATAACTTTATAAAAAAAATCATATTTCACCTTCTTACATTTTAGTTTAAATTTATCTGTGTAAGACATTGTATTCATGTATGTTTTTCTTAACATTTGTACAGTTCATGGATATGGGGTGATAAAGAAAACATGAAAACATTACAACTTTATAAAATAATTTTATTCAGCATAACAAATTAATCAGCCTACCCCAAATAATATGAATGAATGTGTTAACAAAATGCTATAACAGGTTGCCTTTTTAAGACCTTGAGTCTCTGTTCTTTTCTTTTTAAGTTTGTCTCATTTCTGGTAGGCACTATATTTTATAGGATTACCCTAAGCTGCTGTCTGGATCGAAGTGCTTATTTTTATATGTCAAGACTTTGGCAATTGTTTTCCTCCCATTTAAAAAAAAAATCTTTGTCAATTTGCTCCAGTTTTATCAGTCATTGTTGCGTCAAGCCTAAAGGACATCATTTTCAGTAAGATGGTCTCTTTTACTTTGAGAAGAGAAACATGCAAATGAGGGGCTGGCTTGTGCCCTGCCATGCTTACTGTTGATGTATGTGTTCGTAATTACAGTATTCAGTTTCAAAATATTAACCCTGGGACATATAAAACTAAGCAGTTGACATACTTAGCCCACATTCTACTGAATAAAATATGCAGTGATTTATCACATCATTCTTCAATTTACAATTTGGGATCGGGGTTAAATAAATGTTCGCCGTAGGGCTCTGAGATGTATACTTTTAAGAGTGTTTTCATAAAGCGTTCAGACCCCAATTACTCTTTTTTTTACTTTTCCTTCTCATCTTGTCTCTGTCCCTAAATTATTATGAATGACTCATTGTAGTGACCTTTTCCATAAAATATGGCATGATTTGAGCTTTTCTCACATTAAATGACAGACCCTAAGCCTTCTCATAGATGATGAAACTCTTACTCTTATGTGCGTTATCTTCTTTTTTTTCACCTTCTCAATCACCTAAATTGTGTTACATGGTACTGAAAAAAAAAAATGATACAAACTACTGACTGCACATGCTCAGTACCATAACGATGCTGATACAAAAAATGTTGCCAGTTTATATTTTTTTTAACCACAGAGTAAATTGTAAATGATACAAGTGTCTATACATTTGTGTCAGTTAATATTTATCATTTACGCAAACTTGAGTAAGTGGGCCATAGGCAGAGTTTGAGCTGAATCATTTGGTACCTATCTCTATATGAGAGGAAGGTGACAAGGATAGTCCACAATACAGAGGGAGTTTTATGACAATTAACTGCCAATCATCTTCATTCATCGTGCCCCTCGTCACTTGTGTATTGGAATGCCTCGGGTCCGATGTCGGCGCTGAATTGCGAGGCATGATTGGTTAAATTTGAAAGAATCACAGGCAATTGACATCTCATGAAGTGGCTTTGGATGTGAGTTGTTGTCAGATCTAGTGCATGGAGGCTGGTGGGAGAAGGAGTCCATCGGCCGTCAAGACATTTTTGTGATTAGAGCCAAGAGCAGTGAGTGTGTCAAGAGAGAGGTGAGTAGGTCTTGGGGATGCGCTTTAGCCTGTGAAACTAGATCAAGCAGATGGTTAGATGTCAGGGAAAGACTGGCCGCTCATAGCCATAGCTGACCTGGATTAAATGTCATGTATGTCATAAAAAATGATGCTATTTGTATACATGTCTGGGCAAAGTACATTAGCCCATATAAAGCTTAGGTAAAATGGCCGGAGGAAGCCGGCCAATGAATTGCAACAAATCGGCCTGGAGAATTAGGCCATGCAGCATGCGTGAATACTAAAAGACCCATTCATACAATGGGAATATGTCTTATTTACCATCAGCATCCAACCCTCATGTGCATTGGAGAGGAAAAAAGGATGCAAAGGGGGACATATTTGCTCCCATAAATATCCCCGGTGGAGGAAATAATCTCAAGCTGAACACACCGTTCAATTTGCTGATGGTGGTATTGATATTGCATGCCCAGGACAAAGGTTACTGGATCTCAATCGATTTGCCGGAACTACCATTATGATTTTTTCTCTTCTCTGGTCGATATTCTCCTTATCTTGCTTTTCATCATTGCTGATGAGTTTGTTAGATTATATTTTGCTTGGAAGAGCAATACATTTGTCTGAGCTTTGCATGTTGGGATAGCCTGGCCAAATTAGCCGATGGATCTAGGCCAAGTAGTCACATGTGACCCGAGATCCCCATCTAGCCATGCCTTGCTTGCTCCGCACCGGGGTTGGCCCACATTTACTTTGTCGACAGACTTGTTAACCAAATACATACACACTCGGTGTGATGCAATCAGTTCTACCGATCATGTTGTATAGAATGTTCTGAGGGGCTAAGTGTGTGATGTAAGGAAAGATGGAGAGTGCAGCGGCCGGTTGAGTTACCCTGACCAATTTAGCCAGAGGAAATAGGCCATGCAGATGGGGATGAAGGGACAAGATGCTGGTTAAGAGTATCGGCCATATCGTTTGTCACAAGCCGATAACTACAGGGCGGACAGTGCCTGCCCCACTCCATTATCCACCCCCCCCCCATCACTAGACATCTCATCACCTCTTTTCCTCTCCCACCCCCTTCACTCCCCCATCATTTCTAGCCATCAAATGAACCATTATTACATTTTGTCTGCATCTTTAAACTGGTGGCTTCAGCAGGGGTATTATCACCTGCATCGATGGCTGGCGGCTTGCCCGGAGGCTACAGCCCCACATCTTTACCCTCGATATGGATGGAGAAAGCTGAAGACCTGGCCATAGAAGCGCATGGAGAGGGCCAAACAGGGACATTCTGGCAGGGCAGAGATAAGCTCTTCAATGCCTACGCCATCCGAGCTACCTGACACTCGACCCTGTCAAGACCGCAGCCCTCCATGTGTTCGTCAACTTGTATCCAAATGTTGCCCCCTACTGCAATCCAACCATATCAACGGTAATCATTCTGCTCAGGTTTGTCAGTTTGCACAAATCATACGGTATGATATCATAATTTTACCAATGCCCGGGGGAAGTTTAGATTTGCAGTGACAGAGTCGTGGGGAATTAATGTAATTACGGGTGACGATTTGAATGATATAGGTCAGACTACACTTGAAGGGACTTAGACTACAACTCGTGCATGGTTTTTCATGTATCACAAAGTCATTCTAATGAGTTTAGTGCTTGTGGCTCTTCTCAACCTCATAAACTAGTAACCCTTGTTAAAGAAGAACTTATTTCTGTTCTCCATCTTTTCTCTTTTTGCCCCATAGCATGAATTTTTAGCACAATTGTTTACCCATCTTCATTATGGAAAGGAATAACAGGTATTTGTCCATGCTTTCTGTTGTTCATTCATCCCTAGGGAATATATAGAGTTGTATCCTAATTCAACCATCTGTACTTCCATTCAGGAAAGTGAAATTCTTAGAATTCTAATTGCAGAATTGATTGAAAATTTCATTTGTAAAGCTTCTGATGATAAATGCATTCAATTCAGTCCTCTGACTTTCAAGATTTACTGCTGCTCTTATTGTTTTTCATCCTGTTTCTATAGATTTGAAATGTACCCTTAAAAGGGGCTTCTTCAAACATATTTTTTTTCTTGGTTTTATTAGAAATCGATGCTGCACATGAAGCAAAAGAAATATCAAGTTTAATTCTCGAGCATTAAACCACTAAATTTCTCATATTCTTTGCCAAGCAACTAGGGGGAAAAAAAGAAAAGAAAAAAGAGAGATGATTAGCTGTGACTTTGCAAAAAATGACCAAAACAAACTTGCCATTTCAGAAAAAAGAGAGGAAATTGAGATGGCAGTATTGGTAAAAGTAATCGTCTTCTAGCCGAGCGTGGGAGTCGTCAATATATAATTCATCTGACTGAATCGGTCAGTGAGATTATTGTCAGTCAGTTACTGCTGATATAAAATTCATAAATCAGGAGGATAAGAAAATTGAATTAGGCTTATTGATAGAAGATGATAGTGACCATCTAGGTCAGTGTGTGACCGAGAAAGATAATGGCAACTTCCTTATTAATTCAAAGTAGTTTACCTCTAAAATATCTTTGCTATGTTATCTTCTCTATAGTCATGTCAGTATTATAAAAACAAGGAAAGTTTTTTTTTTAATTGGTGAGAGGTATTTACAGCTTTCATGTACAATTATTTTAATGGAAGGCAAGACCCTTTTTTTAATTAAAATGAGAAATAAAACAATCTCAAAATGTTTTTGTATATTCCTGTTTTAAATGTAAGTAATATTGTGTTTTTATGAAAAGAATGTAGGGTTTACTTATGTCTTTTTTTTAAAGAAAAGGCTTGGGAAGTGGAGTAGAGTAAAGAGAGAACGAGATAAGGGGTAGGGGCTCAACTAGATTGAGAGACCAGATAAAAAAGCGTCCAAGGAAAGAAATGGATGTAAAGAAGTTATCTATGGAAATGAAAGGAGGGAGAGAATCGGGTAAATATTTAACCTAAATTGCTTTAAATTATAAATAGAAGCCTTGATATTATACATAACTTAGTGGAAATGACCCTGTATAATGCTCTTTTCCTAATCCTAATAGGAGTTATTAAATGAACTCAAATTAGGACACAAGATGTAATTCTGTTCATTTATCCCAAGACCAATATCTGATAATTGGTCTCGCTGAGGAATAGTGATACCGACAAACAGGGCACGATGTTGACAATATTTTTCCTGAGTTATGACACTTGTATAATCTCCTAGGCTCATCTGCTTTTCAAAAAGCTCTCTAAATCCATTTATATATTTTTGATCGGGAGATTTAGGTTTTGAAAATTGAAGACATCACAGTTGATTCTGACTTCACATCCCTTTTTAATGCTGTTGACCATTGAATGGAGTCCTATCATTTATTGCATCAGAACTCATTTCAATTGAACTTGACATTTGATCATGAAGTTAGCACCATAATGATGGTCGAGTATCTGCAACTGAAAAAAAAAAACATTCAAGTAGTATATGACATGAATTAGGCAAAATGAGCTATTGATGTTACCATCAGTATATATTTTTTTTTTGGTTTTACCCTTGATGTGTAATGATACACGCTATGATTATTTTCAGTATTTCAAAGAACTGCAGTTAAAAGAGGAGAAAGAGAAAGAATGAACAAAATGAAAGACCAAATCAAATAGATAGCAAGTCTTCACAGATTACCTGAGCATTTCTTTGGAATGAGGAAGAAAAATTGATGGAAGGGAATGCAAACACTTGAAATGGACAGGCTTCATTATTGAAAACAACAACCCAAATGCAGTTCTGAAGAAGGGGAGAGGAATAATGTTGAACCGGGAGAAATTCATTCACAGAAATCTGCAGCTGGAGGCCCCAATACTGCTGGATCACTGTGTGTAGCAATCAACCCTGGACAAGATACCCATTTGTTCCCATTAACCTTTTCTGGCTCTGCAGTCCGCTGTACTCATATCAAACATGCATATATGAATGAAACACATGAAGAAATTATATAGACAACGGCAGCACTTCATAGTCTTTTGTTAGGCGATCCCAGCCCACCCTGCACTGAGAAATTTGTGCCAATAACTCTTGAGAGCCCCGTTCGGTGAAGCTGGATTTAGTCCACTTCAAAGATGTAAATGCAAAGAGCCTTTTAAGTGTCTCCTGCATTCGAGGCTCATGAATGTGAATGGTATTATATAGATGACACCACTAAGGTTTTCCATGAATCTACCTTATTTCCTCTTGATGAACCCAACAAACATTCTTTTCTTTTTAATTTCATTTGGTTTAGATTCATTGACTGGTTGGGGCTTAGCTTTTACCAGGTTTATCTGACAGGTTTATTTAGTCCATTTTACTAAGAAGAGCAGAACAGCAGCCAATCTTAATTCCCATGACCAAGTCGAATTTCACCTTGAAGAATATCGAGGATGTTTAACCCATTACCAACTGGAAGTGAGTGGTCCTAGCTGTACAAAGCCAATAGGGATTACAGACTCCAGTTGGCAACTGGTTAAATGAATCTGCTGAAGGTCAAGAAGGCAATTCATCCATACAATGTTAAGTACAAAATCCTTTGATATGATTTCCATTAGATGTTGCTAAGGTTAGACAGGTTAAACTCAAAGGAAATTTGTTAATCACCAATATACAAGCAACCAAATTGACAATGAAAATAAAGAAACATTTGTAATTGCGGTTAGCTGCAACCCGGTAATCTGTTAGCTCTCTTGGTTTGTTGGAAAGCATCCATGTTAAAACCACAGAATACATTTGCCTTTGTCAAAGGTTACCACATAGGGATGATACCCATATTATAGCTCTTTTGTGATATATCCATGAGACGTGATGAGTGTATATGTTGAATTCATAGAAATATGAGGGGGTATGTCTGCAGCTTAAAAGAAAATTGTGTAATTAGACACGGTATGAAAGGACAATTAGGGATGGAATATAAAGAGCATCAATTGAATACATCGTAATTGTATCCAAAAGTACATACAATCCCATCAGGATTTGCTAAGTCCCTGTTTCCAAATCTCTCATGATTTGCTAAATAATGAAAATGGCTTACATTAAGCAGCAGAAGTTAATCCGTTAATTATCGAGGGCTTTCCAGTAGCTGGCATCCTGCAAATCTAGGTTTTCATTTGTGATCAAAGTCAACGAAAATAGTTTCCCTTAAAACAAGCCTGGTCGGATTAATGCCATGGC
The DNA here is from genome assembly GCF_018143015.1 of Lytechinus variegatus. Taxonomy (NCBI): domain Eukaryota; kingdom Metazoa; phylum Echinodermata; class Echinoidea; order Temnopleuroida; family Toxopneustidae; genus Lytechinus; species Lytechinus variegatus. Next base: position 28,147,908 of record NC_054746.1, read on the forward strand.
CAGAACAGCTCTGTCACGAGTCATCCAAGCTAGAGAGAGAATCAAAAGTATTCATTTGCAGCTTGAAAGATCAAATGTTGTCGGCAAAAAGAAAAAAAAACAGGACTAACATGAATTCATATTTCAATTTTTGATATGCTATTAAAGGTGCAGTATGCATGGTGCAAGTTTACATGAAGGCAAATCACCATTGAAACTACAAATGTGTGAAACATTTTCTACATTGCTATACATATTAGCAGGATATGTACCGGTCCTTTATGAAGGATCATTTACTACAATTTTATTGGGGTGGGGGAATCAATCTTTTCATATTTCCCACTGAAATTTATGGAATTATATCCAAGCACATACTGATTAGTACACCATGGCTTGTTTCATCAATATGCTGCTCCTTTTGGCTATCATGTCTTGAACTTTACCCTAGAAAATAGAAACAAAACTGATAAGGCTCAAAATAGATATTATTCATTATTAGCAGTCCAAGACAAGTAACATTCCTTCCTTGATGACCAGTGTCACCATATCATTTTATTACATTTGCCTTGGTTGATTTATTTTCCTCAAAATATAGTTTGATACTCTATTAGCCCGAGATGATGCACAGCAGTCCAACAAACTGTGTAGCGTAATCTAAGTTTTCGTGGAATTTGTACATGAAATTTTGTTTGACGCAAAATTCACTGGCCATTCAATGCCATGCCAAGATAAGATTATCACATCTATATGTGATTTCATGATAGCTATGAAAGGTCTAATGATTGATTTTTTTAGCTTGTAATGACAATGTTTACCCTATACTCTAAATACAGAGTTCCATTAATAGTCATATCCTTGGCTTGACTGCACCTTTTCAAAGTGCATATCACTAAATAATCTACTAAAACAAAATGTCAATCACAACACTAATGTAGAGTTTATCAAAACGCTGCCCATCCTCTCCTGACATTGCCTGTTTTATGACTGAATTTTCAGAAACATCACTCTGTAAATGGCAAGGTTAATGGCTGGTGAGTTTTCAAAATTGCATAAATGTATATGATCATCACTGGGGTGAGTCCAGGGGGGGGTTTATCTGACCAAAGGATTCAATTTGTATGCAGTATACATCGTGATCACATTGCTTGTACTATCCACTCTTCCAGTTGGAGAAATTTTCCCTTGTGATTGTTGGTGTGTCCCAGCTTATTGGTCTGTCTGGGTAAGGATTTCATAAGGTAACCAAAATCAAGAATAATAAAATAGCTCAATGTTGTCACTAAAAATACTTTAATCCTCACATTTCCTTTGTCAAAGTTTGTTAGTCTCTCACGTCTTTGAACTTCACTTTTCATAGAGGTAATGATTTTGGGAATTCAACCAAAATCATGAATCAAATGATCAATTTTATCACTAGAACTACATCAATCCTCTTGAATTTGCTGTCAAAGCTGGGTGGTTGGTCTCTCTAGTTTCACTTAAAACTTCAAGTAGATGTTACATTTCTAAATGAAATTGATGTAATTAAAAATCACAGAAACTCAACATTATCTATGAAAATACCTCGGTCAATGTAGAACTCTATCATGGTCTTAATTTATAGGTGCCATTAAGTTAAGGAAATCCCCCAACGTTTTGTTTGATATTTTTCTGCGTCAACCTGAAAAGGGCCTTATAGTCCAGCATGTTTGTTTCATAGTGTATTTTTTTCTCTTTTTTTTCAAACCTATTTTGTGAGTCATGACTTGAACTGTACCCCCTCGATTGGACTTCCACGATGGTTTCACATCCGCGATCTGCACTCACCACATTGTCTCTAAACATTCATGTTCATCTCCAGGAAACAGGGCCGGGGGCAAGACAAGGGGGCACACGCAACCATACCCAAAACATTTCAGAACAGATTGGGGGGGGGTAGGGAAGGAAGGGGTCAGAGATATAGAGCAAAGGAAAATGTTTCTATCCTGAGAAAGTGTTGTTGTTTCCTTGTGTATAAATCTCCCATTGAGAGCACAATCAGGATATACCTTTATATACAGTATTTCCTTTTGAGCATGGAAATAGTTTCATATTTATCACTAGTGTGAGTATAGAAAAAAGAAGAAACACTTACCCCTACTCGGTACTCGCTATATAGAAGTATTTTCAACTCTTGAATCTCTGTTTCAATTAGATGTATTGTTGTATCTTTGTACTATATTTGTAAACTAAAGGTTGATTGATTAAAACAGTATGCTAATTGGTTATCATTGAACAGTCTTTTTCCTTATGTAACTTTTGATTTGCTGTATTGATGCTTTCTCACTTTCTCTTTGTCTGTTACTTGCTCTCTCTCTATGTTTATCCCTCTGTGTTTCTCTGTCTCTTTGTGACTGCATGGGTGTTTGTTTGGATATGTGTCTATTTTTATATATATCTATATCTCTCTGACTCTATCTTTTTCCTCTGAATACACACTTTTTTCTATTTTCTTTAATATTTTTTTAATCTAGAGATGATCAGTTTAAGAATTGATGATGTTTCAAAATAAAGTGGTACTTGTATCAGCTCATCCTTTTATGGGTAACATAATTATGATAATTGGATTCATTGCAAGGGCGAAAGAAAAAAGGTTCAAAATTTGATATCATAGAATTGATATAGCTTCATCCAGACTTAGAATCTTTCATTTCAAAATGCAAGCACACATAGACAACCAGAGGCAGTATTCATTACAAACAATCACACTTCATTCCCTGCCTTAGAGTCATGTACTTTAATGAGCAATTCCAAATTCAAAATTCCAGAGAACTCTCGCAATAGCCCCCATCGAGTAAGATGGCTACCGAAAGTCCGCAGGAACAGCAAGAATTTATAAAGAAGAGGGAGAGGTATGAACAGGCTAGGTAAGGCATGGATCGTGCTGAGCCTGCTAGCATCTGCTTTGAGCCGAGACGGAGGCTGCAGTAGTAACAGCAGAGTTTGCTAAGAAAATGTGCGTCAGATGAAGGGGGAGATTTAGTGATGTTTCCTGCATCCAGCGAATGCCCGGGGCTCCTTATGTATATCCTTCTTCCTAGCTGTTTCCTATGAATGTATAGAAGAAGACACTGACCTCTCATTTATTCTGTTTTTAGTTTAGTTGTTAACCCTTAGCCCCTGGGTTTACAATCAAATATTTACAGGGGCTTTCCTCATCTTACTTCAGCAAGTTTAGAGGAATGTATTGCCTATTTTTTAATATCAATATATATACTTCCTATACTGAAGGGAAAATGCTGGAATTGTTTAGTTCAAGGTCACGTTTTATCACTTATACTTACCGTATACTTGAATTGAACAAAACTTAAGTATGAAGTTGCATCACTTTGTGATTAGTTTTGCCAGCAGTCATAATATCCATTTTGTAATGGCTGCAGAAAATAAAATGCAGGTATATATTTTTGCAAGCTACCAATTACTATAATTTGTATGCCCTCTAATACAATGATTCCCATAGTTTGGATCGGAAACTTTCTTGACAAAAATCTTTCAAAAAGATCACTTTGTCGTAGGATATTTTTGGTGATATTTGTGAAAAGTCATTTTTTTTCATGAACTAGATGTTCAAAGTATCTTTCCTAATCAATTACCTTGACATATCAACCATGTAATTTGGTTTTATGAAATTCAAATTATTTTCCCGAAACCTTTTCACTCAGATGAAGTTACTTTTATTTTTGTTTGTAATTGATCGTAGGAAATGTTCTGTAAGGCCACTCGGGTGTTTCAAGTAAATCATGATAGTCCTCCAAAATGTAGCCAATATTCATTACTCTCTATACTAGAAATCATTCACATGTGATCTTGTACAAAAGATGTTTGTCATAGCATTAAGGTTATGTAATATCCAATAATAAAACTTGGCAGTATATATTTGTATCCTAATAATTTTCACGATTTGTTCACAGATTGAGAAAGAGGAGGCTAAGATATAGAATGTACAATAGAAGTTAATAATGAAGCTTTTATGCTGTTAAAATGTTATTAAAATAGATAGTACTCATTCAAATAGATAACTGAATCATTTATCATGTTTGTTATAAGCTGGTCAAGGGAAAATATTTGACTAAAAACATATCGAACCTGCATGAAATTTACATTCCACCTATAGAGATACAAATATGATGGGAGAATAGAGTCATAGGAATCCAGGTACCTGATTGAGACATTCACAAATGTATGTCATTTGGAGTATTGTGTGTTCATTATATTGTGCTATCTGGAACCTAAACTCTATAGCTATCAAACAAAGCCTGGTATACACCAGTATGTTTCCCAACGTACCCTGTATGCTGTGTGAACAGGCCAAAGAGGACTTTGGGTTCAAAAGTCTGTCCTCTGCTGAGGGTTTATCGTCGTTTTCTATCAGTGGCGAGTTCCCCCTCTTGGGGTTTAGGATGAATTCCTGTCTTCAAGGTCATTTACATGAGCAAGAAACTTAAAACCCCAGACCATGATGTTGTGTTCCTGTTAAGGAATCCATCTTAGTCCATCTACCTTATGCTAAATTCACTAACCATTATCCCTACCAGGGTTGAAGTGGTGAAATCAGTATTTTTAAATCATTTCATTTTCCATTTAACATTATTTGGCCCATTGTATTTTGATCATTAATAAAGTCATAGTTCTTTCTACAAAATGCTTTACAAATGAATCGCTTGGTGGTCCTTGCGTGAATCTTACTTGCGGGCCTCGTTAAGCAGTTCATAAAGTTAAAATTGATTTGATGAAAATTTCTAACATACAGAATTGCCAATGTTTCTCACTATGTTTCAAGAAAGACTGGCTATTTTCAATTAAGTTCTTGTAAATTGTGGCTCATATGAACCTATTCTGTCAAAAATCTGTTTCAGTAAAAATGATAGACTTCTGCTTATTGTAACTTGCTAATTTGATTTGACACAGTTGATAACCCTATTTTGGCAAACTTTATGAACAATGTTTTGCAAGTTGAATTCAGTTGTAATCTGGAACATAAGTTGAGGTTGATTTAAATCTCTTTTGATGTATTACTGCCTACATATGATTATAAAGCTTAAAAAGTTCTACTACATCTATTTAAACACTTGACCACATATCACCTTCTAAAAATTTGTATGAATCCTCAACATCTTACTAGATATGTTCTTTTTTATGACCATGGTTCGTACACTTTCCACTAAAATCAACTTTGAAATTACAAAACCAAATGAAATGGAATATACATAGCAATAACAGGATGGATAAATGGAAAAGAAAGATACTTGTTTTAGCACCTTTCTCCGATGATATGTGTATAACATTTCAAATGATATAGTCTTCTGACATATTGTTAAAATATATCATATAGGCACAATTTCTATTTGTAGTTTTTGTATGTGCACTCATGAGGGAATTTCAACAATTTCTATGATGAAACTGCATTGTTTGAACCAAAATAATACTTTCTGTAAAGACCTACAAATAAGAATCACAATCGCTCAATCTGATTAAGAATCATTGGTACGTTTATTTTTTCCCCCAACTGGTTCCGTAGTGAAGGATTTCTAGCAAGTGTTGATAGTCATACTAGAAGATGTTCTATTGATGTGATTACAAATTAAGCTCTAGATGATACCAAGTCCCATCTTCCTAACTAAACTGTAGCTTAAAGCTAATCAAATACTCCAGATGTCTTGTAACCATATCACCACTTCAAATCGTCCTTCAACATCTGTAGTTCAGAGCGGAAAGACAGAAAAAAAGGAAATGATCAAAGGCAGTATCAGAGTATCTGCCTTATCATTATTGTATTATGAGCTTAAAACAAAGCATTCACAAAAATATTGCAGATTTACAGATCTACAAAGACCGTAAGTTTTATCGTTCTCAAAATGTCAATGCAGAACACAAAGAGATTAGAAAGAGGGAGGTTTGACATAATTTTAATCTACTTTTGACATTTACAAGTGTTAAAGAAGAGCAAAAATAAGTGCAGTGAAACGATGCATCCCTTTGACTTAAGTACTTTAAGTTAAGTTACATTTTCTTAAAGTTAGTAATCTGCAAAGTTCACTACAGGGATTGACCAATTGGATGTACCACAACATAATGTCTGCTGTTTGCAAGCATGTTTTATAAATGTGCAGTAGTAGTGTTTGTTGTATCCTTTAAAGTGTGATTCAAAGATGAGGGGGCTCTGATGTCCCCTTTGACATTAAAGTGATAATGATCATTTGAGGAGGAAATTATATGAAAGCTGAGAGATTCCTGTTGAATTAGCGAAATTTGATCAATTAGCATAGTGTGGAATTAACAGCTAATGCATGTTACATGTACTTGTGAAATGTTAACTAAATTGCATTCAAGTAATACGTTTGAGCCATTATATTTTTACATTTGTTATAAATAAGGACAAATTACTGGATCCTGGCAGAAAAAAATGCATTTACTGGGCATAACTGGTTGGTTCGGAAGTGTGGGTGTGTGTGTAGATGGAAGAGATAGAGGGTGAGGTAGAAAGGGTATTACTGGTTGAGTCAAATGTATGTGGAGGTTTGTGTCTGTGTGTCAGAATTACAGTTCTAGAAAGGTTGGTTAGGAGTGTTTTTAGATGTGAGAATCTTCGGTCTGATATAGCAGGTTCAGATTGTTTGTGTGTGTGGGAATCATGAGTCTTGGAGAGTAGGTTAGTTATGTGGGTGTGTGTGGGGGTGTGGGAGAGAGAACTTGGGGGTAGAAACTGGTTAGGAGTGGGTCAGCTAAAGTATGTGTGTTCCGGTTAGATGTTTTTGTGTGAATGTGTAGATGAGTATCACTGGTTTGGATCAGCATGTTCGTGGTGTGTGTGGGTGCGTGTGTGTGTAATTATCCCAGGTCTGGACTAGCAGGTTAATAGTGTGTGTATGAGTATCTCTGGTCTAGACCAGCCAGTGAGGTTTGTGTATGTAAGTGTTGGTGAGAATCACAGTTCTGGACCAGCAATGTGCTAGTGTGTGAGGGTGAGTGTGAATGAGTATTCACATGTGTGTGCAAGGAGGTTATGAGTGAGTGTGAGTGCATGTTTGGGCAATCAGGTCCGGACGAGCCCGTTAGGTATTTAAGAGCAGTGGGTCTTATATTAATATGGATGTGGTGTTGCTGTGTCTTAGAACTTGTGGAGTTGAAGGTCATACTTAGATGCGGGTGGGTAAACACATGGTTAGTTAACCATATTATAAAAGGACTTCAACCACAACCCATGAACATTTTTTTTAATATAAAATTCATATATGTATCTAATGTGCTGAACATGATCAGGTGATGGTACTTGAGAATGCAATGCTGTCTAGTAATTCAACCATTAAATATACCAGTAAGGTTAAATACAGAGAAATTCAGATACCTGCAGGGAAAATATGTTTTTGACCTATCGTCTTGGGAATGATTGTGTTGTACCTCGTAGGTCCATGGTTGTACCTATGTACCTCTCACCAGGATCAAGCGTATTGCACACACTATTTGTAGAAATCATTTTGAAAGGTTTCAGGAAAAAAAAGAGGTCTGTGGATTTTCATGCATTGTTCGATCTGCCCATTGATGTATTATAATGTACCCAGTTCCAGTCAGTTGCTGCCAGTATCCATATACAAAACATGATAGTACAAAAATGGCAGATAATCTGTGTATATAAGTGATAGATTCTTGCTATGCATATTGTTCAGAGATTGTTGATCCTTCATGCAGCATACCCATACTACCCCTTTTTATTATCCTCCCCTTGTGCTTCAGTCTGTATTATTCACCTGGTCTGTTCTGCACCTAAGCCCCTCAATTAATATTTATGAACAATACTGTCACATGATGCTCTATCCCTTCCATTTCTGTCACTAAAATGACTAAATATTTTGCACATAATGCTTAAGAAGCGGTGACAGACGTCTTTACCAAGCCCTATTACGTTGATCACCCATCAGGAGGCTCCAAAGTTGCTCTTTCAGAGGTAGTCCACAGTAATTCCTTCAGCAACTAAATTTTCCTTGCTTCAACCCCCTGATGATCTCATTTGTCTTTAACCAGTCTTAATCACATCCTCATAGAGGAGTTCAGCTGCGGCTAATTCGGCCCCTATCTGGTTTCAGTAGTCCTAGACGTTAGATCGACTTGACGAGTCATTGTAAAGGAACATTCTGTCTCTTTGTTTTGTAAGAACTTTGAAGGGCTTTACAACTTTCTTTTACTCCCTTGCACTGTGCAGGATGCTCTAATGTTCCCTCACTCAGACATAGGATTTGATCTTGAAGAGTGAAGTGAGTGTCGAAAGCTATGTTTTCCTTCGGCCAAAAGAGGGCGATCATGGAATAGGAACACCTTTTGTGACTTGCATTCATTTGCAAACAGTGCATTTTGTGGGAATACCAGTATGTCCTTTGGAGATTCTAATGGGAGGGACTGCTTTGATGATTTTTTTTTCAAATGACTGACTGACCATCAAAAAGAGACTTGATAATTTATCAAAGAATGTACCCAGAGTATTTCAAGCAGATATTCAAATGCAACATGCCTTGTATTGCAGTTTTTCCCATTTAATAATCATCATTAATTATTTCAAATTGGCTGAAAACTAAATTTCAGCAAACATCACTCATCTTTTTTTTATCAATTGTTAAAGGAATCAGGCCAATGGATTTTGTTCAATGTGAAGAAAAGAAAGTATGAACTTGACATTATTTATCACAATCCTAAAGTTTTTGCTTGGTTAGAAGTGTGTTTATCCTCAATCACTTTTTGTCAGTTGATGAACTTAAATGACAGAAAGATGAAATCAGTTTGTCAGAGAGGATCATCATAAGGCCCAATTGGAATCAGCTTAATACTAATTTACATTTACATAGTTTCCAGTATTATCCAAAGGTTGAGATAACTGGACATATTAAAACTTCTGATGGAAAAGTCATTGCAAGAAACTCATTATACAATATTCCTGGAAAATTCTTCATTTGACATCAAGTTTCCTCACCAAACAGTTTTTTATATCCTCTTGGATGAAGCATGCCTTAAAAATAACACCGGCACGGGCTTTGCCACGGAAGATATCGCTGGTACTCAGCTAGGGTTCTGAATACTAAACCACATGTCCAATAATTACTATTTGCCTCTTAGAATTATGAAAGTTAATAGAAGAAAGAGTGGCTTGATTATCACTCATGTGTCTGACACTCTTATGGCCATGATTAGCCCCCAAATTTCACTTGAAATTCCATACATGACATTGGCTTGAGCATCCAGTGCATACCAAACACACTATCTCCCTCTGCTGCACGTAAAGAATGCCATAATTGAAATGATTGTTTTTAATTCTGAGTGGGGAGAAGGGAATAAGGCCTCATCTGGTACTCCTATTCTCCTGTTTAATTTTTGAAATTATTTTCTGGTCATTAGACCCTTGTCTTTTCCATTCCCCTCTCCAAATATTTCCACTGTGGTCTCAGATATTGATCAGTAGAGCATGCAGTATGTATCTCAGACATTCTATAATTCCCTCGCACAATTATTTTAAGGAGGAAAATATCTATAATCAGATGACACATATTGGCCTGATTATGAAAAATCTATGACTATAAGTTAATTATCATGATGATGATAATAATTTTAAGACGCAACATTTAAAGACTGCTATATATAAATGTTCTGAGTGCTACCCATGTCGTAGTATTAGGATAATTATTGATCTCTCCATTGACAGAATGATAGCATGCTATTCCCATGCTATAGGACACTTGTCCATGCTACTTTTTTAACATCTGATTAGTTCCTTCATTATCTGTTAACAACATTTAGATTTTTCAGATGAAATCATATAATGTTCATTTTCTGGTCATTTGGCTTTTATGTATTTTTGAAGCCTTTTAAGAGGTTCATTCCCTCATCAAAGTCCATTTCATTGTTTCCCCGGTGACCTCCAATCCAAAACATATTCTAGATAGATGAATTATCCACCATGTGAAAATAGTGAAAATAGTCATTTTAGAGCACTTTCTTTTCAATATACATGAACAAACAACTACAAAATGTTAGGTAAATGTGTTCCCCAAAAAGTATGAGTTATGAAAAATGACAGCTACAACTGTTTTTGGATCATGACTGTTGTGTGCACACAAAAAAGTTTTAACCAACCCCCCCCCCCTTTCATTCGGGGGAATTTCAGAGATCCATTATACAAAAATACAGAAATACAATGCTTTAAAGATGCAATTGCTTAAATGGAGGGTGGGGAGGACAGGATGATTAGTAAGTAATAAAGGAGAATGTGGAAAGATGGTATAGGAAACAAGTGTAGATGTGAAAGGCAAGTACTAGGGAGATGGGAGCAAGAGGGTTAAATAAGGGATAGTGAAAAGTTATATGTATGTTTCAATATAGTTTAACCAATGAGCTGGTAACTCCTTGGCTTAACTATCAAAAATTATTTCTAGTCACATTTAGGGATCATTTTGCTATCACATTTGTTACTGCAAAAGAAAAAAAATATTGGCAAGCAAATTTGCATTCCCTTTCCCCTCAGGTTTTGGGTTGAAATCTAAAGAGTTTGAGATGAACTGCGATGGAAGGATATCGTTTTGATCGGCATGTCCAGGGAGACAAGTGATGATATCACCTAATAGAATGATTCCTGCAAACCACACATGAATGATCATAATGTAACAGTACTTTAATGTGAAGATTCAGGGAGGGGGTGAGAAAGTTGTGTTGGGGGGGGACTAATTGTTGTAAGTTGCACTTATGTGATTGGCAATGGTAATTCCTGTGATGCTGCTATGTTGTTATTTTTTTCAAAAAAATAATTAGCTACAGTATACGGGTTTATGATTAAAGACGACTATTTTTATGATGACCTTGTCGATTAGCTACACTATTTGAGTCCTGTAATTATTAAGAATGCACTGGGCAATTAAAAATCATTTTGAACTTTACATGATTTTCCGCTCACTGGTACATTTCATGAAGCACCATCACTTAACTTTGTGTTTTATATTTTTACTGTACAGAGGTTCAAGGTTTACATAGAGTAAATTTTATACCACATTGCCTTTTTCTCATTTAGGGTAGTTTTATTTTATCAAATATCCCTCTTTCATTAATTAAACAAACCTAAATTTTCTTTTAAACAAGAAACGAGATAGCATGTTTTGCCAAATATTCTCATTGGTAACCATGCAGTAATGTAAACAAGAATGTTACTAATAACATGACAATGTACCTTCATTTGGTAAACACATGAACCCATCCATTCTCACATTTTTATTCTTCATCAAACTTACATTTTTTGCTATTGTTCATACTCATTTTGCTTTGTGTAATATGTTCTGGATTTTACACTGGCCTTCACCTAAAATATAGATATTGCTTTCACAGAGGACACCAAGAGGAAAAGAACAATATCAACAGAAAAAAAAAATCAATTTTACCGTCTGTCGGTTACTTTGCAGTCATGTCTCCACAATAAATGTAGCGTGAATATGGCCATAATGTACATTGGCTCATCCCACATGTACCCTTTGTGTTCAATGATCAAATATAGGGAGAGAGAGCTATTGTAGTCCACTGCGATGGGAAAATCATTTTAAGGCGAAAACAACAATAGTGGTTTATGGATCCATGCATGTTTATTCTAATGATAGACGATGTGAAACGTAACATAAGGGTTGATTGGAATCTTTTTAAAGATGGTAAATGCAATATGGACGTTGTTTGGTAAACATTAAGAAGAGATATTAAATTTTTGAAGAGTTAGAGGAGTACAGATATGTGATGGTCTCACAGAGCACTGAAGTTGTTATCGGGTGTGGTGGTAGTTGTTGCTGGGTGTGGTAGTTGTTGCCGGATGTGGTGGTAGTTGTTGCCAGGTGTGGTGGTAGCTTGTTGCTGGGTGTGGTGGTAGTTGTTGCTGGGTGTGGTAGTTGTTGCCGGGTGTAGTGGTAGTTGTTGCCAGATGTGGTGGTAGTTGTTGCTGGGTGTGATAGTTGTTGCTGGGTGTGGTGGTAGTTGTTGCCAGGTGTGGTGGTAGCTGTTGCCGGGTGTGGTGGTAGCTGTTTCTGGGTGTGGTGGTAGTTGTTGCCATGTGTGGTGGTAGCTTTTGCCGGGTGTGGTGGTAGCTGTTGCTGGTTGTGGTGGTAGTTGTTGCCATGTGTGGTGGTAGCTTTTGCCGGTGTGGTGGTAGCTGTTGCTGGTTGTGGTGGTAGTTGTTGCCATGTGTGGTGGTAGCTTTTGCCGGGTGTGGTGGTAGCTGTTGCTGGTTGTGGTGGTAGTTGTTGCCATGTGTGGTGGTAGCTTTTGCCGGGTGTGGTGGTAGCTGTTGCTGGTTGTGGTGGTAGTTGTTGCCATGTGTGGAGATTGCTTTTCCAGGTTAAGTTATTACTGCACCTGTTGCAATTTAAAGTTCTGTGTAATAAAAAGCTAATGCCAACCGAAATATACAATGATTTATTGGTTATATTTTGTCTTTATTAAAACTCAATTTTGTTTTTGATAGCAAGGATTTAACATCATGAGGGATTTTACTATGACGACAGATTACAAATCTATTACATTATTTGCGAAGACATACCCTTGTTTTGTTTGGAATCGGCTTTGTCAATGTTGGTGTGTCTGCAGTATATTGTAGTTGCTTTGAGGTATTGGAACTCACTGGTGATCAGTGCTACTTGGGGCCTTTTCACACGAGAATCTTGAATCATCATTGCAATGATTATTGCGATTCTTCTTTAGAATCATTGTACCATACTCACGTTCACTAGAAAACTGTGATTTGAATTTGAATTCCTTGGCGAAGGCGGTATTGCGTCCTTGGTGATTTGTCAATCAAACCCAATCAAAGAACTGCATCGCAAAAAAGAAACTACGATGAGTGCATGACAATTGTATTATCTACGGAAGTGCTTGAAAGGTCACATAAGCTCCGCCCCTCTAAAGAAGTTTTGGAGGTCATCCCTTTCAGACGTAAAATTCGTACTGTATTTAAGTGATACTTAACTGGAATTCACCTCAGGAGTAAAATTTAAATTCATGATTGTGATTAGCATTCGTGACTCTAGTTTGGTTTAACAAGTGCTAAAAATTTGTCATTAGAATTATTTTTCACTGGAATCATTTTTCAAGTTACGAATTTGGTACCGTGTGAAAAGGCGGTTAAAGAGTACCATACCTAATATGCTACACACACTTCACATGCCCCCCTGCCCCCATCTCATCATCCAACTTCAGCCAACCCTGTAACATTCTATGGCTAATGTAAGGCTACGCCTCATTCTCTTGCAATCCACACAATGTCTCGATGATCAACAATGCCAAGTTCATGGTCCGTTGGTTCAATATTGTCTGACAAGCCCTCCCAGTTTGCAGATCCAGGGGTCAGCGATAGCGATTCCGACTCCAAAGCAAATACTATGTCAGTTTGTCTGTTGTGAAGTGATGGAATTTGGTTGCACAGTCTAAATCCTAATCATGGACTGTAGGTTGGTCTTTGATTGTATTCTCTCAATCAACAACCACAACCTCACAATAGCCTCCAAATAACGCTGATGGCATGGATAGATAGAAAAGAAAAAAACGGGTATTCATTATGAAATATTCAGATGATATATATATAGCAATGGAATATGAATATAAAACTTGTTCAGACAACACATCGATATGATCTGTATAATGCTCAATGGCCACACCCTTTCCCTCCTTCATCAATATAAACATTATAATTGCTGTTTGATTTTCACATTGATGTTGAGTTGAATAGTGAGAAATGATTAATGACTATTAAAAGTCAATGGGGAGATGTAAAAGAAAGCAGAAACTTGTATAATCAATTTATTATTTTAGTCTGACTTGTTTAATTACATACATTGTATGCTTGTGTGGTGATCAGGGACTAATTCTACCAAACCTTTCTTTAATATTAACTTGCAAACTGCTCGCAATCCAAAAGGGTTCTTGATTAGATCTTGACCTCAATCCTTTAGCATATTCAAAGTAACTTTATCTTTTTCCGCGAAGTTTGTGTGGATAAGATGCTTCTGATAACTTTATTTTAATTCAGTCAGAAAAATTGGAAGAGAAACATAGAAACATTTTTAGAAATCTTTCTCTGCTTCTTAAATTAATTTCAAGGCAGACGTGGCAACATTTTGGCTGATCTTCAAGAGATAGTTACGCTCACACACAGGGGAAGGGCATCCAGACCAACTGGGTGTGTGTATGATCATGCAGAATAAATGATGCTGACCTACCTGTAAATGAGAGATATATTTACGTGCTTTGAGATCTGATTATAAAGTTGCTCCTCTGGAGTCATCGGCAAGGAAATACAAAGCGACGTGAAAGGGGCTGGGCTGTCATAGGATCGCGACCCAATCACATCATCAGAAGTCCTTAGTCACAACACAGACATCAGATAGCACCAATACTAGAATAATATCCCATGTTCAGTACCCCCCCCCCCTTCTCTCTCTGTATTTACCCCCCTCTCTTTCACACACACACACACACACACTAATTTACATATATGGATTTCTTTTCTCTCTCTCTCTTTCTCTCCTTCCTTTCTATCTGTTTAATTCTATGTATCGCTACATCATAACAACTCTGAAGTTGAACTTTTTCTTTCTTTCTCCATATCACTTATACATCTTCAAATTCATTTTGTTCTTTACAATATTTTACTGCTGAAATCAGTATACATTATTAATTTGAATGTCTGTTACATGTGATAGTATCCATGGATTCACCGTTTTGGTTACATAGTACAATTTTATTTTCCATCAGGTTTTTTTTTTTTCATTCTTCCCCTGATGTCTCACTGTCTCTCTTATTCTTCCTGTATAAAATCTTATCCACTTTCTTGTCTACAACTAATCAAGAAAAAGTACAATTTTTGTACGTTTATGCTGTCTGATTGCTTTCATTATGCACAGTAGTATTATTTATTGACATTGATGTATTTCTTCAGGGGTCTGTCTTCTTGAGATATTAAAATGCAGCAAAATTCCAGTCAGGGGAAGATTAATTCCGTGTTGCCACAACATCGGTCCCTTGCATACAAATTCAGTAGCCAGTGCAGACAGCTCTAGCCTCATTAATATGTTAGCTTGCATTTCATAAAATTCTCTGGAACATTGGCGGTTGGGAGCATATATTCAACATAAAGGATATCTTTGACGGCTACCCCTACCTACTTCTGCTAATGTAGCCAATTTGATGGTGTAAGAAATGCACACACATGCGCCCTATATATTATGAATGTGGTGTGTTGCGGACATTAAGCATTCCTGTCGGCATGCCAGGGATGTTTTATGAATCACAGTGGTCAGTGCGTGGCTGGCGGAGATGTCTTCACCGAATAGAGTCCAGTGAGAAAGGAAGGAAGTGAGATGAAGAGAGAGAGAGAGAGAGAAAGAGAGAGCGAATAAGCCACACCAATGTTAATCACATTCACATGGATGTTCATGTGATGGTGGCTTGCAGGCCTGAATGGCTAATACCAAACGTGCATATATATATACACACACACATCCATGCATGCACATCAACCACATGAGTAGCATACTGTGCTTAATGACTTTGATATACATGATGCTTCTTTGCATTCTTATATCTATGGGCCTTTTATCATGTTATTCCCCCCCCCCCCGATATTTTTTTTCATCATTAAAATTAATATTTCTGTATTCACACCAAACAGTATCGTGCTAAACACACAAAAAAATACTTTATTTAACTTACTTTGAACAATGTTTGTGTTTTAAAATAGTCTTACTACTAGTAGGAAACCAAACTACTAGTGACTTGGGACACTCAAAGCTCAATAAAAAGTACCAAGGGGGAATGCTTACACATCTTTAGCAGTACTTCAAACCTACTGACATTGAAGAAGGGGGTAATGTTTCAGATGAAGTACATAGGATGTATTCAATCACTTCAGTTAAGCTAGAATCACAAACTTGAATAGAAAAAAAACATGAAATATAATTTCTTGGAGAGAGTATTTAATCAAACTGTTTCTTTCCACTTTTCAAGCCCACCCACTGCACTTTGAAAATCAGTTAGTCTGACCCAGGAAGTAAAGGTCAATTTGGTGTGTAGGCAATACATACATGAACTGCAAGGCCTGTATTACAATGTTACATTTAATTGACTTTTAACATCTGTGGTTCCTTTTAAAAGTCTTCTTTTTCAGCAATTTATTTTGAAAAAGACATTTATTTTGCAACTGACTTAAAATCAATTAAAAGCAACCATTGTTTTAATTCTATACCCTTAAAAAGTATGTTGTGTCATATACCAAACTAAGACTTCCAATGTAATTAGTTTTGATGTTTTTTTTTATTTTACAGGGAATTATTTTTTTCTAAAATACACTAAGCTTGTGTAATTTGCAAAATAGCTGCTTCTTATTATGTTTATACAATATGCATGCGATACAATACTACATACTTAACTGACTTCTGTACTTTCTTCAGATCCTTAACCTTCCCCTTATCAGACTCATTGTTCCTCAACACACTTCTTATACCCCGAACCCCTACTGACATGAACTAAATCTTCAGTCTTAATTTTGCTTTCATCTTTTACAAGACTTTGTTTACGGCTTCAATCAATAGACTTCCCCTTCCATTCAGAAGTAGATTTCAAATGACAATAAACCAACCGCTCTCATTTCATGCCAATGAATAAACAGTGTTCATTCAAGAAGTCATTTTATTTTGAAAATGAAATTAATCATTCATGTCACAGTACATCCACAAACTGGTAAATCTTATTTGAAGTAAAGACCCCCAAAGAAGGGATGAAGGAAATGGGTCAGTTGATATTACATTCACTGCAATCCTGGCAAGAAATTTTCTTTATTATTATTTCTATATATTGTTTTTTTTCCAGTTCTCAGTTGCAATGCAGCTTTCTCTGTCGGATATTGATTGTTAAATATTTGTGATAAAAATGAAAATAGTGATGATGATCAGGATCTTCATCATAATGATCAACATCACAATGATGATGGTGGTGATGATGATGCCCATAATATCAGTAATTAAAAAAACACTCGTACAAAAAACATTGAATTTGGTTTAATTTTGGACCTGCTCAGACACAGTAAAACTTCCCTGTGTGAATGAATATAGGTATATATAGTACTATACTAGTCCATTCAGATTGTTTTGGTGACCTGAATCTAAGGACAAGGCCATTCCAGTAAATCAGTGCAGACTGATTACATAACTCAGGATGTATTTAGGATTACCCAATCAAGAGGACAAGGTTACTCCAGTCATGAGCCTTCCAGACTGATTACATAACCTGTGGGATACTACTAGGATTACATCCAAGGCTATCATAACAGACTGGACAGGGAATGTAAACAATGCCTCCCTATAGTCTAGGTTTTGCAGACCCACTTCATTGATTTTCACCAGAATTCTACTAGAAATTTGCAGATTTTTTAAAACAAACTAAATGATTAAACACATAGTGTGCTGTGTGGTTTGTATCATCACATAAAGGGTTGATGTTCATTCAGAAGCAGTTATGAGTACGAGGATGATGGCAGATCTATATTGGAGAAAATGAAGAGAAGAAGAAATTGATGATAAAAAAGCAAATGATGGGAATAAATGATATAGATGGGAAGTAACCCCAAAATAAAAAAGGAGATAAACTTTTGAAGGACTGATGGGGGAAGGATACTACTTTCCACGGTCTTTTTCAACATTAACCTAACACCTCAAATCACATTATGTGCAACTACATGTGTATATATGTTTTTCATTTAACATGTCAACATCTGTGCTGTACAAAGTTCCTTTGAAATCACAACTGCATAGTTTCCCTCTACAGATGGCGTTGTTTAATATATCCCAGTTCTTGCTCCATTGTGGGCAGTATTGAACTTGCAAGAGTGTGAACTTCATTAGTCCTTTCCTGGCCATCTTAATACTTTGATTAATTATTGGTGATTGAATAAAACTGAATTTAAATTCTTTGAGCCAGTTCATCTCCTGAGGCTATTTCAGGGGATCGTTTTGGTTGGTGAGAAGTCCAAACTAATTACGTCCTTTTACAGAGTAAAGGACGGTTTAACTTGACCACAGGCCAGTTGAAAGTCACATGTACTTTCACTGAGGTCAGTTGTGTCCTTGATCATATCAAAGTGTGATTAGAACAAATAGCTCCATGATTAGAACATGTTGTGATCTATTTATTGTATTAAGGTCTATGTCAGGGATATGTCAAATACTACCAACCTAGAATTTTGATAATTCCCTTCTCATGTATAAAGAACAAATGTTCATTATGTTAAAATGAATTAAGACTAAATTCATCAAAAGTTTATGTTACATTAAAGGAAAATGAAACCCAAGAAGAGAAGCAATCTTATTGGAAAGAGTAAAATGAGAGGAACAATTAAAAAAAAAATCATCAAAATCGGTTATGAAGTAAGCAAGTTATGGCAATTTGAAAACTCTTGTTGTACTTTCTATGGGCATCCTCAAATTGACAAACGTACTTCAAAATGGTTGATTTTGTGGACAACTCTCCATTTGTTTTGTACACAAATTTTCAGATTTTCCTCATTATCTTTCAAATTGCATATTGTCTCCTGAGCACAACACATGTCATTAGAAAATATAATCCACACCATATATGTCAAAGTCAGGAGGAGATAATGTGAAATATGTAAAATAAAGGGGAAAATATGTGTACAAAACAAATGGAGAGTTGTCCACAAAATCAGCCATTTTGAAGCATGTTTGCCAATTTGAGGATCCACATAGTAAGTACAACAAGACTTTTTAATTGTCCATAACTTGCTTATTTCATAACCGATTTTGATGAAACTTTTTTTAAATTGTTCCTCTCATTTTACTCTTTCCAATAAGATTGCATCTCTTCTTGGGTTTTGGTCTCCTTTAAAAGAAAATTTTTTTTAATCTTGCCCGTTGTTGTTTGAGTGGTGATAATCACTTGTTTAAAGTAACTATGAATATAGTTTTAAAAAAATATATTGTTATGTAGCTTGTATTTAGCTTGCTTGCTAAATATTCAGTTTTAGGTCTGTTTACATTTGCTTATGCATTTTGCCCCTGTGGTTACTATTTCATGTTTAAAACTAGAGAAATCTTGAAAGATGATATACATGTATGCATTAACTCACATTTCTATAGTTGGTCTTTACACAACATTGTAAATGTGATGATATTTCAGTCTGTACAGTTAACTAAATGGCACCAGAATATTTTCAAACGGAAGTAAAATGCTGTCTCAACCTTTTCACCCATTATCATTTCCTTTCATTTAAAGCAGTCCATGCATTAATAAATTGTTAATGTATATTGATGACACCCTGTAAAATGAATCCAAATCAAGTGAAAATTTAAAAAAAATGTTGCATTTATGAAATGCAAAGCCCTTCCTCTCACTGAATATTACATCAGATAAAAATATTGTAGATTTTTTAAATTTGAATTAGGGTTGGCCAATTTGCCCCCGCTACTGTGAACAAGAATGGCAGCTGGTCATAAAATAAAATTCACAAACTTATTGACTATTAACAAGCAATCGCTAGTTATTATTGCACTGTTGAATCTCAATGAATTCTACCCGCAGTCCATCATTTATCGATAATTGTGATTCACCTAAGTGTCAGCTGTCCAGATAGCATGCAATTTCTTTTACCTTTGACCAATCGACCAGTCACTGTGGTCAGTACAGTGTTTGAGTGACCTCCATTTCAACCGCTCCCAAAAGTCGGTCACTTGTAAAAGACAACTGCAGAAGGAAATCCATGCATGTGTTAAACTCACATTGTTTGGTTATGTTTGGCTGTGAAATGTATTTCAACCTATAATGACTTCACTGAAAGTTAACTTTATTTGACTTTATTATATACAATGAAGCTAATTTCCTTCATTCGATATGATTGGTGGATAACAAAGACTTGATGGGTCATGAGTCTTTGCTGCCTTGTTGATGTCCCCCAAGCAAAGTTTAAGAGTCTAGTATAATAAAGACATGAAGGAAAATAGGAGTATAAATGCATTTCCTTTCATGAATCAAATTTTCAAATCGATGGAGGAAACAAACCACTTTCATATAAAATTTATTTCCGAAAGCTTTAAAGGAGTTGAATGATAATTAGCACATGGCATGCCTGATAATGGCAGCCTGTTTATTTTTTTAATGAGCTGTCTCAGACATAGGCCTGTCTAGCCAAGTATTAATTCTACTGGTACCTATGAACTTTTCCTGACCTGGTTGATTTCACCCTAAACTTTATACTAATACTCACACCTCGGTGACAAAATATCACAATTCAATCTTACCGCGAATTATAACTGAGAATTCATACTGCCATTCTTTACACCTTCATAGTCATGGGTTAAAAAAGTAGGTCAAGAAAACGAGATGGGTGGATAGCAATGGAGGAGGTGGAGGTTCAGGGGATAAAATAAAAACACACCAGGAACATGTATGTAACACTTTTATAATGGGAAGAAAAAGGGGTATAGAAAGGGCAGAGGGGGCTCCAACCTTCAAGGAAAGATAAAATTGTAGGTCAGCAATGAATTAGATTTGGCATTTGTGGTAGTAATGATGGTAAAATTAATAGAGATGATGGTCATTGCTTTGGAACTAATATCCAAGGTCACTTTGACCAATTGAATCTTGATGTCTAGTGAAGAGTTTAGACCTGATTAGGCTTGCATACGCTTGGCCTACATTGCTACTAGATTCACAGATTTAACGACAATCGACTTCAGACAAGAAAATATGATTTTGTACTAGAATTTTTTTTCATTGCTTGTTGTTATATGAATAGGTGATCTCTTTGAACCCTTCCCCTCTATCATTTGATGTAACTTGCATGCCAAAAAATATGAAGATTAAATTGATAAAAAGAAATCTTTTTTTTTCTATCCTAAAATTGAGCGATATAAATTCACATAATGTAAATATCTGTTCTGTCAAATAATGTGAAAGTTTTCTTTCATTATTTTTAAATTAACCTGCCTATGTCTAGCCATTGATGTTGATGACAAAGCTGAATCTGAAATTGATGTATAATCCCAAGTTCTTAAAAAGTGATCATTAAGCCACTCCCTTGTGAGAATAACTTTCATTTAAATCATATTCAAACTAGGAAGACTTCATGATATTTTAAGGTTTATTTTAAGGTTTGGTTTTCACAGAACAGTCATTTGCACACACAAAAATCATAGTGATATGCAAAGTAGTGATGGCATCACACACTATTCTTTAAAGATTTTAGTAATTTTCAATAAAATATTGAATATATCAATTTTTCAAAGATTTGAAATAAACAAATGTGTTGGTTGAAAAATAATGACATACAATAATGGTGATTCTACACATGTTCACTGAACAAGCAGACCATATATTACAAGGGGAAAATAGTGAAATCTCATGTTTCAATTTTCAAAGAGCAAAGTCCAAAAGTCTTGTTGTTTATGTAACTTTTTTTTGTAAGATTGAGTACAACTTTAAAATTAAATACTTTCTTAACTTACTTCTACTTTTGATGACATATTGGTGTTGTGCTCATTCTATTCTTCTACTTTTAATTCAAATCTATTAGTTGTTAGGAACCCAACTTGGGATGGACATATTTAAAAAAGAAACAATGTGAAAATTGCATCAATGAATACAGAAAGTAGTAGTTTCTTTTAAAATTCATAAGAAAGCTAGAGGGACCTATTATGAGAAAAGGTATATGTACATGTATAATGCATGCATGATTCTGTCTGCAAATAAGAGTTATGGATGCCATGCAGAATATTCATGAAGATGTTGAGTCGGTCAAATCCTAGTACATCCCACAGTGTCATATCATTATCCATTGGCAGAAATGCCAAACCAACTCATCTTATAAAAATATATAGGGAAAAAACACTTTCTCTTTCCATCTATAAACTTTCTATTTCTTTTCATTACAGCCTGCACTTGCATTTATTTACGAAGCTGTCCCCTCATTTTGCCTCAAAATATAGAATGAACCTGTTTATAAATTCATAGATGACGCCCAGTGTATAAATTCTACATAGTACTTTTCATAGAATTGAATTAGAATGCATTGACAGCCCGACATAGTTTTTCACTACGGATTAGGATTTATTGACAGCTTGTTTAAGAATGTAAAGGGGGAGAATCTATTTCTAACCTACTACATTTTTCTCAAGATGAACATCTGATTAAGTTTTTGTGATGTATTAAATGCCAATGACATACTTTAGAATAATTATTTGATGAATTCTTTCTAAGCCCTGTATATTTCTTTAGTCTGATAATTTAAAACATGTTAACACCCACTGTAATTATTTGAATTAATCATTCTTAGTTTTTAAAAAGACTTATCATTGGTTTAGTTATATGTATCATTTGATACATGCTAAGATTTTTATTATTTTATCATGATTCATCCATCTTTTATATCATTTCTACTTTTTTTCTTCTCATTTACATTCTCTCTCCCTCTCCCCTGCTCTTAGCTTTAAGATTTGTTACTGTTCTATTTATATGTATGTGATTTTAATAAATTTAATTTACCTCAAAATATAAGCATTCTCGATGTTTAATGAATTTTCCTTTTTATATTCTTTATTTCTCTTTGCAGATCCCCACGCAGCTGAAAAATACATATGTGTGTCTTGCAAGGGCTTGTTTGAGAATGCTGCAACTCTCCTAAAACATGCACAGGAGGACCATGGAATGCAGATATACACATTTCCAAAGGAGGAGAGACCTTTCTCAAGGTCCCGGTCTGTGTCTGTGGAGTCGGTCTCTCAGGTTGACTCCCTCTCACCCAAGAGCACAACATCTAGCACCAGCAAGCAGCTTATTCCCAAACCAATAGAGAGCAGTTTACCACAAATTATTCACCCTCCACTGGCTCCTATACCAGTCCACAGTCCACATTCTCATCCTGTAGATGGTCACACGCCACCGTTTCCAGTCTTAATTCGTCCAACGGGCCCAGATAGGCTGTATTCACCTGGGATGGAGAGGCTGTATCCCCATATAAATCACATGCACCGGAGGGATTTTCATATGCCTCCTCCAGAGAGTAGAATCACTGAGATACCACCACATATATCTCCTGTCAGCATAGCCGACTTTCACACTCCTCAGCTGCCATTTGTCCCCCCTCCACCGCCACCCCTACCGCCACCACACCTTCAACCGCAACATCAACCACCGACGGATTCCAGTGCTGCAAACCACTTGAAGCTGTTGGCCAAAAAGAGCCCACCACTCTCACCACACAGGCGTCTGCCTTACCCTGGCTATCCGACCCGCAGGTATCCATCTTTCTCGTCCAAGGGCAAGTCATGTGAATTCTGCGGGAAGACGTTCAAGTTCCAGAGCAACTTGGTTGTCCATCGCAGATCTCATACAGGTGAGAAACCTTTTAAGTGTCATCTGTGTGACCATGCCTGCAGTCAAGCCAGCAAGCTAAAGCGGCACATGAAGACGCACATGAATAAACCACCATCGGCAATGGGGTCCGCTCCAGATATGGATGATAAGGATGAAAACAGCAATGAGGAAGAAGGGCAAGAGGGATCAATGGGCACCGGCGATAGAAAGAATATGAGTGATAGCTCCTCCCCAGAAGAGGAAGAAATGGAGGAGGAAGAAGAAGAGGAAGATGAGGAAGAGGAGGAAAAGGAAGAAGAGGAAGAAGAAGAGGAAGAACCTGATGAGGCAGACATGGTTGATATAAAACCAAAGGAACCTGAAAGAGAGGATGAAGAAATAACTGTGAAGTCTGAAGGTGAGGCCAAATCATCAGAACAAGAATTTGAAGAGGAAAGATCCAAGGAAAGGAGGCCATCAAGTGCTGATGTGGAACGCGTGAGGAATGTGAGCAGAGGGAGTCCTAAAGGGCTATCACATCATCATTCTTCATTGTTAAGTGAGATGATGGTCAATTCTGGATTAGATGAAATTCAGCAATACAGCGAAGCATTCAAGCAGGCCATAGCAGAACGGAATATAATCTTTGGAAAGCCTCGATCATCGAGTGATGTATCGTCACCAGAAAACCACCATCCACGTAATTCTAACAGCAGGCCACCATCCAGACCACAGGATCACCACAGTCCCATTGAATCAAGTCTGATGGCAAGGCTACGAGCAGAGCATACCCTTCTGCAAGGTAATCATCCTTTAACACCAGGTATAGCAGAGCGTAGTGCTATGTCTGACTTGGAACTGGTGACCAATCGCATCAAAATGGAACCATCAACATCATGGCCACCTTCTCCTTTAGCAATACACAGAGAACCACTCATGTCATCACCCGTCCGCTCAGATGCCAGCCCACTTGGAACAACAAATGGCGGTCCAGCTGCTTTCTTTGCTCAGCGTCGCTTCATAGAATCCAATGGTGGCATGCCATCCAACGCTGTACTCCCGTACTCAAGTCCTCCCAATAGAATGAAGCCACAAAGGGCAACGGAGAAACGGAGCGATACCTGCGAGTTCTGTGGCAAGCGGTTCAAGAATTGCAGCAACTTGACGGTCCATCGTCGTTCACACACTGGTGAGAAGCCGTACAAATGTCAGCTGTGTTCATATGCTTGTGCTCAGAGTAGCAAGCTTACACGCCACATGAAGACCCATGGTCATGGTGCAAAAGAAGTCTTCAAGTGTGAGGTGTGCAACATGCCCTTCTCTGTCTACAGCACTCTAGAAAAGCACATGAAGAAAGAGCATTGGGGGGCCATCAAGGGGTTGGCACCTCGTTCTGACGCGGTGGGTGCACGAATGTACAGCTACAAGGCCAATCTACCAGGATTGTCTAAGTGATATGAGGTAGTCACTCTAAAAGAACAACCTCAAATCTACAAGACTTGCCTGTCTTGAATGAGAACAGCCACTCAAGGCTGGTTCTTCCTTGCAGCTGATTCCCGTCGTATTCACTCCATGGAGTGAAAATGTCTGTCTAGTATAACTGTAAATGTTCCACAACCCCTAGTTTGCAGTAGCTTCTTAGCAACTTGGATAGTGGTGATCTAATTGTCACTCTAATTCCCACATGACAACTCTTTAGCCAGCCATGTACTGTCTTCATTACAAAACAGGCAAGTCATTTTTAGCAAGCTTACATTTGCAGCCTATTAATGCTCAATGCTATCTTTAAAAGCCTTTTGCTTTTAAATTTTTTTTTGTTCACTTATGGGCAGTCAAAACCGCCATACAGTGATTATTTATAAGAAATTTCTTCATAGAAATTTGATAATTTCTTCTGCAGAATCTGAGTCTGAAATAGAAAAATAAGTTGATAATGAAATGTACAAGTTTTTCTACATTTGTGAATATCCTAAGATTTCCACTCTTCATGTATTTCTACGTGGGAGAATGGAGCTTTCCATGAAATGAATTGGAGCTAGAAGATATCCATTCCATGTCTGTCTGCCTGGTGTAGGGGTCTTATGTATAAAGTAGTGTAGGCAAAAATATAGCTTTCTTTCTCCTGGTCCTGCTTGCATCTTCAAGTGAGCTTATTGCAACACAGGCCTGATGGTCCTAAATATTCAAGTGGAATGTATGATGTATACATCATTGGCTGCATATCATTATCATGGAATATTGATAAATATAATGTCTGTCATTCATTGCCAAACTTCGAAATAAAAAAACTATGAAATAATAGAGTTATGAAATTATTGAAATATGAATTAAGTGAAATATTTAAAATTGAAAAATCTTCAATGCTGTCATTGGATCATGCTGCACTGAATTATCCAAAGCACTTTATTAAATATGAAATTTATTACAGCCTTACAAGATGGAAGTAAAGATTAACATTCATTATGCTGCTAGAAAAAAACAAGCTGCAAATATATACAAATTTATATTTATATTTTAGATCTGACTCTTGAGATGTGTCACAGTGTTAAAGGTAGTAGTATCCATTGTTAATGATATCTCAAACCTAAAAGAACATGTAGGAGTATAGTAACATAATTGAAACTTGCAAACAAGTTTGATGAATCGAATTCAAAATTTAAATGTCTTGACTTGCATTGATTAACAAGATATGGGGATTGATATTCCATAGCAACACATTTTGTCAGTGAAATAAAAACATGTACTTCAATTGAAATATTTGCTATTTTTTATAAAACATTCGTATCACAGGAGAATGAAAGTCGAATTGTGTCCTTTTATTTGAGCAATTGACAAATCAGGTTTCAGTGCTGAAAAACTAAATCTTGCTTATTGGATAAAAAAACAAGTCTAGAAAAATTCACAATACAGACTGCTTTGTCTGCACCAATCGGTACTGTATGCACTATATATCGTAAGATGAACCACCTACATTGATCTGCACTCACCAATATAATTAATCATAGAAACGATATCTTTTGTAATTCTAAAATTTGAAGTATTTCAAATCCTAGTGATTGCAAGGCTACATTCTGCTTGTACTTCATTCTGTAGCATCCATGAGAACACAAAGGAATGAGGAAAGGTCTATGCTTAATGCTGAGCAGGATGTAGCATGAAATGCATTGGTCACTTCTTACTATGATAATATATTGACAACTCTAGGTTGGAAATTCATGTGCATGGGTACCTTGAATGTTATTTTTAAAGTGAGTTTTTATGTATTACACAATGCATAATCTGTATATTTGACTTTCATTCTCCTATCAATATAAGAAAAATAATTTTGAGGAGCTATTGCTTTTCTATGCTCTCTATGTGGAATGAAATGAGGCAAAATGTAAAAAAAAATAATGCTTCTATACTTTCTGCTTCAAATTAGTTTTTAAGTGCAAAAACTGTGCAGAATATCTATAAATGATAGTACCAATGATATCGTCTTTGATGACTGAAATAAACTAAATTGTGCCTAAAGTTTAACATGGAGCATCTCATTGTATTTGCCCAAAATGAATAAAATTCAGTGACCAATTCTTCAAGGTAAATGTATCCAAGTGCCAAAGAAGAATATATGTTTTTGTTCATTTCTGGAAAGACCTATGGAGTAAAAAGATTATAGATGTTTGTAATGAGGTAGTAAGAAATATCTTAAGCCGAAATTTGTATGAAAAGTGTAACAATAAATAAGGTAGTCACTGGTAATTTGAAGGTAGAATTTAACTGGAAATTTTCTCTCTTGTTGGATGCATGTAAGATTAAGTCTATAGACTCTTTAAAGAGTTCAAATGATACAAGTTTGTAATAATAGTGTTTTACCAGTTGTCAGCAGCTACAGGTGATGACACAATGGATGTCAAAGTTAGTCTTGCTAACAGACTGGATCTAGCCATGGAATATGTTTTGAGCCAGAATACAAATCTATGTTCCATCATATTGGATGATGGGTGAAGAATCCATCGGCCAGTAGTTGTGGTATAAAGCTCCAAACCTGGATGTTTAAAACTACTAATAATACCGGAGGAAAGCTTGTGTAGTGTAGCAAGTGAAAAAAAACCTTGGAATTTGTGAATTTTCTGGTAAATTGTGGAGAGTCCATGAGGAACATGCACTGCCAGCATTCATATCCAGATCTTTGAAATGTAAGGTGTAAAATGAACTATGCTAAGTTAAGTATTACTCTTTGGAGATCCGTAGAGGTAACAAACGGATGTATAGTGTGTGAAAACAGCCGTTATAAAAAAAGGTGTTTGCTGCTTGCTTAGGAAATGATGCTATTCAAGACGAAAAGACTGTAGTGCGGAAATTCTGAAATTATTTTAATGTGTTTGAAAAACACATTTTTTTTACTTTAATTTCTCATCAACTGTTATTGTATTTTTTTCTTTTTGTTTGATACTGTTGTGTGTTTGTAAAAGATGAGAACTTGTGTCATATCCTCTGAAATGTATGTTGTTTGTTTTCTTATTAATGGTATGAACTAAAAAGAGCTTTGTACGTCTGGGATTTTTTTTTGCAGAGCAAAAAGTTAGGGTGATGTATGGTACTCTACTTATGCTGCTTGAAATCCTGAATTCGAAAGATCATCATGTCTAAAGATTTAAAACTTGTGCAATATTTCTATTTCATTACATTTTTTTTAATTATCATTTTAGTGCTGAAATAAGTCAATTGTTTAAATGTGATTTGCATCTTAGGGGATTGTCAGCTTTTTACTGTGAGTTTTTGATTACGTTTAGTAGGTGTAATTAAGATGCTAAGAGTGATTAGTTCTACCATATAGGTATACTAAGAACCAAACAAACCCTAAACAAGCATGGTTATCCTTTTTTATCACTAGTATATATTAGGTAATACACTAGAGTAAGCTACATCAATTCACTGAACAAAACTATCTATGATGTTACAAGATTGTTGGAGAGTATGAAATGCTACTTGGGATGGTGATATTTGTTTTGTTTTTTCATCTTCTTTATTTGGGTAGTAGGTATTGATTGTGGGGGAAATCTGTACAGAATGTTAGGTAGGTAGGACTACAGAGGTGGAATTATATATATTGTAGTTTTCTATCTACCTGTATGTGTGTGGTGGGGCACAAGGAGAAATGTATATAAAAAGAGCCCACTAACACACATGATTGATATTTACATTGCAGAATAACACTTTTTACTTGTCACACACACAAAAATGTTTCAATCTTTGGATTCATAACAAATACACCTTCAATTTGTTTCTACCTTAAGATGCAGTGCTAGAATGTACATAAATGAAGGGAATGTCTTTAAATTTTGGAGATGTGGTATTCACATTTAAAGGTTTACCTTTTCATTTGTGTCTTTCTTTAAAGGCTGCTTCATTAAAACGCACCTTTAAGGCACATAGCATGATTTCAAGTAACAATATCTACATTTCACAGAAATATTATATATATAAATATATATCTATACATATTTACATTACAGTGACACAATTTATCTGTCTTTTATAATAGATTTTCTTTTTGGCTATACCCACTTGACAATCTAACACAATTTTAATTTTAATTTTTTCTTGTCGAAATCTTATGATTGTGATGCCTGTCTAGAAGTATGATGTGATGTATATGGTTACATTGAAGTCGTGGATGTAAATATTTCATAGATTAAGAGAAATTACACAAACTGACTGGGTGAGTATTCTTGAAATATTCTATTAAAAAAAATTCACTGAAATAGATGAGGTTTGAAAAGATATAGCTGTTGACTGGAGAAGGGTTTTATATTGACAGCAAAGTCATCAACAATCTGTCCAATCACAAGATATTTTGAGATCGATCCATTGGAGAAAAAATATGAAAATACAGTCTGCATATTGATACATTGCTATATATTTATACCACAATGTTCTTATGAAATATGTCAAGTTTTATTCTTATCTGTCAAGTAGCAAATTGATTGGTGTTTGTTATTATTTATCATGCTTTGCAGCTATTCTTTAATTTACCTTGTGTATTTTCCACTGTTTTTTTTTCTTCAATCACATGACCCGGTTGTAGGTATACTGGTGACACTGTTCTGCAGGTTCCTATGAATTATTACCGGTAGTCTTTAACGTTATAACAGTTTTTTTTTCAGTTCTTTGCTTGCATGAAATCTGTCTATTATTTTTTTATAAGAGCTGGTGTATTATCACAATGCAGTTTTTCCTATTATCTGAAATAGATGTACTCTCTTGTGTATAGTGAATGAAATCCCTAGCAATTGTTTTATTTTATATCCTTGTACTAATTAGATTATTAGCAGCTGATGCAACCTTTAGACACAGACAATGTCATCCCAACCTAACTATTAAGTTATCAAACTGAAATCTAAAACTTGTTTTACAATTTTTTTCCAACATCCATTCTAATGTCCCTAATATTTGTGTAAATAACTTGTTCTGTGTTGTGAATATTTCCAAAATAAGATCTCACATAATTTTCAATATACTTCCTAACAGTTATATGAACCGTTTATTACTTGATTCATGAATTTACTCAGAAATTTCAATAAATATACATGAAGGTTATATTTCAAATTTACATTGACATTTAGCACATCATTTAAGAATTTATTATTGATAGGCCTATTGTAAAAAATGAAATAATTAAGACACGGTGTTTGAAATGATGGAAATACCCAAGAACAAAATTTGAACAAGGAGAGAATTGTTAACAAACATTTATTGTTGATTAACTACATTTCAATTTTAAAAGTTCCATATTGTTGTTATAGGCTTATTATTCAAAAAAAGACAAACCAAATTACTCAAAGAAAGGTTTAAATACATTTGCTATTGTCAGGCAAAACATCTTTCAAGCTTTGGGCCACGAAACTTAGCATCGAATTTTTCCTCGATTTTTGCATCATAATCTGGCTAAATTCTGCATTCCTCAATTTTGATTGGATAATAGTTATTATCTACCATTTGTGATTGGACGAGGGGTTGTTTAATTATGAAATGCTGCCCTCTTGGTTGTATCCCCCATATGATAAATATGCTGCCTTTTTATTTGTGTGAGTTTCATTGTCATTGAGAGCTGCGTGGGAAGGATACAATTTTTCATTATGCACGTATAAATATGTTTCCAGATTCCTATAAAATGTTTGTTATTCCATCATTATTGACTTTAGAAATGATAACATAATAATTTTCATGAATAACCTTCATTTAAAATCAAAATAACAAATACTAGAATGATTATAAAACAAAAAAAATGAAGTATGTTACTTGGTTACTGAAGGAATTCGAAGTTGCTAATCTGGTAATTTAAAAAATAAATCAAAGTTTTTACTTAAACTTGTGAATCAGGAAAGAGTATTGACAAATAGATGGACATTGGAACACTGTGAAGGTTGAACATAGTTGTGAGAAGGTTTTGTGTTTTTTTTAAGATAAAAGTGTTAGGGATTTAAAAAAAAATCTACTAAATAAAACGGTCGTTGTATGTAGTCAATAATTGCAGCTGAATCCTGTTATAGTTTTAAGAAGAATGTACGCCTTGAGTGAAAATAGGAAGTGTTGAACGTGCTTGTTTTTTTTTAATGAAAGAATGTTTGTATTTTAATTGGAAATGGGCAGATGGATTCAAATTTGTACAAATCACCACTGACCCAAGTTTGCCGTGGATCGTGTCAAATAAGCTATAAGCTAATGAGTTATTTCGTTTAAATTCATAAATGAGTCATTTTCGTTTTTGTTTTAATATCTGATGGCTTATGAAGCTGTCTTGCTTTTTTTTCCTTTGCTTTAATGACATGTTCATTTATAAATACGCTTCCTTAAGGAATTAAAAATAACATCTTTACCATTCAAATTAGATATTTTATCAGTATAGTATTTTTATCTTTTGTATTTGGTTTTGGGGACGGGGGTATTGTTTAATCTTGATATTATGTCGTGTATTTTCTCTTTAATGCGATTTTAAATCGTCTATAATGTTTCATATTTCTTTTGAATTTATATTGACAATAAAATCACAGACATGGTATGCAAGAACGGTTACCCCGCAATACATTTTAGATGTATTTGATGTTAAAAGTTTACACGAGATCAACATGGATTGTCAAGGGAAAATAATTAACATGCAGTACAAAATAATTTTAGCAGGATTTTTTTTTTTTTTGGGGGGGGTCAAATACATGTCATTATATCGGGGATGGCTGTGATTCACAAAACTAACTGACTTAATGCGACAAACGACATGAAACAGAATTTTGGCCCAAATTAAGGAAATAAACACTTTTCTTTAGATTTGATTACCTTTATAAATGAATTTATTTTGATCAAGCAATTCATTTTTTTTACTTACAAACACAAATAGAAAATAATGAACAAACGACTTTATTTTCTATTGACATCACGTAAACCATACTTATTAAAATTGTGGAAATTGTTGCAAAGAGAAAATCTCGTTTTTTTACAATCCAATCCCGGCAATGCGAAATCGGACCCCCCCCCCCATTTTGTAGGTCGACCTCGTACGATAATAATTCAATATTTTATCAAATGGCAATTTATCTGTGTAAATGATTTCTAGAATTTGCGAATTTATTTTAAGGTTAATGTTATTTCTGGTTGACTGGTTCAATTAATTGGCAAAAGCTTTTCAAAGATTTTAATGTACTTCGTGCTAAGAATCGTCATGAATATCGTAATGATGAGGTATCATACAAAACACAATTATATTATATTCGATTGCCTTGTCGAACTTTTTTTTTCATACACCGATCTTTTGACAAAGGAGAATATTTAATTTAAAAAAAATCAAGGTCAAATCTTGATCAGGCGATTATGACTTGACAAATACTGAAATGGATACAATGCATTGAAAACACTTTTTAAAAACCCGTTATACCAATAGAGTTTTTATCATGATATGAACTTTCTAGCCGTTTACCCAAATCCATTTGATGTTGTGTTTTACTCCTAATGCCCTTAAAAGTGTGGTTAAAAACATTTAGCCAATCCGATATTGACATTCGCAATCGTGTTTTTATGCTGCTTGAGAAAAAAATGGGGTGTAACCTCCTATTGTATTGTCATCTGTTTTGTATTTCACCATGAAACCTATAAGGTTTCCATGTAAACTCATTTGCTTTCTAACCATCACTAATTATGTATCACTCAATATAGTTATGGTATCGTTTAGCTCTTTTAATCAAAATGAAATGAATTAATCCGTTCTCGTAAACTATTTTGTTATTGTCTGTCAAAGAACTATTTCCATCTATTCTTTTTTGTGTTTTGATGTTATTTTTTTCGTGCTTGTTTATACGAAGCATTATTTGTTGGCAAATAAAATGGCTCCAAAGGTTTATGGAATATTCTTCTGAATAATATCCACGTGTTCTGGCTCAACTCTATTTTGTATCTTCGTCTTGGTATCCGAGTGTGTTTTAAGTGTTTGTCATGAATTTAATTTTTGACTTGTGATTTAGAATAGTTGTTGTATCCAACATGAGATCAAATTTATTTTACACCCTTAATCTTTTTTATTAAAAAACAATATGTATATAGTGTTAGATATATCCTTTGACAAAATAGGTAACAAATTGCTGAAAATTACTTCCCGATTGACAGTCAATCGTTAGTGAGAGGTGTTAAACAAAGCCTGTGGAAAGAGATATGAATTTGTTTTGTGGTCTATATTTATGTATATGATCATACTGTGTTACCGAACAAGAAATCAATCGTGAACATTTATCGATGTTTGATGGATTTTTGAAGGGAAACAAACTGGTTTATTGGTAATGGTTGAAATGGGTGATGATTGTGTGACTGTCAAATGGAGGTTAGGTGAATGATGGTAGTAATTTTTGGCATCAAGCCGATGAGAATATGAGCAAAATGAGTAGTAATGATGATGAAGAGAACATTGCGACGACGATGATGATGATTGATGTTGACCATGATTAAGATAAAATTGCCACTGCCGATAATGATAGCGTCATTGGTGTAACACAGATCAACAAAAACCTACATTTCTGCATATATATATATATATATATATATATATATAATTCATTTATTTATATATATTATATGCCGTCAATCTCCGAAAATTTGTACTAAAAATTTGCTGATCCCCACCACAAAATCCACTCCTTCATGCCGAGTGTTTAATGGAGACAGCAAAACTGCAATGTCTGGCTAGCCCATATAAACAAACTACATTAAATGTAATATTTTATCACCTGACTTCACAATTCAATATCTAAAACATGGCAGAACTTACAACACTTTTATGTTCATTTTTCTGGTGGGGTTCCCTAACTTTTGAGCACCATTGTATGTCGTGCAGCTTATGAAAAAATAGACATGGAATAAATAAATATGTAATTTTCAATTACTCTTCGTTTCACAAAACAACGATGATTTTGATATCCACGAGCAGGGATTGATATCAATGAAGGATTCGGTGATGCCACTCACTTCTCGAGTTTATATCTCAAAGATTTCATTTTTGTCCTCTTATTAGTTCGAATACCGTTTGAATTTCTTTATGAAAGGGAAAAATTAATTTTCTCTGATTATTGAAATAAGAAAATAGTAGGGCGGAAACTTCAATATTATTACTAGCAAAGTAGTATGGGCATCATTTCCAATGATTATGATAACAGGATCGAGCTTTGTTATGGCTATTGATCCCGACAATGAGGAATTGATGGTGGAGAATACAAACTCTCAGAAGTCAACATGACTTGGAAAATACAGGAGGATGGGGGCAAAGGATTAAGAACTACATCCGATCAATCAAGGATGTATTATGTCTGGTTTGCACTTCTTCGTAAGATTATCTACTACTGGCTAGCGTACACCTGTGCATTCCTTACTCAGCGAGACATAGCGATTCCTTCAGGTGAGTCTCATGGTATAATCATGGACCTATTATGATATATAGGTCCATGGTATAATACAGTCGTAAGTGAAAGTTGGATGTTATCGTGGTTATGGCAATGAGAAGTGAGTGGTGCAAGGACTCGGGGGGGGAGGAGTGAGTTTGGTGCAAGAAAAACCGATAGGTAGAAATTTTGAGTTATGAATGCGGCGGCGTCCTGGTAGGAATAGCGTCGTTGATGGGGCATAAAAGTACACTTTGTCTATCAAGTAACGTCTTGTACACAGAGAAGACGGCAGTCGGTGAGATTTGTTTCCCTGATGTTATCTCATAGATCTTCATTGGGCTACACAAATAATTTTTATAACACTTGCCATTAAAATGCTTTTCATGAAAGTTAATATGGGAAAATAATTGGGGTCCAGTGTTGAGACAAGTATCAATATATTATAGAATACATATTCCATTCGGGATTCCATTACCTTTTTAACATGTTGGAATGTAAGACTTATGTACGAGATGATGATGCCTGCGAGGTTATCTTGTATTAGGATGATGCCCGGGAGGATGTACTCTTTGGCTAATTTGATGCATTTCCATTCAAAGTAAAGTATGATAAAAAAAATCATCTTTTTACAAACTTGCCCGCAGAAAATGCCCTTTCGGTTGGTATTTTTAAAATCATTAACTTCTGCAAATGTCTCGCTGAGAAATATTGAGCGGAAAAGGATAGAAGTACATTAACGGTTGTAAATTCGTTCCGAGTCTACTTTGCACTCGATGCTGATTGCTTGGGAACGTTCGAGCCAACGTGCTGAATAATTGGCCCCCAACGTTAACTTTCAAAGTGACGTAGAGGAAACGAAGCAAAGCTACCTGACAAAATTCATATCAAGGTGTGTAGAATGATGTCTTTCAATCGACTATAAGGAGTGCCGTTTACTTTAGACCCCTGTCAAAATCCTTACTTTATAAAAACGATTTAAAATAGCTCCATTTTCAATGGTTAAGATCTTGCTGAACTTCAAAAAACAACTGTAGGGTCCCGGTGAAGGGTGACGCTGTCCCACCCCACTCAATCCGTAACGACAAACATTCGTGCACAAATGTTTCGCTGAATATCTCACCTTTAACCTTGGTCATGAGGACGATCTGTGAGTTAATACACAGCTGGAAAAGAAAGTAGAAGGCAGTTTGCGAACTTGAAAATGTTGATGGTAGTAGGGGGGGGTGTTAAGAAATGAGAGAGGGGCCCTTGTAGTCATGACTCGTTAACCTTCGCCCGCCATAGATCATGAATCATAGATGTGATACGGAACATTCGTGGGGGTCAGACGAGGGTCAGGAAAGAAAACCCCTGGCCAGGCAACACAAAACAACATAGTCTCCTTTTTCTCCTTCAAGTTCGAAGCATGTGCCAAGAAAGTTAAAGTCAAAAGGAGAAGAACGACCGCAGAGTGCCCTCCATGATTTATGCGTGGACCTCACGGAGGCTCTTAGAATGTGTAGGCCATCATGGGATAGCCTGCGTGGTTTCACATACAGCACGAATGTTGTTCCGCTTCATGGTGATTATGTTGACAGAGACAAGGTCGACATGACAGCCATTTTATATCTGACCACATTACCAACCCTACCCAAAATTATGAAGGATTCTATAATGGCGTGTGCACTTTAATATTATTTTCCCCAAATTCTTGCCTTTGAATATATTGTCCTTTAGCAAAACCCTATTAAAAAAAAGACGATGCAAATCAAAGTATTTAAAAGGGGGATGCAATGAGCATGTAACTGTAGTTTTGAGGAGCATTAATTTATTTCACTTGAGGTACGACTACAAATCACTGTGACATTGCAGACACGAAAAGGCATTGTTTAATATTTTAACGGTATCGACTCTGGATAGCTGGTTAATCTGGCCCTTCTGATCCTACATGTAATAATAATAATCCGCATTTGTATAGCCTTTAACACATAGGAACGACGTCTCTAAGAGCTTTACAGATGTATTATTACCCCGATCATCGGATCCTTGTATGCCCGCATACGTTATATGTACCTTCTCCATTCCCTGGGGAGCATTCCAACAAGAGTTCTTAGACTCAGTTGCTAGGCATACTACATAGGCTTTTGCATCCTATATCGGGTACTCATTTAACACCTGGGTGGAGAGTGGCAAATCGTGGATTGACGTCTTGCCAACGGACGCTAGGCCATGGTGGGATTCGAACACACGTCCCTCTGATTACAAGGCGATAGTCATTCAGAACCGCTACACCACGGCGCTACATGGAGTCAGCAAGAGGACCAGCGGCATTCATTCCCTTCTGATGTTCTGAAATATTGAAATGTTTTCTCAAAAAGACTAAAAAAAAACGAATCCCGCTTTTCCAACACCAAGTGAACGCAGCGCCGTTGGCCGTTCTGACAAGCAAAAAATAAAGGTGAAAAAAATGAACACTTCCCCCCCCCCCCCCCATCTGGAATAGAAAGGGAAATCTGGTAGGCATATGCAGTGAATGATTCTTACTTAGAGAAAATTGGGTAAGTTCAAACCTGAAAGTCTGACAGGTTAAAAATTTTAAAATTAAAGAAATAAATAACTGAAAATAAATTATACTAGGCACAATACCAATTTTTGTATCGCCTGCATAGCAGAGCGAGACTAAAATATAGGCGGCGGCGTCGTCGTCAACATTGAAATCTTAACCGAGGTTAAGTTTTTGAAATATCATAAGTATATGAGCCTAGTTTATGAAACTTAGAAAATAAGAGTAATTAACTATCACTGATCACCTTGCCCGAGTTTCAGGTCGCGTGATCAATGTGAAAAGTCATTTAGGGTCAATGAACTTAGACCATGTCGGCGGAATCGATATCGCAATCTTAACTAAGGTTAAGTTTTTGGCATCTCATCACAACTTTAAAAGTGTATACGTCTAGTTAATGAGCAAAGCGAAAATACCGTTTTACCCCTCTCCATCCTTATATAATTTGTATCAATTTGCAGACTTGATTGCCATGTTATTCGTTAGCTCATCTATTGTGTTTTTACCACAGGATCTCTTTGAATTTCTTGTTACTATTAGAACCTGCTAATCTATGTTGTTACATTATCGACAATATTTTGCAGGAAAAATAATATATTGTTTCCTTAAATCTTAAGACTGTTTTTTTTAGTATTATTATCATTTGAAATACGTAAATTGAATAATGAACACGTTAGCAAATTAATACCTTCACAACGTGATTGCTCTGATTTGATCATAATCTGCTATGTCATCATTGTGTTCATATACACGCATGTACGTTAAGCATCCGTAATTTCTGAACAATATCAAAACATTCTGAATTGAACTTATGATATTTCAAAATTGCAACATATTATGATAATCAATAATAAATAATATCATAATTACAACATATATATTAAAACCGAGGGGGGCTGCTTATTAAGCAGCCCCCCCCCTCGGTTTTCTTGCACTTTTATTTCGCTCACTTGGAGACACAAACACTTGAATCAGTATCACCGATAGATGGCGCTGATATAGATTTCATTTCCCAGTTTCTAAGAGCTACTCGTTCACTCTTTTAGATGCCTCCCACCCCAATCCATCCGTTTGAATAACATGTAATCATTACTATCAGTCCAGTTCCCTACTTTCACTATGCAGGCTTTATATTAAAAAAATACGTTCGCCTTTTTTTTAGGCGTGCCTAGGTAGGTTGAACATAAACGAAATCGCATGAAATTACACGAGTAGGCCAAATTTTGCCTTTGATAAATCGATTGGAATACATTACATTTAATAATATTAGTAATGATTCAATTCAATTCAATTCAAATTTATTTTCATTCTTCAAAATGATACAAATAGTACAAGATAGATTGATTCAATTTAAATAAACAATAGCTTGAACAAAATTCAATATTGGAAGAAAAAAAATACATATTTGAAAGTAATCTAAATATAAATTAACATACATGTCAAATTAAATCAATGATAATAATATTGATAATAATGATAATGATATGATGATAACAATGATAATAATATTATAGTTACATTTACATAGCACTTCATTCATGGGATCCATCACAGCTCCACACATAAAGTGCACCATCTCCACTCCCTGGGGAGTATGAGGCAACCGTCTTGTATCGATGTATGCCAATCTAATTACTTTCGCATTCTACTGGGTACCCATTTAACAGCTGGGTGGAGAGTGAAAAGGGGAATAAGTGTCTTGCCAAAGGGCATTATCGCCGGGTTGGATTTGATCCCGCGACCCTTGATTTAAGAGTTAAGCGACTGAACCACTTCACAACGACTCCTCCACCATCACCTGCTAAATCGGAATTTCGGGGGGGGGGTGAAACTTGGTGAGTCTATATGATTGAGTGATAGAGAAATACATAAAATCAATAAAAAACAAACATTAGAATTCACTTTAGTTCTCACGAGATGGAAACGACACTGTTCCGTCCTAGAGTACCTTTATATAGAGAGTAGTGACAACTCAGCGATAGGAGCCATTTTGTTTCACTCGTAGACAATGGTAGATATAACAATAAACAATACACGGCGCCATTTTGTTTCACTTTCGGTTCAATTCCGGTCCCCTATGTCGCTACTCTCTATATAAAGGTACTCTATTCCGTCCTATTGAAGAGCGCCATCTATGATCAGACCGAACCAAGCTTTGAACCTCGAGAGCTGCACTTATCCCTATTACTTATCCCAAGCTCTAGAGATATACCTGGTCTTGACATTAGTAATTGGTTTTTTTTAAAGTAGATTGATAAATGACAGCCATCAACTCAAAAGATGTTTGACTTTTATTTCTTTTTTTAAGGGCAAATTCACCCC
The DNA here is from genome assembly GCF_018143015.1 of Lytechinus variegatus. Classification (NCBI taxonomy): domain Eukaryota; kingdom Metazoa; phylum Echinodermata; class Echinoidea; order Temnopleuroida; family Toxopneustidae; genus Lytechinus; species Lytechinus variegatus. The sequence goes on from NC_054746.1 coordinate 28,187,031, forward strand.
CAAAAAAGTTGATTTGAAAAAATACAAAAATCCAGCAAACACAACACTGAAAATTTCAAATCAAAATTGGATGTAAAGTAAAAAAGTAATGGCATGTTTTTGAGTTTCACATGATAAAAAAATAAGTTATATGCACATCCTGGCCTGTATGCGAATAAGGGGACTGATGACGTCACTAATTTACTATTTCTCATGTGAAATATGAGATATTCTCATTTTCTCCTCATTGTCCCATGAATAAAAATTGTATTCCTCCCTGGACATGTGGGATAACAAATGTTTTACAATATATTGTTCGGTAAAGTTTATCCTTATTGTTAAATCTTAAAAATAAATGAAATATTGTATAATTCAAACAATAAAAGCAAAAGTGAATGAGTGACATCATCGACTCTCTCATTTACATGTTACTGAGTTATACAATATTTCAATTTTTACCGATGTGACAATAAATATCAACTTGTCTGAACCATGAAATGTTAAAATATTCGTAATTCCACATGTTTCCTCAGACAATGAGGAGAAAATTAGAATACGTCATATTTCCTGTAAAATACAAAATAAATAGTGGATGGATGACGTCATCAGTCACATACAATACAATTAAATGCCGACCAGGATGTGCTTGTAAATGTTATATGAAAAATAAGCGAAATTTTAAAGTGTCATAACTTTTTTTTTATTTTACATCCGATTTTGATGAAAATTTCAGCGTTGTGTTTGTTTGATTTTTCTATATTGATTTAAATCAAAACTTTTTTGTGGGCGGACTGGACCTTTTGGGAATCATGACAGATGACGAGATTGGGCGGTCTCACAAATGTAGCGTACTTCTTTTCAAGTGCCTGATTTCTTATCCAAACTAAATTAGTGTGGCCAGTATTTTCAAACAATTTTTTTTCCGATGCCTCATTTTTATCACTTTTTTTCTAGTGTCCTTTTCGTGTCCAACTATTTCTTTTCCGATTTACAATGCCAAGTATATTTTCTTTTGAAATCGTTCCCCCTCCCCTCTCACCCCCTTTTTTATTTCTACATTCAACGGCCGCTTTTATCTATTCTAAATAGCGCCCCCTAGAGTATCCTTTCATTCATTTTCAGAATCCTTTCCTGTCTGTCGATATAATATAAACAAAGAAAATATAAAACAAATTTAATAAACAGAACATATTTCCCTGTCAAGGGCTCCCCAGACCTCGGAATGTTCAAAAGATTATCAAAAACTTATTTTCTTGACAGAACCTGATTATTTTCCTTCAATATGTATTTTAAGTTGATGTATTTGCATTTAAGTTGATGACCTACTCAGAATCTATGTTTAGTATGTACATGTGTGGGTGGATGTGGTTGTGTGTGGGGGTTTGTGTATATATGTGCGTTTGTAATAGTTTTTCCATTCTATATTTAGCATCTTAACCTTATTATACATTTTTTTTTCTCTCTGCTTTGTATCTTGTAGATTAGTATATCCTATGTTTTATGTTAATAACCATTCCAGGGCCCTACTCACAAGCTTTGCTTTTAAAGGGGTCCTAAAACCAATTCGTATATGCTATAGTCTGATTGATGTATGTTCATGTACTCATTTACATTGTATGTACATCTATTTTGATTATGATGTGATGTTTTTGGTTTCGAATAAATAAACTTGAACTTGAATTGATTTAATTCTAGTTATGTCTATCATTTTCTATTAAAGTCTACCATCGGTCAAAAAATGAACTCTTTTACTGTGCCTAATCCGTGTAACTGTTCATTAAATACAAATACGCTTATGAGAGATTAAGTCTTCTGTCAATGATATTAAACTTAAAAGAAATATTGATTTGCTTCATGTATTTTTTTTCATTGAAAAAGGTAGTTTAGCCGTTAATTTTTTATTTCATTTATTTATTCATTTATTTTATTTCTTATTTTTATTTATTTTTTTATTATTGTTTTATTTTATTTTATTTATTATTTTTTTTTTTTTGGGGGGGGGTCGGCAGCATGTTATTGCAATGACCCTGAAAGGCGGGATGCAGCGTATGTTGTACCCCATAAACAGCAATCCCTGGAAATCAGATTGGCACGCTAAATTGCAGAAAATTGATCCAAAGAATTTTTCCTTTTTTCCGCGAAAACCTTTTTTTTTCCTTTTCCTTTTTTTTTCAAAACCAGCGCCCCCTCTTCAAAAATAGTTGCCAGGCCCCTGTTGTTGCGTGTTAATTTTTTCGGGAATTTTTCTTTTCAGCTTTCTGGAACAAAAGAAGAAAAAAAAATCAATTTTTGCAACGATTGGATGCTTTAAAGAAAATTGAGTTTTAAAGATTAGTAAGCGCAGTGAGCCAAATCATGATTGTATACAATATCCAACTGTTTCCTCGATGATTTAAAACAAATATTTCGTAACTGAAGTTAAACTTAATTTGTACTATTTGTTCAATCATGCATAGACGCATAAAGCATTGTGTTATGTTGCCTTATCATTATCATTCACACCCACATCTATTCGGCACTATCTTTTCCATATTTAAATCTGTCCTCAAGACCTACTTATTTTCAAAATATTTATAATGTTCAATATACTATGTTGTTAAAGATTATTAGTTTTCATTGATTATGTAACTTTTATGTATTGATGTAACTTGTTCTAATTTGTTCAAAATATTTGAGGTTTAGGTTTAATTGATATTTTGAATCAGATTTAATGCATGATTTAGTAAATGACTATTATGCGCTATATTCATCTCAAACATTATTATTATTGTCATTAAAAAATCAATAATTTTCTTCAAACCGATTGACTTCAAACTGTCTTTATGAAGCAGGTTAATTAAGATAAAGTTTAGAACTTTCCGTTAAATCCACGCAGCCCCCGTGGATTTCAGTAATAATTTAGAGGAGGAGCTAGGCCAAGAGGAAACCTGTATATAATGCCAATAACTCATGTACCGGGATGTCAAAATATTTAAGCAAAATGATAATTAGGTCGAAGGGTTACAGGGAAATCCTACCCCCCCCAAAAAAAAAAAGTTATACTTTGAAGAAAGAGAAAACCAGACAAGAAGATAGGTGAATGTATGAAAAATGGACGACGATAAGAAATATATGATTTCTCAAGTTGTAAGAAATTCCAATTATTACACATTTGGAGACTTTGAATTAATGTATTAATGATTTAAGCTAAGAAATATTTTTTCCATTTGCCCCAAAACCAAAAATTGCTAAATTGTGGAGTTTTTTATGAGAAAGATGTGATTTCTTAAATTGTAAAATAAAATGTAATCATTACACCTTTGGAGATGTCAAATAAATGTACTAATGATGTAAACTAGGAAATATTCTTCCATTTGCCTCAAAACACAAAACGGCTTAAATTCGGAGTTTTTATAAGAAAGTTACGATTGCTTAAGTTGTAAGAAATTGTAATTATTACACCTTTGTAGACTTTAAGTTAATGTACTAATGATTTAAACTATAAGATTTTTTTTCACTTGCCCCAAAACACAAAATGGCTAAAATGTGGAGTTTTTAGACGTTAAATTCTAAGTATGTATTTTTTTTTATTCATGAGGACACAGAACAATAAGATATCTTAGTTATATTTCGATTATTGCCCCAGGGGAATACGTACTAATAAGAAAACCACAATTTTCTGATAATTGAGTCCACAGCCTATGGGAAATTTGTCCCTACCACTTATCCTACATTATTTACTGAGTGCAAATTTGCATTTTACATCGTCTTAATGATCTCGTTTCTAAAACAGTCCTTACTTTACTATATTTCCCGAATTCTTTTCAACTTTCGACATCTTATTTTTCCCCTTTCTCAGACATCATGTAACGACCAAGGTTTGATTTCCATTTGAAAAGAGAGACTAAACTCCGGACCGAAGGAATGCTTGAATTAACACGGTAGATTGAATGGATTTCTCTCGTTCTATATTTTTCAGTAATACGTGAAAGTAATATTACATTTTTCTCAAATTATACAACCAAGTAGGTGTATTGATATTAACTTTTCCATCCTCGTTTTTATACACGACCTAGTCTAGGACAAAATCTTCAGTCCCAGTTGTAACATCATTGATAGCTTCGATTTTATTCCATCTCTCCATTTATACTGTGACGTACCTATTTAACACAACAAAAACTTTTATTCCGCAACTGAATGCACGTCATAAGTCCACAGCCCCCCAAAATATTGATCTCGTTGTCTTCTTAATCAATATCCAACTCTTTCCTCTTTTCGATAAAGTGTAGCACGACGGAACATCAGATATTGATTGGCGATCTGGAGAGGGAACAAACTGCACTCTCTTTGCAATACTAATCTATATACGCCATTACAGTCCATGTAGACGGACGTCTTCATGTACTTTTAGTTTGGATGTAGAGAAAAATTATGTCCCTTTCTTTGTGGATGCAAGATTAATTTTTGATAATCGGCACCATCATGAGATGCCTGTTTCTACTAGTCCTGCTCCTTGGAGCAGCTACTGTAAATGCGGATTCCAGTTCGTGGTATTGGGGTGATTCTTCATATTGGTGGGATTCGTCATGGTGGGGATCTTCATGGGATTCGTGGTGGGGATCGTCGTATGATTCTTCTTGGTGGTGGGGATCATCATATGATGGATCTTCATGGTGGTGGGATTCATCCTGGTATGGATCGTCATGGTGGTGGTATTCGTCTGAAGGAAGCTGGTTCGATTTTCCTGTGGATATTCATGAAGTGATAGAGGTACTCGGCCAGGTCCTCAATGCCGATGCTATATCGGAATCCATCGGAATAATGTGCGACAATTTCGAATTTCTTGGAGAGTTTCTTCCAGAAGAGATGACAACATTCCTTTGTGAGACACTCGTCGATGATCCACAGGATGCCGATTTCAATGGGGTCTGTGAAGGTATCGTAGGACTAGCTGAGGGAGATTTCGATAGTGAAGATGAAGGCCGTTATAGAAGAGGTGGATCTTCATCTTCCTTGTCTTCATCTTCCTCGTCATCATGGTCATCTTCGTCTAGGTCCTCGTCATCATGGTCATCTTCGTCTTGGTCCTCGTCATCATGGTCATCTTCGTCTTGGTCCTCGTCATCATGGTCATCTTCGTCTTGGTCCTCGCCATCATGGTCTTCATCGTCTTGGTCCTCGCCATCATGGTCATCTTCCTCTTGGTCTTGGTCGGATTCATCCTGGAGTTCATGGTCCTGGTCATCCTGGTCCTGGGGGAGTTCCTGGTCATCTTGGTGGGATTGGGATTCCGAATGGGAGTATTCCGAATGGTGGTCCGGATCTGACGACTGGTGGTGGGAATCAGACTGGGATGAGGAAGGTGGAGAATTGGACTTTGTGTTCGATCAGTTCACGGATGCCCTAGGCATTGTTGATCCGAATAGCGACCACTCTGTTTGTCGTGGAGTGACCGGTACCATGCAGTACGATTCAAGCAGCGTTAGCGACATAATGGATGAATTCGCTTATGATTTCATCATACTCGTCCTCTCCGATGAGATTAACAAATGTCGTAGGGGTTCTGGATTCAGCAGCTCAGGTTCTAGCTTCAGTAGCTCATGGTCGGAAAGTTCTTTCATAGACTCTTTCAGCGGCAGTAGCTGGTATTTCCCCGATTTTTCCATTCATGATTTTGTATCCACAGTGATGATGACTCTCGGTGACTATTCAAACAAAGATGATTATTGTGATAATATCGTCCAAGCAGCTCTTGATGAAAAGAATGGGGATCGCGATGCACTTGATGACATATTGAAAACAATGAAATCGAATTTATTTGAACTTGTTTCTTCGGCATCATTCTGTGAAAGCATGCTTGAAAACCTTGTGGAAGAGGCCCCAGACTTGATGAACATGACATTTAGCTTCATCAACATCACTCAATCTGAGTTCTGTACGTCGATTATTGATTCTTTCGACGAAGATGCCGATTTTGAGATTGAATTTCCTTCATCGTTCCCAGAGGAAAGTTCATATTCATGGTCTTCATTCCCCTCATCTTCATATAGCTGGTCTTCATCATGGTCTTCTTCATCTTGGAGTTCGTTGTCCTCCTGGTCTTCTTCATCTCTATCGTATTCCTCTTCGTGGTCATCTTCATCTCCGTCATCCTCCTCTTCATGGTCATCTTCATCTCCGTCATCCTCATCTTGGTCATCTTCATCTCCGTCATCCTCATCTTGGTCATCTTCATCTCCGTCATCCTCCTCTTCATGGTCATCTTCATCTCCGTCATCCTCATCTTGGTCATCTTCATCTCCGTCATCCTCATCTTGGTCATCTTCATCTCCGTCATCCTCCTCATGGTCATCTTCATCGCCGTCTTCATCGTCCTTTTCATGGTCATCTTCATCGCCGTCTTCATCGTCCTATTCATGGTCATCATCGTCTTTGTCATCGTCATATTCGTGGTCATCATCTTCATTTTCCTGGTCGTCATCTTCTTGGTGGTCAAGCTCTTCATGGTGGTGGTCAAGCTCTTCATGGTGGTGGGGATCCAGTTATGAAGGTGAATGGAATCCAATTGATCCATACGTCATAGAAAGGGTTCCAATCGAAATTTGGATCCAGCTTGCAGGTCGAATATACCAGGCCGATAATTTACGAGAAGGTGCTCTCATATTCTGCGAGACTGTTCCAGATGCGTTAATGGATAGAGTTGCGACAGAAATGTGCCAGGCTTTGGATGATGAAAATTTTTATGAATTCCTCAAACTCTGCTACCAAGTCTCTCACGAAGATGATTACGATGACTGGGAGGATTGGGAGGATTGGGACGACTACCTTGAAGATATATTCCTAGAAGGTTTATTTGATACGATTCCTTACGCAGTGAATATCAGCGACGATGACCCATATGAATTGTGCAATTCCTACACCAACCTATATTCATTGGATAATGATGGAATAAAAGAAAAGGCCAATGGTCTGATCTCAGCTATTGCCCACTACAGTAGCGCCTGGCTTTACAGCACTACTTGTTGGAGATACTATGATTGGAGACATTTTTGGCCATCATCTTGGTCTTCTAGCTGGTCTTCCGAGGTCTCATACTCTTTCGACGAATCCAGCACGCTCTGGTGGTACAAAATCCCTGAAGTTGACTCCCTTGATAACGTCCTCTCTGTCATCTTCCGACATCTTGGTGACTGGAACAGTGAGGAACAAATGTGTCAACAGATGGCCTCTTTATCGGGAGACCCAGAGATCAGCCATGAAGATCTATATGATTTTCTAGACAACATGGTGGACAGCGTCCTAGAAATGACGACAAACCTCCGTTCTTGCAGAAATTTTGTCAACGAAATCATGAATGCTGAAATCCTCACGAGTGAAGCTCTTGAAAAAATGACAGGATACTCAAGTGCTTCTGATGTATGCTCTTTCGTTGTGGAGACCTTTTCAGCAAATAAGATCAGAGTCGGTGCTGTAAATCTCCCAGAGGTAAGCGAGTACAGTTACGCGGAGGATTATTTGGGTTATCTTGGTGAACAGGCCTTTGAGTCAGGAATGATCCTACCCCTCATTCCATTTGAAACGGCTGTCAAGATGATCGCTAAAATGTACAACGCAGACAACTTTCCGGAGATGAGTGAAACATTTTGTGATGTCATGGAACAATACATGACCCACGTCCAAGGTATGTCGACAGTCGAGTCTCTTTGTAGGATTTTCAGCAGGCGCGGTTCTGAACAACAAGATTTGATATCAGAATGTGAAGAAAGCATTGTTCCAGTGTATTATGGACCAGACTATCCTCTGTCCCTTCGTCCGTTCGACTTAGATAATTTTTTTGAATTTATCACTGATACCTTTGAATTTGATACCAGTGTTATTGAAGAAGGAGATCCACAAGGTATCTGTGTTGAAGTGGGTGGTGTAATTAAAGAAGTACTGATATCAGACCAAAGCATTCTAGACGTTGTTATAAGTGTCATGGTTGATGTTGGCCTCTGGGTAATTGATGAATATGGGTTGGCGTTTTGCGATCAGATTGAGCAGGTTCGGGACTATGTTGAAGAATTGCAATGGTGGGACAATTATGGTCAATGGTGGTACTGGGATTCATCAGCGGAGGATTTTGATTACTTCAGGGAGAGTCCACGATTCATCACGCAAGAGACTCTTGATGTAATGGACGATGTTTTGGGCGTCATCACCGGTATGGGAAGTTTGGATAGGGTCTGTGACAGCATGGTCGACAGTAGAGATGATCTTGAAGAGTTCATGGAACGTATGGCTGGTGAGGTGATCGGGCTTTGGGAGAATGTAGACCGCTGCGAGCGTTTCATTGACACCTTGGAGGAGCTCATCACATCCGATGACCTCTTTGAAGGAGAAGAAAACAGTTGGTCTTCATATTGGGACTCATGGGGATGGTGGTCATCATCTGCTCCTTTTAGGATGGACATCGATGACATTTTGAACATGATTGGATTTGAAGACAGGAGCGATATGTGCCTATCTGTTGTACAAGCCATTACCCAAGAAGTTGTTGGTTAGTAATAGATGGTCGGTTTTTTGTTGTTTTAAGTTTAGGATCTTTATCTGACCTCTAAATATGATTGATGTCTAAAAAGATTTTAGAAACAAAAATAACGTGAATTAAAAAAGATCGTTTGCTCTGAATATCACGAAGGACTAATCAAATTGATGTTAAGGCATGTTCGAATGAGACTAGATGTTTTGTAAATTCATCCAAAAGAGTGTTCTTCATTAAAGAATGATAAAATTTTGTTCATGCAATTGTGTTTTCCCTTGGTTTTATTCCTTGGTTGTAGAATTTTTACACATTGAGAATGAAAGGTTTCCATATGATAATCGAAGTTTGATTGTGTTTATGTTTACAGAGGAATGCAAGGGAATCGTCGATTGTGCCGGTGAATGCAACGGACCCGCTCGTGAAGACTGTGCCGGTGTCTGCAACGGTGATGCCAAGCCTGATTGCGCTGGTGAATGCGACGGGGATGCTTACATCAACTACTGCTTCGAATGCGTTGGCGGAAGGACGAACAGAGACGATGACTTCGGCGCTGACCGTTGTGGTCTATGTAAACAGGCAAAAGACTACAAAGAAACATGGGACTGCTCTGGTTCCTGCAATGCTACTGCTTTCTATGATAAATGCGGGGAATGTGTTGGTAGGTAGACCTTTGTTTATTTCATTTGTGGAGAAATGTTAAAAATGCCTAATTATACCAGCATGGTTTAATGTGATAAAATAATTCATAGATTGTATTGCATTAAAGACAGGCGATATGATGATAATAATAGTATTAATAATGATAGTAATAATGATGATGATGGTGATAATGATGATGATGGTGATAATGATGATAATAATAATAACAACAATAATAATAATTATGATAATAATGGTAATGATGGAAATTCTGCACGTAAAGCCAAACATACAAACTAACCTCCAACACTATGTAAATAAACCTTAATCCCAATCTTTATATTATTCTGAACCAAAAAAACTCTATTGATATCCTTACTCTGTGTGTCCTCTGAGATATTAAGACCGGAGCATATTGAGATATCTGAGATACTCAGAACTTTTTCATCATCATCATCTTCTTCATCATCATGATCATCATCTTTAATATGATTGCCTGAATGGCATTTGCACAACGCTTCACAGTTGTACTTGCATATCAATATTACCCCCCCCCCCTTCCCGTTCCCTCCACGATCACGTAGGTGGTGACTCTGGCCTGGATGAGGACGCCAATGATGACCGGCTCGATTGCCGCGGTGTATGCGATGGAGACTGGGTGGAGGATACCTGTGATTTCTGCGAGCCGTATTCTCGGGTCAACTACACCGGTGGCAGCAAATACATGGACTGCTCCTCGACTTGTGTAACACCAGGTAGGTTTGTTCGTCACTTAAGTTTGGCGGAAAAAAAATATTCTTGTGTCTGAAAGTCGACTAGTAATGGCGTCAGTTCGGAGTGAATGTAACGCAGAAATGAGTATTTTTTCAGCTGATACCACATCATTCCGTGTCAAATTCATTCGGAATCTCATTCACTTGCAAACTGGCGCCATTGTGAGTGAAAACAAAAATAATGGACTCCGCAGAGGAAAGAGTAATTGCAGGATTGTCCCTAGCCTCTATACAGCGACGATACCTCTGTTAGACCAATTTAAAATTCATCTTTTTTACCTTCTGTACTGATTACATCTTATGTTTGTCCGATATAATTTCACCCATCTGTTTATCTATTTTCTATTTTCCTTTGAAAAAAACTTGCCATTTGAGCTTTATTCCGTTTCATAGGCGGTAGTTTGTTACGCATTTGTTGCGAACTCCTTCCAATAAACATCCATCAAAGATTTCGGACGAAGAGTAATTTGTTGTTTTACTATAAGGTGAAATAATTTTCGTAACATGGCATCAGGTGATGAGATAGATATGAAGTAGAGATACTTTACAAAACAGGGATGAAACATTCAAATCTATCTCAATATTTTTGTCACCAAAGGCGTATCGTTTGATATAATAATGCATTTATGATAACATATAGATTGTTGAGGGAAATACAGGGGCTGCGGAATGGTTTTAAAAGTGAGAGACAGAGCCGAAAGAAATAAGATATTAATTTTCAATGTTTTTGTACAGTTTTACTAAAAAAAATAGGTGGCCCCTCATTCCCGGTTCTGCAGTCCCTGAAATAAATTCTTATGCGCAACCCAACAGCCCCTACCAGGAAATCAGTGGCGTACTGAGCCAAATAAAATGTGAAGGGGCGTATCACGAAAAATTCATAGTTTACGAGTGGGCGAAGCGAGCGAACAGAAATTTCGATAATTTTATTACAAATATCAAATTTTCTGATTTTTACATGATATTCAGAAAATATCAAATTTTCCTTTCTGCCTTTTATTTTCTTTATCTTTACCCCTTTTTTAGACCCCCATCTGTACGCCACTGCAGGATATTGTCCAATTTAAACCTCCGAATGACCATGTGTAGTTGCGTTATTACGGGGAGGCACTGGGTTCACGTCGTGTTATGTCAATCAGTGCTTAAAGGACAAATCTATCCCCAAAAAGTTGACATGAAATATAAAGAGAAAAAAATCCAACTAGCAAAGCACTGAAAGCTTCATCAAAATCGGATGTAAAATAAGAAAGTTATTACATTTTTAATTTCACAAAACAATTATATGCTCATCCTTGTGGGTATGCAAATTAGGAGACTGATGACGTCATCCACTCACTATTTCTTTTGTATTTTATTATGTGAAATATGGAATATTATATTTTTTTCCTCATTGTCAAAAAATCTGAAAAATAACATAGCTAAGACATTTTTAAGCATTGCATTATTTCGGTGAAACAGTTCTATGCATGCAATCATCAATATGCAATGAACAAACATAATGTCATATTCTCTCTGATTGTTTTGTATTTTGTTTTATGAAGTAAGATTTATTCCAATTTTTACCACCAAGACCACCAAGAAAATGGTTTGAAAACTGATCTAATGTATTGAATATTCATTGCTGTAACTTTTTACATGAAACATCCATGAAAATATGAAATAAGTATATAATTTCATGTAATAACGTAATAAAGGAAAGTGGGGACATGACATCATCAGACGACCTAGTGCATATTCATGAAGGCGTGCATATAATTGTTTTCAAAAAATTCTCGTAATCTTTACAATTCAATGACTTAATTATTTCCTATCAGATTTTGATGAAAATTGCAGCGTTTTGCGTGATGATTTTTTACTTTATTTATTTAGAAATGACTCTTTTGTGCCCGGAGTAACCAAGCATCTGTTTGATGCTGCACAAAGTGTTAAGATTAATCTTATTACCAACTTTTCATTATTGATGAAAATGTTCGTCATGTGCTACTAATTGCATAATTCAAATTCTGTACGATCGGATCAGTCGCTAGGTTATGAGTGACAGCTCCAAAATATTGATCCGTCATATTTGAAAAAAACGAGATCATAATAAATATTGAAACTACGCAATACTTTGAAAGCTTTCGTTTGTTTAATAGCTTGGTTGATTTATGAATTTTAGAATATATAGGTGCATAATCTAGGCAGTCAATAATAACATATAGATAAAAATGTTTTATTGAAAATGTTTCTTTAATAAGGAGAATTATAACTGTAAGACACAAACAACCACACAAATCCTTTGGCGAAATAAGGAATTGTGCAACAAGAACGCGAATCAGATATTTAAATAGGATTATGTTAGTAAAGAGTATCGAAATGAAGGTGTTCTTTATAAATCCATCTATTCAGTTCTCGTCTTCTAATAAGGGAATGGATACCAGCCAAGTTCGCTGAAAAAAATCAAACCACACGAAGTTCCAACATTTTACACATTAACGCAAATAGAAAAATCTTTACAGCTAAAAACATCTCACTCGTTTAATTTGTTCACTCATCCTTCTCATTAGTGTATAACATACGTTTTATTACAGAACAAATATAACGGATTACGGAATACGATAATTAACGGCAAAGTGTGCTCTAGTTTTAGTAAACAAATGAAGAATTCTAATTTTATTTATATTGACTTGGTTCTGGTTGATTCATTTTTATTCAATTGAAGAGTTTTAATGTTTAGTTTATTAATGATTTTGACTGAGTTTGATCAGTTTCGACTTATTTGCTGGTGTTCGTGTGTGGATTGGGGTGAGAGATTGTATAATCAAACTATGTTAAACAACATAAGGACAGTATTATGAATGATACATAAAAGGACAATTTAAGGGTAGCTGAAAGAGAGGATTTCTGGTCATAATTCTTTCACTTAAAAAACCTCAAGACTCTTTCAGATTAAAGCAGATCTAGGTGAATCTTCAAGTTTAGTTCAATATCATCTTCAAAATGGGAATGGTAGAATCTATCAGATATTTCACAGTTTTTTTTTTGTTTTTTATCTTCATTTCATTTGGAGACTGTGTATAGCTTCGGATATTGGAATTCGGTTCATTAAATATATTTTATTGGGGTAGGTTTTCTAAAAATAAAGAAATAAACATTTTTCAAAACTAGTTTAAAAATTCAAAACTTAATAAGATGTTTATATGACATTTGTATGTTTGCATGGTGGAGTTTATAACGTGGGGAAGGCGTACGGTTCACCATGTGTAAAGATATTTATAGTTCGTTGTAGGTTTGTTAATCTTCCATCGTCTTTTCAAATTCTCAGAAAATTCTTAAATGTTAGCTCGTCAAATATGACTTTGATTTTTTTTATATTTCTACCACCTAGTTTCGTTGGCATTAGGCAAAATCAACTCAATAATTGAGTAATCATATGCGGGAGGGAGAATATAAGGCACCAAATAGTAATTGTGGAAGGTTATATCCTACTTTTTAAAGAATTCCAAGCAAGCTAATGGTAATATAGGTTGCATAAAGCGGAAAATGTAAAACAAAATGGTGGTCTGTGGTAGCCCACGTCCGATAACATATTGATTTTTTTATGGTCAGTTGTCAGAAATCGATTCAGTACTTCAAAGCGAAACTTTGTTGGTAACTACTACCACCAAACATTCTAGGTGCACGATTCTTATGCAAAGAAGTTATAGCCAGTCTACATCGATAAAATCAATATCGAGACAACCCAGTTTATACCATACCCAACCATCTTCATATTATGCAGAGTAAAAAGTTGACTCGCTTGGTTAATTGATTTTGTATTATGTCGGCCATTTTGGAAAACTTCCGTGCGGTTTCCCGCACAATAATGAGCATTTTGTTATCTGGCCTTGGTTTTAAACTTCACACGAAAGCGTGTCTGGGTTATTGTTAAGGAAAAACAATCGATAGTTAGTATCATTGGAATTCATCATACACTTTGCTAAGTATTGTCCCGAGTAGTTTACTTTAACTAATCTTTATCAAGGTTTAGATATTAAATACGCCGACTGGTAAATGTTAAGATTTTGGTACTCTAATTATTTACAAATCAACAAGGAGATACGATATATGTTTATGATAAAACTTAATATACAATTTTAGAGAGCTTTAATGAGTATCATTTTTATATATTAATATTGTTCTTCTTGTAGAATATTTCGAACTTTTAGCTTCTTCGAGTCTTGCAAATTCATCATAGGCTATAATTTAATGTCGCATTAGATAATTATGGTTACGTAGCTACAGACATAGTAGTATGAACATTGTTTCGATTATGCTTTCTACCTTTATGTAAGCCAACAAATTCGAAACTAATGTCCTTCATGAGATACATAACGATTAAGCCTTTCCAAACATCAGATTTGTTTGAGAAGTTATGGAGACCATTTTTTGGTGGTTAGGGCGGGGGTATTGGTTGAGTCGTGCGGCTGTCGAGGTAGTGAGGGTTGCTCTTCAAATACAATACATTATCGATGCACGGCATGCTGCTCTCTCATCGTGTATTTGCACTGCATTCAATCCATTTCATTAGGAAGAAAAAATCTTTGTATCCATCTTAGTGATGACAATCGAACAATCAATTATCAATTCTGTACCAGGCAGGTGATGGTATGAATCTGATCAGGGTTGGTCTAATTTTAGCCTAGATATAGTCAAGTAGGGGGCTAGCCTATCTTTTCCATGTTACGTCGTTAAAGAAAGGTTTATGTAAGGCCAATCGGTGGCCATAGCAAGGGGGATGTCACACCCCTCTCTCTCTCTCTTCCTGAACTTTTGAAAACTGATAACGCCATGTAATAATTTGTAAATAGAAAGTAAAAAACTATAATGAGCATTCTATTCAAATTGTAAAAGGTTCCATATGATCCCTTTCACCCCTCAAAACTTTTTTCCACTTAGTCACCGCTCCCCCGCAACTCCTGCAACCCAATAACTATAAAGAGTGGGCTTTGTTCTAGGTTTTGTGCTGTACGCCCCGATTTTTTTTTTTTTGTTCTTGCCGTCCCCTCTTTTGCCCCTAACACCACGACTACTTTAAAAATACTGGTAGGCACTGAAGACAAGCATTATACATATATAAACAAGATTTAATATCAAAGATAACTTCCCTTGTCAAGTGTATTTTGCTAACACAATAAATTGTGTCTTTAATCGGATGAATAATTAATTCTCTACCTCTGATTTAATGACAAAATAGTGGTAAATTATTGCACAAGTTTTGAAGTCTTGGTATGCTAAATGATCACACGGATTCCGTTTTATAAAGACTGACAATTTTGCCATTGCATGTGATATTTACCACGGAAACCTTGATTTTGTTTTACTAATGAGCAATTTTACCTTGGTACCACGATGGCAAAGTTGTACCATTCATATCAATCCTTTGTGAATGTCGTACATGGTGTACATTTGGGGGTGTTTACCCCGCCTACCCCCCCCCCGAGAAAAAAATGAAATAAATGAATATAAAAAAGCCTGTAAGTGACATTACGACCCCCCCCCCCCACTAAATTGAAATGTGCATTTCAGGGGATTGTTACATTAATTTCATTTGCTGCATGTAACTTTTTAACGGGCTTTGAGGTTAAATAATTTCATCCAAAATCTCCATTTTTTTTTAATAGGATTCCCTCGAGCCCAGGAAAATGACTGCGGTGAATGCTATGGTGGTAACACAGGACTCGATATCGACGAAGGAGTCAATGCCTGCGGTCAATGTGAGAGCGATCCAAGTGCTGACGAACAATCTTGTGCCGGTTGCGACGGGGTTCCCGCCAGGTACATACATTATTTGCTACTAGCACATCATCGAATATTAGAATCATGAATGTAAAAAAGTATATTAAAAAAAGATTGAAATAAAATTGATCATTTTTCTTTTGTCTGTAATACCATCTTCCATGAATTATTGGTATTCATACTCTGAGACAAAAGACTGTCTCTGAGCTTTGTTATGTTTTGTTTTTGCTTGTTGTTTTTCATTCCTGTGATCAAACTACGAAATGTTATATTTGTTCTTTGGTGACAGTGGTGTGGAATATGATGCGTGTGGGACCTGTGGCGGAGACGGCTCAGATTGCGTTGGTGTGTTAGAAATTACTCCTAATGTCGTACCAAACAAAGCAACTAAGGTGAGTTCGTCCTGACTGTATATGCATAAGCCCTATAGATATAAATTCATTGTTAAGATGCACGATTCAAGATGAAATTTTGAACTTGAACTTGGTAAATGTTCTGTTCTCGTTCTCAATGCACTCTATTTACCCTTGATTTTAAAAAAGGTATCAAATTGGGTCAGCTTGGGCTTTTGGTCTAAAATTTTATTACTGCATAGATCAAGTTGAATTCGTGAAAGCAGTTTGAATAGGAAATGCCATGGTGTTTCAAGAAGTGAGACGCCCAACATTTTAGTGAATCTTGTCACTTTTATAAACAAATTGATCTCTTCACATATTTGTGTGTGTTAATTAAGGTTCAATTTCCTTTGACTTTCCAATATGACAATCCTTTCCTTTCTGTATTGGACTTGACCCTTAATACATTCCAACGTGATGTTTCGTTCAAAAACTGGTTTTTAGCAAATAATGTATTGCCCGTTGAACACACGTTGTTCTTTTTAGAAAAGTTGTAATTCCGACTAGAAACATCTCCCCACATATCATTTGCTTAAAATGGCATGTATCAAGGATTCGCCACTCCTGAACCATGTTTCCTGTTTTATTTTGTTATTATTCAGATCCACGTGGTAGGAGCCGGTTTCAACAGCGATGCATCTCTATCCTGTGTCTTCATTGACAACAGTGGTGAACAATACGAAGAAGAGATTGACGATCTCATCAGCTACTATGAACTTGATTGTACCACCCCGTCCTTGGATGCAGGTAAGTTATATCGATAAGAATCTTGCAGCTTCACCGATTGATTATTGATATTATTGATAGAGTATGTTGATCTGTGCATACATAAGCCAA
Organism: Lytechinus variegatus; assembly: GCF_018143015.1. Classification (NCBI taxonomy): domain Eukaryota; kingdom Metazoa; phylum Echinodermata; class Echinoidea; order Temnopleuroida; family Toxopneustidae; genus Lytechinus; species Lytechinus variegatus. The sequence continues at coordinate 28,203,914 of NC_054746.1, forward strand.
GATCGGGACCCCCCCCCCAAAAAAAAGTGACAGTATGTATTTGTGGGAAAAAATGCATCATTTAAACTTGCATATTCATTTGTACTGTCAGCTGATTGGAGGCAATTAGATAATAACATCATATACATAGTGCACTTAAGTGGTTCTTATAATGGAAACTTACTGTAGGAATGATATTACTTTGTGTAAGTTAACGAATAAAGCCTTGATTTTTATGCCATCATCATTCCTTCTTAAGTTTTTCAGCCGTGTTTAGCATTTTAGATTACGATACCGTCACATGCTAACATCTTGATTCATATTTTTAACGATTATCTTTGTATATAGGTGAATATGAGCTGGCAATCAAGCGTAATAGCGACTCACTATCTGAATTCAGACAGAGTATCTACGTATATGAAGGTAAGTTTGTGTGCTTTTAATGATCTGGCGCCATTCACAGGGAGAGGGTGACAATAATGATGAGGAAGGAGATATTTTTACAATTGTGTATTGGTGTGGTTATTGTAATAACGAACCATTTTTCTAACTAATGTTTATATTAACAATTTCAGGCCTATACCCCCCAAAAATAAATGAATAAATAAATGAATTAAATAATTAATTAATTAAAAATTATACAAATGAATAAATACTAGTAGATGAATGTATAGGTAAATAATGATACAAATTGCAATCAACTATACCATTGAGTGGAGCGTTGTGGCCAAGTGACTTTGAAACAGAGGGTCGTGGTTTCGAATCCCAGCCATGGCGTAATTTCCTTCAGCAAGAAATTCATCCAAATTGTGCTACACTCAACCCAGGTGAGGTGAATGGGTACCTGGCAGGAATTTATTCCTTGATATGCCACTCCGCTGTAAAAGGCTGCGGGGCTAAAGCCGGGGTAATAATATCCAAGCGCATTGGGACGTTTTGACATAACGTGATATGCGCTATACAAGAACTGCGTTATATTATTATTATCATTACTATTATTGTACCATTTGCCAGTATATAATAATACTTCTTCTTCCTACAACCTTTGTCAGATTTCAGCTTCAACAGCATCAGTCCTACCGAAGCTGTAGTTACCAAGGAGCCGAGGCTACAAACCTTTGAGGTCACTGCTCCATCTGGTTCATTCTCAGACTTCATGTCATTGTCTGATTACAATGTCATTCCTACAGTCTTTGTTTCACCTGAAGATGACCGTAAGTGAACAAATCATAATTGAAAAAAAAAAAAGAAAATCAACGGAGAAAATATTGTCGAATTCGATGAGAATAACGTTACACCTTTTATGTAGTGAGGAGATTGTGATGCATGTGACGTTATTACTTGCTTCCCATCTACACGTTTTAATTGCGATATAGAAACATGATTCCTATGTGGGCCGAGCCCCGCTGCATCTGCTTTAACCAGGCTCATTGTTTTTAATGTTTTAAACTTTTAATTGAAACCACAAAAATTGATACTACAACCCTTAACCCTTAACAGGTATTCTTTATATAATATATATATATATAAAGCGGTCGTTCTTTAATTATGCCAATTAATGACAATTTGTCGGTTTTTGTTTTCGTTATTGCTCAAACAAATGTAAATATCTTGAGCCTTCACTTTTGAATTTTCTGCTAAAACTCGTTCAAAAGAATCCATATGAATAGACACCCCAAAGCTTTTACAACATAAGATTTATTGATCAAATCAGTGCTTTTAATTTTCAGCATCAAGATTCTCATTGAACTTCGTGTAATTCCTAGTCTACAATACCTTTCCACTCGCAAAATCTATTAATCATCAATTTAAAACTTAATCATCAATTTTCTCACTTTCTTCGCTCATTTACAAATTGTCAATGCAGTGATTTTGTCCATCCTCCTCAAAGTAATTGCCTTAATGTAATTACCTCAAAGTAATTACCTCTACTAAAAACCTACAACCTTATTGTTTGACATCCCTCACGCCCTCCATCTAACCAACGTCCATCTAATAAATTCATCTTCCACAGCTGAAACAGTGTGGAAGAGTGCAGGAACATTCACAAACGACAGAAAGTTCACCGTAGACTTTATCTTACCAACGACATCGGGTCGGTTCTTCGCCTTCCCAAGCATTAACGGACAGGACAGTCTTATTGGTGACGAAGTGACAATGACTGCTTATTGGAGCGCTCCGACCATTGACTCAGCTCAGTTTTCTTCAACAGGTACGTATATCAGTTGGTCTGTGGTATTCAATGTACCAAAAGAGAATAACAGGACAAAACGCGCTCGGTTTGGTTCCCTTGATGTAAACTTGACTCCTTGAAGTTTAAGGAGCATTGATCGTTAATTCGACGTCTTTACCTAATGTTTGAATTTTGCGGTTTTAGTTTCGAGCTTTGAGACTTTTGTTTCAGAATCTTCGGTTCCGCTGAAGTGCGATCAATAAATAATTCATATCGCTTTGAACTTCGAGTCCATTAGTAATTCAACTTTCACCTACAATTCGACTAGTTTACCGCAAACTCAACGATTTCAGACACGAAATTTGTAACTTGTTGTCGCCAACACCCTCGACGCAAACTTTGCGATATTTCGTTGCCACATTCAATACTCTCGTTCGCTAATTTACTCTCATTGTCAAAGTTGCCGAATTCCATAACCAACACCAGGAAATCTAAGGCGATATGAAACATCATGCTACTTCAGCGCAACCATATTAACTCAATCTGGTTACCTATAAACTTTGAATTTACAAAATCATAATAATTCAATAAAACAATAAATTGATTAACGACACGCAGTGCCTAATTAAGCTTATCAAATCAATCATAATTGCTTTCCTATGTATTTCCCCAAACAAGGTGCATTCCTATGGGTGGAGTTTGGCGCACCTGTTCACTACTACGATCTTGTGTCTTGTGATGATATATTTGAGGATGTTGATGGCCTTGGAAAGGGTGCCTGGTGTATCTGGGCTGGTCCTATGAATCTGGCTGTCATCTTTGGCACCGGGAACAACCTCTTCAGCATCGGTGAGTATGCTCGGAGTGTCAGAGGGCAAATTTCTTAATCGGTCATCTGTTCGGTGCAAGGAATTCTTTAATACTGAAAATCATACCAGAGAAATATGCTCCTTGTCCCCAAATGTAGGCCATGCAGAAAAAGATAAACGTTTGAAAATTTTGGAATGGAAGTCGATGTCACCTCATCGGAAAATAATTTGTTGCAGATACCATTTGTAATCATCATGATCACCTCTCAACAATTTGATAATGATGCCCTTTTCTGTTTTACTTCTTGTTTTCACAGGGGACAGTTTGACACTTAAGAACGATTCTGTGTACGCGTTCTTGCAGGATTATTCTTACGCTGCTAACGGTAGCGTTGCCATCCAGGCCCCAGATACACCGCTCATTCCAACAGCTATCCTCTCTGGACCATCCAAGATACCAAGCTGCGGGAATGTCGTACTGAATGGACGTAAATCTACTGGTTCTGGAGCCAGACCTCTCATTTACGAGTGGTCCGTCAGCGCTTCTTCTGTCGATGCAAACCTCACCGACGCTCTTGATACTATCAATGGTAAGGCAGTAGTATTTGCAGAGATTATGAAATCTCGAAATGATAACGGTACGTTTGAAGATGGTCAGAAAAGATATTGAGATAGACTTGATCAAATTGATCGAACGTCAGTCTACCTGCCGTCATGACTCGAAAGATAACTATTATCATGATTATTCTAAGCTTTTTTGCGGGGGTTCTACGGTGCGATGAATAACACTTATACCGAGTTTCTCCTTAAGCTTAAAGCTCCATACGAATAGCAATAGATTATCATAACCTACATTCTTCTATTGCATTCTTTTTTTAACATACAGCGGCCGATGGTGGTTACGGGTTGGCAGATCTTGTCCTAGATGGATCCCTTCTAACAGCAGCTGATGAGGAATATGACTTCACGTTGAACGTGACTAATTTCCTTGGTCAATCTGACTCTGCTTCCCTGACCGTTGTGCGTTCAGCTACTCTAGCACCAGAGGTAAACATCCAACCACGTGGTGTCGATGTTGACTACGTCAAAGTGGCTGATATGTAAGTTCTGTTTCCTTTCACAATTGTTCTCCTCTTTGTGTAATATAACAATACGAAGCCAAAGAAAATGGAAATATTTTTTAACAGAGGCAAAATTGAAATGTTATACATAGCTAGAACTATTACAAAGGAAAGCAAAACTTGGTCTTACATACTGAATTGTTATCTAGTAGGATCATGTCCAGATACCTCATTAAACATAGGTGGTCCTGTAAGTCTAGGAAACCCCCTTGAAGATGATATACATGCACTTTAGTTTTAGTGACTTGGTCGTAAATTTACCATTTTTTAACAGTTCAATATATAATAAATGAATGTGACTAATTAGCAACTGATAACTCTCTTGTGTTTTTGTTTAAATGAAGGTGACTAATTAGCAATTAATAACTCTTTTAGTTATAGCATTTGAGGGTAATAATAAAATCAACTATGACGACATTGATCTCTGATATAGTTTTCCGGTCTGTCCCAGAGTCTCTTGTCGCCACACATTCATTACCTCCGACTTAAGAAAAGCGAAAAATAATTATGGCACTTTCAAATTTTAATAAATGATCACCTGGTGATCCCTCATTAGCTCATCTTGGTCGATTGTGGCAAATGCACACCATTGCCTAGCCTCAGGACATAAGCACGATTAGTGCCAGAGCGGGACTTCAAACCTTATGATCTACAGCCCATATTTTATCCACCGGACCTCGACTATTCTGAGGAAGCAGGAAGTCACCATGGTGGCAGTTGTGAAAAACTGCATCAAAATAATAATTCGAACTTGAGAACAATCTCGGTGTAATCAATTCATACCAGAGTGGGTGAGAACGTTTGTTTCTGGGTGAAAACAAACATCCCGATAATGAACTACTTTTTATCTTACAGGTTCTATCTGGTCGCCGACATCAAGTACTACTCTGAGTGTGTGCCAGCTGGCGAAACTGTGATCGAATGGTCGGTGAACAACACCGATGTCGCACTCAATCTCTTCACTATGTACACACGTGCATTAAGGGTCGATGAGGGCTCACTTCCAGGTGAGATATATTAGGTCAGGCTATAGGGAAGAATGGAGGGCGAGGCTATAAGTTCATATCTAACATAGATTCACTGGGTGTTTTATGGAGAACAATCTTGCAGAAAAACATTTCAGTCATTAGTTCCTTGTTTAAAATGGGATACAAAGAGAGAGAGATGGGGGATAGAAAGTGACTGCAAAAAGTGAGAATGCGAGAGGGAAGGAAGGAGAGGGAGAAAGAAAGTGTGAGAGAGAGTGAGTGTGTAAGATAGGGAGGGTTGGAGAGGGGAGGGGGATTAGAGGGATATGGGTATGAGATAGAGATTAAAGTGAAGTTCTGAGAAAAGAGTGCTAACGTTTAGGTAAGAAAACACAATTATCAAAGAGATTATTGAATTATATATAACTAGTAATGATACAAAGTGAAATCATAAAAATCATACATACAATACATATACATAATTATGTAGTTCAACCAAAAGGAACGGGACGTTGGCGGAGGGACGTATAAATTTCTGATTTTTTTCTAATCAAATCAACGAGAAATGACACATCTCCATTCCTTCTTCTACAGGTGGAGAGAACATATTATTCACTGTGACGGTGTACAAATCAAGTACACCTAACCAAGCCACCCAGACATCTATCCTCCTCACCACACATCAATCGGACCTCATCGCCAAGATCGACGGCGCTAAAGAGTTCATCGTAGGTCGCGACAGCGGGACCGTCTCCTTGGACGGTACCAACTCCATTGATCCCGATGAACAGGCCCGTGATTGGGAGTACACTTGGTTGTGTGAACAGGTGAGAAACAATAATACTAATTTCCCACTTTCACGATTCGCCCACGATTGAAACGGGGATAATCGTAGTAATAATCCTAGTGATCGTATCAGATCAGTCTGGAAATCGTACTGATGGCAGAAAAATTAAATCGCTCGAAAGCTCTCGCGATCGGTTACGGAAGGCAAATCATGGTGTTCGCAGCGGACAGTAAGACGGTGGGAAGGAGACATGACTCTCCTATTCTTTCATAATGTGTACAACGTAACGGTATTATTATCAAAATGAAAGTAAGTACTTAATAAGAAAACCGTCCGCATGTTTACTACTCTCAATAGATACGAAAGATATAAAATAAAAATACTTATCAGGACACTGGTTTACCAAACGGTCATAAGCTTGAAAGTTAAATCATTTGTGCATTTTCCTGGCAAGTGGGATTATACATATTACAAACATTAGTAGCATAATACTGATCTTTTAGTTGAAAACTCAAATTTTCATCTTATCTTGTTATTTCCTGGGTTATTTTTTCAATCACACAGACGACTGACAACTCTGCATGTTGGTCATTCGATCCTGACTCTCTCGGTTCGCTGATCGTCAACACAAGCAATAACGACGTCGGCGTGCTCGAATTCGATGCTCAGGCACTCGAAGCAGAGAAGACATATGTATTTACCCTGGTGGTACGCAAAGAAACGAGAACGGCACAAACCTTTGTCACCATATCAGCTGTAAATGGAAATCCACCAAAGGTATATATTCACAATATTTGCAATAATATATATCATCTGAAGGGATATTTTACTTTGGATTTGCAATTAGTTCCGTTATGAGATACGAATCTTAGGATGATGAAAAATCCATTCTCTCCAGATAAATAGGGGTTATTACCAAATCAAATCAATTTTGTGTCTATATAGATCCTCCCGTTAAAAGTTAAGATGAGACAACTGATGCTTGGTTCTTTGACGCGAGGTTGTATCAGCAAGTCGTTATGTCTCGTGTACTCCGCAATGTTAATGTGTGATTTATGTGTTTATTCAAATAAGATTAATAATGAACGGCGATGACATTATTTGCAGATCAGAAATCTCACACCGTCTGTACCAGATTAGCATTTACCTTTTATCTCTAAATCATATTTTTCATTCCAGTTTTTAAAATGGTAGGTTAGTGGAAGTGTCTGTGTTATGGAAGCTTAAAAGTGCCACCGAGATGTTGAGATAATTATCTCGGGAAGTCGACATCTTGATAGCAAAAGATAAGATGACGAGATCCTGGATCTCATCATGTCGACATCTTTTAGAAGAGATGATGAGATGACAGGTCCCGGATCTCATCATGTCAACATCTTTTCGAAGAGATGTTGAGATGACAAGATCCCGGATCTCATCATGTTGACATCTTTTAGAAGAGATGATGAGATGACAAGATCCTGGATCTCATCATGTTGACATCTTTTGGAAGAGATGATGAGATGACAAGATCCTGGATCTCATCATGTTGACATCTTTTGGAAGAGATGATGAGATGACAAGATCCCGGATCTCATCATGTTGACATCTTGTAGAAGAGATGATGAGATGACAAGATCCTGGATCTCATCATGTCAACATCTTAAGAAGAGATGTTGAGATGACAAGATCACCTCATCATCTCATCATCTTTTCTACAAGATGTCAACATGATGAGATCCGGGATCTTGTCATCTCAACATCTCTTCTAAAAAATGTTGACATGATGAGATCCGGGATCTTGTCATCTCATCATCTGTTCTAAAAGATGTTGACATGATGAGATCCAGGATCTTGTCATCTCATCATCTCTTCTAAAAGATGTCGACATGATGAGATCCAGGATCTCGTCATCTCAACATCTCTTCTAAAAGATGTTGACATGATGAGATCCAGGATCTCGTCATCTCAACATCTCTTCTAAAAGATGTTGACATGATGAGATCCAGGATCTCGTCATCTCATCATCTCTTCTAAAAGAAGTCAACATGATGAGATCCAGGATCTCGTCATCTTATATTTTGCTATCAAGATGTCGACTTCCCGAGATAATTATCTCAACATCTCGGTGGCACTTTTAAGCTTCCATACTGTGTAGTAGTACTAATGTCTATCTTGTAATCAGAGGGTCGGGTGCAGCCTAGCGTCACGTGACAGATGTTATTTCTTTAATGCGCTTAGAGCTGCCATTCCGATGTGTAAGCACTTTATTAAAGAGAATGCTATTATTTTCATTATTATATGACTTGCGTTTTATAGATTATCCTCATTACAAGCGACGAGGATAATATAATCAATGATGACGTCAGTCTTGAGCTTACAGCATACATCTTCCACTCGTCCGACCTTTCTACTTATTCATTCCAAACTGTGGATACCACTTCAGGTAAAGATTTGAATTATATTTTCATTTCTTTTTATACATTTGTATATACATATATATATATTAAAAACAAATCATTACAAGACAAGAAGATGAAATTATTTGTATGAAATAGGTCTATAAATCTACATTATAGACACATGTGATACAGTCATTCTGATTTAGGTGAGTGTATCATGAAAGGACTTGTCGAATGATTTATCCGACACGTTTTTTATTTCAAACAGTGACCACAGTGATTCTGTGCTTCGAGATCGGTGAAAATAAATTAATCAGATCTGACAACTTGTTAGACGAAAATTGTTGATGAAATGCTTTCAAGAAGATTCATTACAAGTGTTAAGATGCAGTGAGATGCATTTTCTTGAACTTACGAATGTATATGAAAATATGTTGATATGTGTTTTAAAGTCATTTAGTTTTTCACTCACGTAAATGCGGATCAGCGAAGAGAATACAGGAATACTACCAAAGAAAGCGAGCTGTTAATATTTATCTGAAGTCGTGTTCTTTTTTTTGCTTTCTTCAGGTTATTCGTACATCGACCTGACTGATTCTTCCAACCTACTTGGAGATGTGCAGCTTCTTGAAGCGGGTGATGGCTTCAGTATTGCAACCATCACTATTGATAAAGGTTAGATATTTTTTTAACAGTAGCTTCATTTATTTAGGTGTCGTCATCTTTTTTACGGGAATGGGTCAAAACCTGTATTTCCAAGATTAATTTGAATTTTAAGACGATTTGGTGTTAATAGTAAAAGAGGTAGGCATATCTTGGACAATTTATCCGAGTCTTTCTCTCTTTGTCATCATGGTTATGGCGACGGGTTAAGATTCGAATAATTACCACGACAAGCCCGTGATGCATTCAGCATGCTTCCATTAAAACTGATGCTCAACGAAGAATAATACAATACAATAATCGTGATGGACTTCTGATAGATATTCAAAATGTTTAATGACAACATTCAACATTTAATGCCGGTCGCACATTTCCAACTCCTGCTATAAACTATGGTGGCTCGTTGAGAAAACAAAAACAGCACTTTATATTGATGCTGTACGCTACTATTGGCTCTCTTCATTCCCTCAGCTGTACTATACAAAATAAATGAGAAGTACAAAGTTTGATTTTTTCTCCGCACATCATACAAGATATCTGTTTTAATTATCAGTATATTTGTGTTTGTATTGTTTGGTTGAAATTGTGTTAACTGTGTGAAGATTGTTTTCTTATGTTACGATTTAAAAATAAAAAAGCTTGAAAATTAAAACTTCAACAAGCGTTTGTCTTTGCTAAAACTGAATCTCTCTCCCACCATTCTTCTAAAAAACAACAGGGATTGTCCAGCGTGGTGCGAGCTATGCATTCTTACTGAATGTAACTGACGTCGGTGATCAGTACAGTACGGTAAAGAGCTACGTCCAAGTCCGTTCAGGCCCGACATCATGCGAATTTTCCGTGCCAAGTTATGAAGAACTCGATGAGGTTAGTCAGTCAGTCAGTCAAGAGGTTATCATTGCCATGAACGACTAATTGTTTGTATATTTGTATATTAGAGGAAAGTAGCTGTTTATCAGGGATGAATTTCCACACTAGTTATATTGTTCATTTAGAATAAAAATCATATGGGTGCGCTTCTGTCGGCACATCCCTGTTCTTACAAGATATTCTATTATATTACATTATACAAGTTATGGGCTTCTTATCATAAAGGAAATGATATTAAAAATGGAAACCTAATTGCATGTAATACCTTGAACAACACAGGTGAAAAAATATTATAATATTCATTGTATCTTTATTTTACAGATTTATTTTCGAATGTGATATTAGTGATGTATGTGATCATTTATGGCAGTGATCATTGTCAAAAAAAATAAATATTCAACAAGCATATTTCAAAACCACAGCAAGGCGAAAGTAGACATAGTAATCAGAATAAAAATCACTCAAGGCTCTCGATAAATACGAGCATATTATGTTGATGTTATTATCGCAGGTTACATTCACCACCGAGAACTGTGTCACCTCGGTCGACGCCTACCCGCTCAACTACCAGCTCTCCGTCGTCAAAGCCGACGGCGAACTCGAGATCATCACTGAGAAGAACTCTGAACCAAGCTTCACCGGTGTAGGCAAACCAAAGCTAGAGGGGAGTGATAATAGAACATACGTCATCACAGTGAGTTCAGTACCAATATGAAAATGAGTGTGATTTGATAATGATAATGGGGTGAATCATGATGAGAACAATAAAGTAAAGCAGACGATGAGTTAGGAGAGGGTGATAATAGTGGTGACGATGATGGTGGTAGTGGTTATGATGATGATGATGATGATGATGACGACGATGACGATGATGATGATGATGGTGTTGGGGTGCATAATACTAACGATGATGAGAATTTAATTCAGCAGTTTAATGATATAAAAGTACTAAAATGTCAAATTTTATTTTACTGAAAGAATAATTACACTGAAGAATACCTAAATAATTCAATTACTGTATCTTGGCAAGTTACTCCTAATTCATCAGTATATGTCTTTAATTCAATTCAAATTTGGTAAGAAATAATGGGAAAGTTTTACATACATCATGCTAATTTTTTCGTTATCCATTATTTTTTCGTTTAAAAAAAGGTTTGTGACAAGAATGAGATGTGTGCTACTTGGATAGCAGGAACGAATGTTTCACTCAAGTTAAGCTTTTCTGCTGCTGACATCAATTCCTTCAAGGCTGACTTCGTAACTGCAAAGACATTCGCAGGTTAGAAATAATAATTTGCATATTCCATACAAAGTATGAATATGCAGAGTATTTATTTGTTATAGTTGTTCTTGTTTTTCTTCTTCCCCCCCCCTACCCCTTCTCCCTCTTCTTCTTCACCTTCTTCTTCTTCACCTTCTTCTTCTTCACCTTCTTCTTCTTCCTCCTTCTCTTCTTCCTCTTCTTCTTTTTTCTTCTTCTTCTCTGTGTTTACTCTTTCAAGTTCTTCATTTGAATGTGAAGGACTGCCTACACAGTGCCGCCATTTGGTAGGAGTCTAATAAAAATTACTTTGATCCTCAGAACGATCTCCTGCACGCCTTACTGAAAAGGGGCATTTTCTAAATTGAATTGTGTATCAGATAAATGACTATGATATAGGTATAAAAGCGCGTGCACGAACTTAGAAATAAATTGACATGTCTACACTGTTAAAAAAAGGGGTTGGTCAAAATACGAAATCTTTTGGTGCCCTACCAAAAGAAAGTGGTCAAAATCAACCCAAAATTGGCTTGGCACATTCAAACTGATGATTCATTGGATTTCGAAAATCTTTATGGTTGGTAACGTGTTTAACGATTCAGTAGTTATTTTACTTTCTGTCATCATGTATAATGATCAAAAGATGTTAACCAGTCTTTTTTGCTTCTTACCAGGTGACCACATCGGAGCTCTGGCTAATCGTAACATGCTTGCATCCAAGGTGGACGAAAGTGCTTCAAGACGACGTCGTGTAGCTTCAGACGAGACATCGGCAACAGCAGCCGAACAAATGGTCCTGATCGCCAATGTATTAAGTAATACAGTTCTTGATACTACCACCGCTCAGATTCTCATTGACCAGATCGCAGCTGTCAGTCCAGCTCAGTTGACTCTAGCAGATCAAGGTAAGATCTTAGTCAAGTTTAGTTTTGTCAACCCTTCTACCGAATCTGCACTGCCTACAGCATTTGTTTAACTTGTTGCTCCTCGATGATTATATTTCATTTCATCAATTTGAACATATGATTTTGTTAAAAAAATCATGCTCACACCTATTTACCAAGAATGCATAGCATTTCCATTTATTTGAATGCAGAATAAAGGAGCACTGACGATTAGGTGCATTGCTCACGGGCATATGTGTGCCTTGGCCGGGGATCGAACCCCAGACTTTCAATGTCTAGTCAGGCCCCTTAGACCACTCGGCCATAGCACCTCCAAAATTAATGATATTTTTAGGCACGATACCTTTTTTCGACACCCTTGGCGCTGTTTGTTATAGAAGACACAGTGTCAGCTTATTGACATTTCCATGAATATCTATAAGCAGTGGTAAGGAATTGGTCTTGAGTTTGATTCAGGGCTGGTATTGGATCTGAATCCCTAGAGTTCATCCTTAGATGGAATCCAATTTATTTCAACTTGAATTTAATTGTATGATATTGCTGTCTCCAAACAGACTCTTTGCATGTTACTAACTTTTAAATGACATAAAAGAAAATACCGTCGATGTTGTCAATCTTTTTTTTTAATTATGTTTTTATTGTTTTCGTAAATAATCAATTACATGAAATCACAATATTTACATAATTAGACATGATCGTAATCATTATTTCTAAGTCTACTCCTTTGTAATTTTGCCTTCAATCAGATACATTCCTAGGCTACATCCTCCAGATCGTGAATGTATACGTGAGTGAAGACGTTACCATACCTGATTCCAGTGCTGAGAGTATCCTCTATCAGCTAGCTATCATTGGAGATGGACTGACTGCCACCGACAACGGACCCATGCTTAATAAGATCAAGTATGTTATATGAACGACATTTATTGAGCAAAAAAAAGTGTTAAAAAGAATAATATTTATTACTTTTATTACCATTGTGTGTCTGATCACTTAATTTGAATGTGATTGAACGAGAATACAATCAAATAGAGTGCAGCTATTTTGAAACATGTTTTAAAAGTTTACCCCTTGACGGCTTCCCACCCCCCCCCCCCACACAAAATGATGCCATGAATTATGTTGGGTAATTAGTTTTCAGATTTTCGTGTCCTAAGATTCCAAAACTTTACTATAAAATGACAAATAGCCCATTTTTATCATTTTTTAAAATTAGCGGATGCATTGATAACATTTGATGGGTTGTTCTGTTTCTAGGTTTACTTTCATTTACACAAATAATTACAGCTTATTTCCTGCATCACTTACTTAACATTATACTAGACATTTAATTTCAATTCTTTTGGACATTCTCTGGTAAACTTAACTTGAACTTCTTCCACCACAGCAAAATCACAAGCAAGATCACGACATCAATGATGGGAGCGTTGGCGCTTGGTGCACCTCGTCAAGAGATTATCTCGGCTGACGTCACAGTAGGCGTCATGCGAGCTCTTCTTACAGGGAGCTTTGAATCTGCCAGTTCCGGGTCTGGAGCAGCGACTATTGATTTCGGCAGTGAACTCAACAGTTTGTAAGTTCTTTTCTTTTTTGATAAATATTATTACAATTCTAATTGATTCCCACGTATTTGCGTTAATTGATTGCTCCTTCAGAAAAAATAATCTACTTGGCGTAATTTGAAAACAGCAAATCGTGTTAACGGCTACGAAACTATAATTCGCATACAAAATGTTGTATTATGATGTACCTGAAGACGGCTTGACATGAATTCATCATTTTGACTGAATTTCAATCTTTGAGAAATCGTCATAATTGTTCCAAATAAATGGTGGCATTATACTAATATGATAGTAAATCACTAGAAATTCCCTTTTTTTTATTTATAATGCTGTGACTATGAATTCAATTCATCTACACTTGTATGAATAACTTGGCACAAATTAATTCCTGAAAAATGCTTAAGCACCTTCATATCACCTACGTTGAAGCCAGTGAAATAACATAACCTGCCTAGAAACATTTGTAAAAAGCGCTCAGAGGTTGCATAATCCCATTAATATCAGTATTATTACACTCTGAAAACACATCAGTCAAAAATGACTAGTTGATATGGTCAGCTGGGTGCAACTGTTATTCTAGTCATATTTGACTATTTTCTAGTCGTATTTTACTAGAACAGAGTTATTTCTGACGAGAATATATGTCAGAAATGTGAATATCAGTGATTGCCATATCAGTTGCTCCCAGCTGACTACTGGTCTAGTCAATTTGACTGATTTGTTTTAAGAGTCTACTAATATAATCATAATCATCATTTGTTTTGTCTGTAAGGTATGGAAGTGCGTGGGATTGTGCCGATGGAGAGACATGTTCAGGAGTAACGATCACATTCTCTCACTATTCGACCAGTAATGATCCCTTCTCAATGGATCAGGATGATCTTGATAACAGGGCAGCTGATATCATTGGAATTGAATTGTCTAATCCGTCTACTGGTAAGTAGATCATATCTCTCACCCGTTACATGTTCTATCAAAGAAAGATGTTATTCAAACTTAAACATGAATTAAACAGTTCCATAGATTCATACAAACTTGATAAAACAAACTTCTTATGTCATGAGAAAGGAGATTTATATCTAAAATCCCCATATTGAACAACGGTCAACACAAACCCCTTATAATACAACTTCACCTAAAGATGTAAGCCTATATACTGCCCATTTTATAACTTTTTACAAAGTACCACGCAGATGACTAATTACAGACAAGAAACAAAGACAATAACAAGATCTGGCCCTCAAACTATTTTTTGTGGACTCCTGATTTTTAGGCAAATTTACAGAAGTAATGAAATTCTCAATTGACTAGTTATCTGATGAACGGGCTAGATTTGAAAAATTTAAATGGTTAGAGAACAAACGTAACTGAGAAAAAAAATGATATTGCCTGTGCAAGACGATTTTTTTGCTCTAGACCTTCAGTTCTGCTTTACTCTCACAAATCACTCTCTGCAATTTTACACCTCATCTTATAGTGTCATTTCGTGGAGTTGCCTCTATATCCTTCGTTTCTTAAAATCTATACAGATTTTCTTAATAGTCATGTTTAAATAAAATCCTCGTTATCGTATATTCACACACCAGGTGCCACACTGAACGTGAGTGGCCTGACGACACCAGTCACCATTTCGTTCCCTCTAACGATCTCTTTGACCGGGGTCTCTTACGGCTGCGTCTATTGGGACAGCGATCTCGATGACTGGAGCACGGATGGTATGACATCGAGCACGGTAGATGATAGTACGGTCTCGTGTCAGAGCACGCATCTTACTGAGTTTACAATTATGGGAACGCCCGTCCAGTCCACGACACCGCCTTCTACCACTGCTCAAAGTGAGTATGGACGAACTGAAAAATCAATATTATTAGCCGAGATACACTACAGTGTATATTCACTTATTTCAAATAAAGATGGTTGTTCTGTGCTTTGCCTGCCTGATTAAGTAACTAGTCTGTTAATTTGTTCATTCATTCATTAAATTTGTTTTATTGCTTATTGTTACATCTTTTTACATAATTATTCATTTTTTGTTCATCCATTTATTTACTAATTGAGTAAACAGTCGGTTAATTTGTTCATCCATTCATTCATTTAATTGCTTATTGTTACATCTTCTTACATAATTATTCATTTTTGTTCATCCATTTGTTTATTTATCGATCTCTCTTCTATTCATCTAATATGTGTTCCATTATCTATTTGTAAAGTTAGTTAGATAGTAAGTCAGTCAGTTATTTAGCTGAACATTGATTATTTTCTAACAGAAATCGGCAACAGCAATAACCAAAAATATCAACATACATGAATAAGTTGATTAAATAGAACTTAGACACATGAGGCATTTATAATACTGATAATTCTGAGAAAAAATAACAAGAATGCATTTGATAAAACAATTCAATACAGTACATAATGGGCTTGAACTTTGAATTGTGAAACCAATTTATTTTTTTTTTTTTCTTCCTACTTTGCATATTCATTTCTATCATTCTAGTGTATCCACACCATTTGTTAAAAGATCGAAATTAAAGAAAAATTATTGTTTCAAAATAAATCATAATCTCTGCTGTATCACAATTATATCACTATCTCTCTCTTCTTTGTCTTTTTTTAAACATAGCTGACGAACTTGATGGACTAACAAGTAAGTATCTTTCGTCTAATTATACACATTTTAAGTTTAAGATTTCGAATCTTCATAAATTATGCAGGTGCGGATCCAGGGTGGGGCAGACTTCCCTTATCTGATGAGGTGATGAGTATATATACCCCCCTTGTGCTCTTCTTTGGGTGTTATAGTGAAAACATATACATTTATTATATTGTTATGCCTAAGAAAAGCTAATGTATGCGCTGACATAGCACCACACGTGGCGTTAATGCATAAACTATAAGCCAGTTCGTAGTTCCTTTCTGCGCATGATCAAAAGATTCTACTCATGATCAGAGGAATGTCATTTGTACTCAAGTGACATTGTGGTTTAAAATGTAATGAAGCACCAACTTTGATGTCTTGGTTATTCATATATTCTTTTGAATTCTGGTTTTCATTTACATCCACAAAAAACAACTATGCGTCCACGAACGACTGGTATTTCACAATTTGCCAAGTACATTGTGCAACATGCTATGATATGCATTCAAAGTAAGAATGCAACAAATACCTTCATTAAGTGTTCATTGGTGTGCTATTCTAGTCACCTGGTCTATTCAATTTCTTCATCCTGCTATGTAAGGCAAGATTACGTAATACCTTGCTTTAAAATCTGCCTATCATAATGACCAAAATCGTCCATGAACTAACTACGAACTGGTCTATTGAAGTGCCTTTTTGTGTTCTCTGAAAGATCCCCAGTAAGTCGGATTCATCTATAGGGTACGTTGGAACTGTGGTTACTATACGAACTGGTCTTCCAGTATTACAAGCAGATATCAAGCAACTTCTCATAATAATCCATAATCACCATATCATTTTTCTTCGACTTTTCCTACAGGTTTGGTCCTCTATATCGCCATCGGATGTGCTGCTGGGTTTATCATCCTAATCTTTATTGTGATTCTCTTGATCTGTATGGTAATGAGGATCAATAAGAGGTCTGCTGTACCTTCTACCAGTGTTGAAAACGGCCAGTCAGTACCACCTCCACCACCACCGCAAGTAAGTGTCATGTCTTCCATTATAATTAATCTTATAGGGGCAGTCTATCTTGATGTAAAGATATTTGATAAAGGATGAACTTAATTGAAACAAAAAATATATTAATGAAGTTTGGAAGAAGAATTATCAATGAATAATCGAGTTGTAAACTTGTAACATTTTGATGATCACGTGCATGTGAATCAAGGAGTATAAATTCCAGAACTTCCTCAGAACGTTGAAATTTTTCTCCGAAACTTCAAATAGTTTTTTATAGTACATTCAGGGTCCCGTAACACAAAGGTTATCAATTGATCGTACGCTTGATTTTGATGCAATATTGTACTTTGTAGTCAATGCAATCAATAAAAAAATATGTTCTGCGAAGATTGTTTGGTTTGTGTTACGGGCCACATGTCATGTATTTGCTTCTGTGGAAAATATGTATCTATAGTTCGAGAACCTTTAAAATAATACATTTAAAAACTTTCTTTGAACAAAGATATGACAGTTTATAAAATTGATGTTCATGATGTATGCCTGATAGAATGTGATGACACAAAAATGAAAACTTTGAAAATTTGAGGTGTGTTATTTTTGATAGATTTTCGTCTGCCGTCAGGGATAACTCTCTTAAAATGTAACCATCATTTTTGATATACGGTTGTTGTGATAGCTGTTTGATCTACTGGCGTATAAGATGGTACACTTGAGGGGTAATGTTCCCCTCCCCCTCCCATGGACCAAGAAAAAATTGAAAAGAAGGAGGAAGGAGAAATAAAAGGAATTGGAAAAAGAATGAAGTATCATATTTTTTCAATATAATGCCTTGCTGAGCCCTCTATTGTTTGCTCATAAGATATTGATTATTGAATACATTGGCTGCAAACAGTTGTTACGATAGTAATTTATGAATGTAGGAGTAGTAGTATACCCTGTGTAATTATTGTCAGCTCATTGAATTCATATTCTTATCTCTCACAGAACTCATTGGCCGACCCCATGAAAAAGAATGAAGTATCATATTTTTTCAATATAATGCCTTGCTGAGCCCTCTATTGTTTGCTCATAAGATATTGATTATTGAATACATTGGCTGCAAACAGTTGTTACGATAGTAATTTATGAATGTAGGAGTAGTAGTATACCCTGTGTAATTATTGTCAGCTCATTGAATTCATATTCTTATCTCTCACAGAACTCATTGGCCGACCCCATGCCCCCTGCCTATGGTGCCCAGCCGCCTCCATCGTACGGCATGCCTCCACCAAATTACGCCCAACAGAACCCCTACAACAACATCCCGCCCCCAACAGGCGTGATGGGACCCTTAGACCCACCCCCTGTCGCTCTGGTGGGCAATGATGGTAGGGTTGTCAATGGAAAACTTGATACCACCAATAATCCTCTTCCAAAGGGCAAGATGGCACAGGGTAGTGATAATTCCTACTTGGATTACATGAATAACGTGGTTGGACGACCAGGAGGTGGTGGTGGTGGTGGTATGCCCGGTGTTGATGAAGTAACACCAAGTTACGCCGGTGCCACTACTTCACCTAGAGCGCCATCTGCGACTGGTAGCCATACATCCTTCCATCACTGAAGCAATGATCACGGTGGCAATGATGAAGCTCCCTAACAGCCCGACCCCCCCAAAAAAAGGAAATTAAATTAAATATATATGATATGAAAGTGAACATTATTATAGCTTATAACTCTCCCAGTACCACCAGTGTCAATTTGAATAGCAATTATTAGCATTTTAAAGTGGAAATCCTGATATTGAGTTGGTTTAAATGTAATTCTAATAACGAGCAAAAACGTTTTAGGTAGGTTAATGGGAAGGTAAACAAAATATATGAATCATGAAAGTTTCTTAAATGGCATATCTAAAAGAAATTCATAGCACATGGCCTGTGATAGGAGTTCACAAGTGACGATACCAAAGTAAAACTTATCTTGAATTAGGAAAGATCTTCCCCCTTTAATGGTAATCTACCTACATAATTTTTATCACCAGTTGTAAATTTTCAAATATTTCTAATCCTTTTCCAGACATTAATAGATACGATTGATCATAGAAAAGAACATTATACTCCCATTCTGATAAAGCTCTATAAATATTATAATACGCTACCCTGTATGATTCATGCACTTTATACAGTTTGATGTATTATTAGTATTATAGGCAGCTTTGAGCTGGTATGTATGTAGTTTCAAAGTGATTTGACTTTCAAAGTATTATTCCACTAATGTGTAAAATTTATTATACGTAAAAATAAAAAAAATCATCTTTCACATTTTAGTATCATACATGTACCATCTTATCTATATCATAATGTAAAACATCATCTTTATGTCCCAACTATAGATACATATTTTGACTTTTTGTTTGACAGATTAGAGATATATTGTGAAAATGTAATTTGTAATAAAATATTTTGAAAAACTTGCTGTGAATAAAATTATTAATTATAAACAATTGACGCTTTTTGTGGTTATTTCTTTGGTAATGTAATAATGTGGAGCGTTGTGGCCCAGTGGATTAGTCTTCAGACTTTGAAACAGAGGGTCGTGGGTTCGAATCCCAGCCATGGCGTAATTTCCTTCAGCAATAAACTGATCCACAATGTGCTGCACTCAACCCAGGTGAGGTAAATGGGTACCGGTAGGAAGTAATTCCTTAAGAAGCTGTGTGCGCTATGAACCTATAGCTTAGCCGGGTAATATAGGAGCGCCTTGAGCACCTAACAAGGTGGATATGTGCGCAATATAAATCTCCTATATTATTATTATAATGATTAGAGTATGACTACACCCTTACATCGAAGTATCTCTTTGCATTTGTTTGTCGAAAATCATTTGAGAAAGTACCTACAGATGAGTGATGGTTTTGAGGACTTTTTAAGAAATTGGCATGCGAAAATTGCACTTTAGAGCATACTAGAATACCTTTCTAGGCCTTGATATATTGTAGTCCACTTTCTCTATTGAATTAGCAAACAACAAGATTCAAGGTTACATGTGTTTTATTTCAAGAAAAAGAACAACTCAAAACATTAACAGAAAAAACCCTTAGGATTAACTGATTTGGGGAAAAATGTTTGTTTTTTTCGTATTGATGTTTTTTTTTCGTGCCCTCGAAATATTGGGGGGGGGGGGGTGTGTTGCACCCACAAATGTAATAATGCCCACAAATGTAATAACGCCCACAAATGTAATAACACTTTACCCACAAATGTAATAACACTTTACCCACAAATGTAATAATTTTTGATCGCCCACAAATGTAATAATGACTTTACCCACAAATGTAATAAATTTGAAGGGATTTTTGGCGAATCCGTTCTAAACTAATATCCTATAGTAATGCGTTCATAATGCACAAAAGTGCAAAGTCTTTTTTTCAGACCGGGTCAATAAAACATCAAAGTACAAGTCCAAAGTCTTTTTTCCAGACCCGGTTGTTTAAAAAAATATAATTAAAGTCCAAAGTCTTTTTTTCCAGACCCGGTTGTTTAAAAAAATATAATTAAAGTCCAAAGTCTTTTTTTCCAGACCCGGTTGTTTAAAAAATTGTGATATAAGTCCAAAGTCTTTTTTCCAGACCCGGTTGTTTCAAAAATTATAATATAAATCCAAAGTCTTTTTTCCAGACCCGGTTGTTTCAAAAATTATAATATAAATCCAAAGTCTTTTTTCCAGACCCGGTTGTTTAAAAAAATATAATAAAAGTCCAAAGTCTTTTTTCCAGACCCGGTTGTTTCAAAAATTATGATATAAGTCCAAAGTCTTTTTTTCCAGACCCGGTTGTTTCAAAAATTATAATTTAAATCCAAAGTCTTTTTTCCAGACCCGGTTGTTTAAAAAATTATAATATAAATCCAAAGTCTTTTTTCCAGACCCGGTTGTTTCAAGAATTTTAATAAGTCCAAAGTCTTTTTCCTGACCCAGTTATTTCAAAATTTATAATATAAGTCCAAACTAAGATACGATAATGATAAATGAAAAATGGGAATCGAGCTTAGTCTTTTCTCCAGACCCAGTTAATTAAAACTGGTGGAATTAATGTCTTTGCTGTTGTTTCAACTTATACGGTGTATATTGTGAATATATGCACTAAGAGTAAATTGAGAATCAAGCGTAGTCTTTTCTCCAGACCAGGTTACCTGTTATTTAAACATTATAAATAACAGTTTAAAAACAGTATAAAGACCCCATAATCTTATTAATGCTGGATATATAGCGTAGTCTTTCAGCCCGACCATTTTTTTCTTTAAAAAAACGCTAATAGTAACAATTAAAAAAATCAAAGTTTAAGACCAAACAAACCTTCAACCTAAGAACCTGTTTTAAAAGAGGTTTAGAGTGTTGTCTTTATTCCAGACCTAAAACAGTTACAAAAAAAAATCTTCTAACATAAGACCTTATATTCTTATTCTCGTGGAATAACACGAGTTTTAAAACGTACTCTTTCCTCCAGACCCGGCTATTAAAAAAAAGTAACTGAAAAACTTCGAATCTAAGACCAAATTTCCAAAGTTTCATCCAGTAAAAATATGTCTTTTTTAAAATAATACTACTACCCCTACACAACATTGTAATAACGCGTGGGTAAAGCAGACATCCTTTCTCCAGACTTGGTTACTATTTGAAAAATAAAATAGTTTTTACAAATATTCTAAAACGAATACCCAATAATCTAATTACTTTGGAACAACATGAAGACCGATTGTCGAAGATCGACTTTCCTCCAGACACAATTATTTCAGGAATAAAAAATATATAAAAACTCAACCCCCAACAACGAATCTAAGAACCGACAATCTTCCAAATTAAGACCATGCATGTAGAAAAGCACACGTTTAGAGCGTTGTCTTTATTCCAGACCCGGTGATTTAAAAATGAATTAAACAATCCTAAAAACAAAAGACTCATATTCTTATTCTTGTGGAATAACACGAGTATTATGCTTAGTCTTTCGTCTGGACCCTGTTATTTAAAAGATAAAGAAATATCGAAAAAAATGACAGCTGAGTTCAATCTTCAAAATTAAACCCACTTAAAATGCTTGGGCTTAGAGTGTTGTCTTTACCCCTCACCGACGTATATTATAACTTTTGAAACGACCGGGTCTGAAAGAAAGACTTTGGACTTGCATTATAATTTTTGAATTAACCGGGTCTGGAAAAAAGACTTTGGACGTATATTATAATTTTGAAACAACCGGGTCTGGTAAAAAGACTTTGGACGTATATCATAATTTTGAAAAATCGGGTCTGGAAAAAGACTTGGACTTGTACTGTAATATTTCATTAACCGGGTCTGGAAAAAAGACTTTGAACTTTTGTGCTATATGAACGCATTACTATAGGATATTAGTTTAGAACGAATTCGCCAAAAATCACTTCAAATTTATTACATTTGTAGGTAAAGTCATTATTACATTTGTGGGTAAAGTGCATTATTACATTTGTGGGTAAAGTGTTATTACATTTGTGGGCGTTATTACATTTGTGGGTAAAGTGTTATTACATTTGTGGGCGATCAAAAATTATTACATTTGTGGGTAAAGTGTTATTACATTTGTGGGCGTTATTACATTTGTGGGTAAAGTGTTATTACATTATTTTGTGGGCGTTATTACATTTGTGGGCGATTATTACATTTGTGGGTGTAACAGGGTGATTGTACAGGGCATCCCCCACCCCCGGAATCGACACCCATGCTCGTGATTCAGTGAATATCGATCTACGCAACAAGTCTTTACATAGGAATCATTCGGGGACAAAATATGCTAAAATTTGCTCAATATATTCCTTGAAAAATGGGGAGACATTTGTACAGCCCCCTCTCCCGTCTGAAAAGTGGGTAATATATCCTTCAGCCGCATGGGTTTTTTACATAAGTGAGTTATTAACTTTTCACAATGTATTTCGTGAGCTTGTTTAAAGTAGAATAGGGTTGATGGGGTTTGCTGCGTAATTTAAATAGCGCCATCATTGTGCTTATGATTGTGTTCTCCCCCTCTTGCTTGCACCTGAAAATGTATGATAGGACACAATTCCCAGTTTCAAACTGATACTTTCAGATGAAAACGTTTGATACCACTTAGGCCCCTACATGTTCGTCTCATCGTACAAAGCCAATAAATCTACAAGAAATATTCGTTTTGACAAACGATTTGACGTGATTTGTATTCATTTACATTTTTTGATTTAGGTATAACATTCATTTTATTCACTTATGTGTACGCCTGTTTATTCATTCCTTCATTGGATTGTTTTTATTGTAAACGAAGGAATATGTAGATCGAAATGATTGTACGTCCTCTTTTTATCTGAATAAAAGCGGTGTTTCCTTTCTTCGATTAGCGCCATAAGATATCCATATGCTGGTAATCTAACAAAGCTTTTGAAAACTATTCATGGACATTCGCATGCAATGTCACAACAGACTGCTCCTTCACGATTCGCCTTGATGTTCTTTTGTAGATTTTACTTAGAATGCAGAATTTCCGCTACGCATTTGAATAAAGTTTTTCACCCTGAAAATGTGTGCATTTGACTTTACACGCCATTTATAGGATTTTCAAGAAGCCTAATTTTAAATTGCTTCAATCAGACAGAAACTTAACTCAAATAAAAAATATATATTACTAAAAATCAATTATTACTTTGAAATCATATTGCAATTGGGCCTACTTATATTTTTCAATTAATGCCTGAATTACAAAATACATTAATATAAGTTGATATGACGTCAGTTAAGGTCGGATGAGTAGGGAAGTTTGTTAATTAAAATTCACCCGTTTCCGCTTTTCATATGAATACCCTAATTTTTATCCTTTTGTGTGTGTGCGTGGGGGGGGGGCTTGTCTCTTGTGTGACGCCCATGGACAGAGAGAAAATTTCAAATTATTTTATCATCATTCAGGTTAGCAACAAACACTGTAAACTTGGGTCACACCGCCCCTTCCCTATCATAAACCCGAAAATCAACACACATCCAAACTCATATTTCATAAATATTTTTCATGAAACCATAAATCCTGTGGTAATACCACCGTGAGTTCATACAATGCGTGTCTTACCCCTTTCGGCTGTCGGTGTACATGAGGTAGGCTATCGATCACAGAGAAATGTGACCGTGACCCGGATTTGCCATAAAAGCGTCGTAATACGATTTCACGAAAGAGAAGCGGAAATAACAGCAACAAAAAAACCGTGAAAAGTAGCGAGTTTGGATAATAACGACATTGAAGCTTATTGGTGTAAAAGCTGCTTTTTGAATGAATATGGGATTAATTCATGGAACCATGAATGGAAAAAGCAACGTAATTCAAGGGGAAATACATATTTTAGGTATTCTAATAACAATGATAAGAAATATGGACGTCATCGTAACAATCGATACGAATTGTTTGATAAACCTGTTTTCCTCTAACGTGTGGGCTGGTTCACAGAAATCGGCCTGTACACTGCATTTATTGAAGTAATGGGAGAATAAGGGGAGCAAACGATTTTTTTTCTCTCTCTACTGAACTTGACTGTCTGTGCTCTGACATGCCGAAAGCTCGCACCACACATGATCTACGGAAGTGCGCTGTCCGATATATCCCGACCGGGTGAGTTATTTGAACGAGCCTCTCGACAAAGAGCAGACGGAATAAATTTACCTCGACGTCCCTGGTGAAGAGCCAAAACACCCGTGCTCTTTTTCGAAGAGTACAAGCGTTCTCAGACTACTCAGGACGCTTCTACTGAGCGGATGTTCCAATTTGAATTTGTAATAGGGGTATCGTTTGAACGATTTTCACTATAGTTTTGGTTCCCGCAGTTTCTTCGAAGGACTGCGGAATGTTTGCCTGGAAAGTTTAGTGTTTACACACAAAACAAGGCCGATCATGGAATAGAAACTCTATAACTACACTCGTTTGTATGATTCATTTGTGACAACTAAATTGAAGCTTTGGTTGAGACGAATTGTGTCCTTGGATCTTAGTGAGGAAAACAATGATGCGCGATGAAAAAGAGTATTTTTATTTGACTGCAATTTAAGTGCGATTTCAGAACACTATACTCCCACAGCTCAAACTTTAGAGTAAAGGAGATCACATGTAGGAATCCCTGGGATTTTTCTTATTGGAATACCGCATCGTCTGTTTATCTACCATCGTGGCTTCTAATCAGCTCACGATACCACTGCCACAACGACGTCAAAGATGTCGGACATACCCTCCGCGAGCGGCAAGTGCTTCAGACGTCACCGACGACGACATTGCAGAGGTGGTGGCCTCAGCAATGAAAAGTGGTTCCGAATCGGACGACGGTGTCTTAGACGGTCCTACGTCGTACCGCAGCAGACGACGTATCACGTTTCCCGCACAGGTGAGCTTCCAATGTGCTGTTCAGCAACAGGACAATGCAGAATTGGTGAGACTCCTAGATCAGCATGGGGCTCGGTTAGATGTCAATGCCACCAACCATTCGGGGATGAGCCTTCTCCAACAGGCTACTGCCAACAGAAACTTGGACACTGTCAAGATCATGCTCTGCTCCGATGCCGATGTCACCCTCCAAGACATCAATGGCAACACAGCTCTTCATTCTGCGGCTGCCGCAGGATTCAGGCAGGCTGCTAGTTTACTCATCATCTTTGGTGCGGACATGTTTCAGTTCAATCACGACGGTGACATGCCTGTGGATCTAGCTAAGGATAACGCCACGATCGATATGCTTTCCGCTGAGATGAGAAGACATATTCAGGACAAGGTGTTTCTTGATAAGTATGGCTTCATCTTCCGAGGCATTGTGTTATGGGAAAGATTCCTTGACTGGACCAAGGAATTCATCTCGCGTGGTGCATCAGTTCTCTGGAGAGCCGCTGTTGCGCAGTATGTATCACTTACAAAAGAGACATCCGAAAGTATCCAAAGTATTGATCATGCAGAGATCTCGAAAAATACTCAAGATAGGAACAAGAATGAGGTTTTCAATGATGACAAGGAAAGTCAGAAATGTCCAATAGATTGTGGAAATGACGACCAATGTATCACTACTCAAGACTCGGTAGAAAACAACACAGACAAGCAACAAGAAAACACTGCATTAACTGAGTGCAATTTATCGTCAGTATCACATTCTAGTTAATCATTAATGTGTGTTAAAAGGTTCCATAGATCGAATGTTTCGGGGGAAAGTGGTGAAAGGGAACACATGACACAAATACGACGAGTGAGCCCGCCGTACCCGTATGAAATAGTCACATTTGCTTCATAAAAAATCCATGTGCTACGTTCTCATTTGAAGATAATCAAATTTAAAAGGAATACGGGCTTTTGCTCTTTTAACAACCTGAATACCGATGTTGTTGTTATTCTCTGTATTACAAACGTTTAACAAAAAAATCTAAACAAAATCGAATAAACAAGAGTTCAATGTTTGGTTAATTTTGCTAACCTCGATTCGCCATGTAAGTTTACTCTGGGTATTTTTTTTCTGCAAACATTTGAAACTTATAATTCAAAGATAGTTTAATAAATTGTTCTTCGTTTGTGTTCGAGATAGGAATATCAATGTGTTTTTATATTTTTGTGTGATGTGAAAATTGATAACTTAGAAAATCTTGATTGAAAATGGATTCAAGATATGAGAGGAGTATCACGCCAAAAGCATATACTTTATGGACTACTTTCACCACCATAGTATTCAAAGCTAATTTTTAAGGTCACCGTACATCTTACGATTGGTCTGCGATCCAAGTTTGGAATAAAACGTAGTAGAATTCGCAAACTGGAAATACTGAGACATGGAATATCTTACCGTGTAATGTACTAGATCATCATACGAATACCTATGTTCATATAATGTGACTATGCTATCATCCTTATTAGAAAAAAGCGAATTTAATATCTGGTCGTAATGACGGCATAGCAATCGTACGATTGGCTGCGATTTGAAACTAAATTGGCCTTCTCTCCAAAATAAAGTCTGGTAATCATCCAAAAATGTTACATTAGTTTTCTTTCATTTAACTGGAGCCTTAAATAAAAAGATTCTTTCATTCACATTTTCAGAAAATGGGCAAAATGCGATTTATTCCAAAAATCAGTCAGATGGATGACCAGTCGTAAGGTGTGCGGTAGCGTTTATACCTCATTCCCACTGTCGTGCGATCCATTACGAACGCCACGATTGGCCTTCCTTAACTGATCGCGACAATTTGAGGACCATTCAAATTTTTTTACTATCAGAACGATTGCCACGACTGATATCATGATCTGATACGACCTGGTTCGATCACTACGATTACTCCACGATTGAGACCACCGTTTTACTCGTGGTGCGAATCGTGACAGTGGGAACTAGGTCTTCATTATAGGGCCTTCAAGCAACAAAAAATAAATATCCACCGTCTTTCATTTCAGGTCCCCCTCCCCCCCCCCAAAAAAAAAAAAAAAAAAAAAAAAAAAACTTTCTCTGTCAATCTATTTTAAACACGAATGAAAGTGAATTCGAATTCAGACAATCTTGATTGTAAATTGATAAATTGGACATGTTAAATGCACTGTCATGACTGTTGTTACACGAACTTGATTGCAGCTGTCCATACTGGCCTTCGGGATAGCGTGGTGTTTGGTTGCCATAGGGTGTCTGTCTCTGATGCCCCTACCCATTTGTAAAGGTCATTTTGGCGGGAAAGAGTACCCACTGATAAAGAGGAGAGTGTTCTTTGTTGTAATTGTATGAATGGAAAATTTTTGAACTTCTGGGGCGAAAAAGTGTTTACAAAACCAACTACGAGTAAGAAAAATAGCAATCTATTCACTGTAAAAAATGAAGTGCTAATTTAGCACTTTTCTTACAGTGTTTGTATAGTGACTGCACTACGAGTGCTGATTTTCTAGTTTAATTTTGAATTAGAAAATCAGCACCAGTAGTGCAGTCACTATACAAGCACTGTAAGTGCTAAATTATCAATTCTTTTTACAGTGTATATAACCTTATCTACACGAAATAAATGACCTCTTCAAAATAACTGCACTGAACAGAAGACATTCATTTTTTAATGTTACATGTAAGAAGTAGGTTTCGGATTCCGGTGACCCGGGTTCGATTCCCAAGTGGTGCGCTAGTGCCCTTTGGTAAGGCATTTATCCTCATTACCAGGTCCCTCGGAGAGGACCTTAAGCCGTCGGTCCCCTGGTTGCTTGCTCACAGGCATTCGTGCTTTCTTATCAGTCAGGTAAAACCTCGGTATGACAAGTTAAAGAGGGCATTTGTTACATTACAATTCAGAAAATATGCACCCTGCATGAAATAACGTAGAAGGATACGTATATCATTTATTGAAAATATAGCACTACTTTGTGCGACAGAAAAACTGCAAACTACTTTTTAAGCATTGTGTCAATTTCTTAAAATAAATTATCAGTCGTAATTACATGGCATTACCCGATCGGCGTTATGAAATGGTGATGAATAATTTACATGTGTTTGTCGGTGACATTGGTGTGGCTTTTAGAAAAGCACTTTTTGCACCTAATGGTTACGTGTAATAAAGATTCACAAGTTCGGAGTTATGAAAATGAAAGGAAAGCAAAAGAAACCGCGAGCTTGATTTGTTTAAAACCCTTTAAAGTATATAAATGATATGAATTTATATCAGAGTTATTATATTTGAAAAATATGTATGTAACATCTCAAGGAAAAACGGGTGTCTCGTGGTGTAGTCGATGGTCACATTGCTTTAAAAAAATCATCACGTTTTGTGTTTTATCATATCCCCACGCGTTTGTTTCTTAGCTGATATCTCAGACAATGACATGATTTGAAAAGCAGAATTATGAATTATAGAATCTGAAGGAGAAAAGGCTGTAAGTTTAAGTTTAGTGCAATGAAATAGCAATGGAAAATTATTTAAAATGTGTGACAATCCCTTATCATGGTGTTAATAATAATGAAGAGTTTTGAATACACGTGTTAATCCTGCTTTGAGGTGTTTAATTTGTAAAATTCATTTCTATTAAAATATCAATTAATATACCGTACACTGAGGGTATTTACCCCAGCGCATTTTCCTACTTTACACTTTCACATCTATTTGTCGGGTAGTTTGCTTTTTGTGAAGTATAAATGTTGTGTGTGTTTTTACTCTATAGTTATACGAATCAATCGAGTTTGGAAATAGAATTAGTGTGTGGAGATATTTTATTCGTCTCGTATATACGTCTACCCCGTATATTACCCCTTATTGTGTGCAATAGTTTAACTCTGTCATTTGTTAATTGTTTCACTCGGAAGATGAGAGGGGGGCAGACTAGCATTATATGAATATCATGATGAGCGAGACAAGTTTGTACTGCAAATTGAGAGAATTATTCATTATTTCAGAATGGGCAATGCTATGGTGCATATTACTGATGTGGTGTAAGAAAAAAAATTGTAAGCAACGTTTTTTTATATATTGCAGACGGTGGGATGATTTAGTGAACCTGATAAAATGTCAAATTATGAACGCAGTAAATTGAACGTGTATAATCCATCAAAACTGTGTTCTAAAATGGAAGTTTTGAGTGATTTTATCATCTGTCGTTATCGACTGTCAATTGATGTTGATCGATTAAGCAGTCAAAAATGTAGAGATATACTATATTCACCATAACAAGTTAATACGGCAATACTTTTAGCATCGCATGACTTGATGACTTGGGATCTGAAATAATGAAAAGGGGGGTAATGATTCCCCCTCCACGATCCAGAATTTGCTGTTAAAATTTACACTCGAGTTACCCAATATTGGGTAAAAAGGGAACATGCATGTTGGTTGGTTAAAAAGATACCTAATATTTTGTAAATTTTACGCGATGTTGCGTTGAGATAATAATATTATAGCCCAATGTGGGTTAAAAAAATATACTCAGCAAACATGCATGTGCCCATTCTACCCAATATTGGGTAAAATTTTACTCAATGTTTTATGTTGATAAAATGTGAGATTCCCCTTCGTCGTGGGGGCGTATTCTTCTGTAGCCATGCACCCCAAAGCACGTAAAAAAATATGCACTCAGATTAACGAATGATACAAAGTTCTCTATAAAACATTCAAATAAATGACTTCATCAATATGTTAACAAATTTATGTTGTTGTAATGTTCTTTAATTTGACTTTATTTAGGGATAACTCGAATATGAACATTCTTTGGAGAATTAACCGTGAATTGGAAGGCCATCTGATAAAATTTCCTTTAAAATTTGGGAAATCCAAGTGAAAAATTTCAAATTCATATTTGTTCATAATGATAATTAAAACTTTCGAAATGAAAAAAAAAAATGCGTATAGTGACGATAACCATGCACTCTAAAAAACAATTTTGTAAAATTGCACCATGAGGGTAATTATGTATCCAACCAACAATGGGCATTTCTTTTGGACATTTCTATTTATCCAGTTTGATGAAAATTTTGCCCGTTCTGAAGTAATTGCTGCTTAGATTTTAACCTTACTGGACAACTTGCTTCCCTCATTGGGTAAAATACTGCCCCAAATTGGTTGGACACATAATTACCCTCGTACTGGTTAACATTTTACCCAATATTTTTACAGTAAATTGTTGGGCAACATACTGTCCACTGTGATGGGTAATGTATGTTGGTAAAAAAAATACATATTCTAGGCAATTATTATCCAATTACGCAAATTCATTACCCGATTTGGACAGATTTTAACTAATAGTTGTGTGGACAGTATGTTGCCCAGTGATGGTTAAAATTGGGCTTTATTTGCCCAATCTTGGTAGTGATACCAATTCATGAAAATAAAGAGTGAAACTGTTCACTATTAAGAAGTGAATTGAGCGTGAAAATGTGGACTCATATACCCAAGTATTGTTTGTTTGACTTTATTTCTGCATTCAAAAATGATTGAGCAATGCTTACAAACAATCACAGTATATACTTTTCTGTAATTACTGAAAGTCAGACTAACATTATAAGTGGTTAGGTTTGAAGTACTCCATGAGGTGTATACTAGTAAAAAGGTGTAAATCTAATTTTCCCTCAGACCGCATTATAATTCAGTTTATGAAATTAAAGAATTGACATCGTCACTTGATAAGGTATTTGATCGAGTTGACATTTGCTCAGTAAATCTGAATTTTAGAAAATATATCAAATCTACTTGAACTTATTTCAAATCTCTACGAGATTGTACAATCTGTTAGATCCTTTAAAATATTTGTCAGTCCGTGATTGTTGAGTGTTGATTTATCATCCGTCTGTAGTTTACATCCAAGGCAACTCCTCCGCCGCATGTACGTGACCTATAACGTACTACAAACAAAGCAAATCCTTCTAACAGAGTATTCGTTACCGAGAGTTAACTGCCCTTAACCCAATGTCGCTTTAATTTCTCTAACTAGAATTGCATGTTCCTTGAATTAATATTTCCATGGAACATAAGTGTAGATTACGAGCGTAAAGCAGATACAGGCATCTGAGACATCCTTTTTTCGAATATTAATAGTTTCTATCAAAAATTCTAAATGAAATCGAAAATGAAAAATATGCAGACCTACATACATGTACCTGTACACAAAAGAATGTTAATCATCATAATCTCGCAATGGAAAAAAAATCACTCAATCAGTGAATATACGATACATGACAGGCCTCGAACCATTTCGGTACCTTAAATTGGGGCAAGGGCCGCAGCCCCTTGCACCCCCACTGATTTGTTCATCTATAAAATTTCTATGACACCTATACATGCAAATTGTGTAAGTGCTTGCAATACGTATGTATTTTTTTCTTGTAAACAGTGTAGCCTAGCTGAAAACTAAATAAAATGGTAAATGGGCTAAATAATGTTTAGATCAAATGATTAGTAGACGAGGATTGAGACCATGGGATGAAATGGAACGTAGAAAAAATGGGGGGAAACTATAGGGAACAATGCTATTTGTTCCAAACAATGTATAATAACATACATGTATATAGGCATGCCTTTCCGTATTATTACTCTTTTCAATAGAGGTGCCATTTCGAGGATGACATTTCAGCAAAATGGGTATGACTTATGCCACTACATGGTTATAATCAAAATGAACAATTGATGATCTACTTTAGGGATTGCATGCAGAGTAATCTCTTTCTTTGTAATCTTGGCAAAGTTGAATGTACTTTTTCACCAATCCCTCCTCTTCACATCCGCCGCACAAAGCCTCCATTCAAATACCACCGTCCGAACGTATTTTGTAATGCTGATGTTTGAAAAAAACATGATAAATCGTATATCACTGGTGTAAAAAAACACACACAAAACTTTGAACTCTGATTCAACTTGTTGAATGAAATTAAAGCAGATTTAAACTCTAAGGTGTTTAATGTTTGACTGCACATATTCCATGGGTTTGTAAAAAAAATTGCATTCAGTTGATACAGAGACATGGCTTTGGCTTATATTACCAGGGGAGGTGTCAGAATATTTTACTGGGGGAATGGGGGCAAGATTACCGGCGGGTAATGTCATTGTATTTCTTTATTTGAATAACGTGGGTAAAATAAAGTCACACAACTTAGAACTCTCTTATTGATACCCATTTTTTCTTCCTCTTTACATTTTTCCTTCACTTTTTGAGAATTATATGAGGCGATCGCCTTTGCCTCCTGAAGCGCAGCCCTTTGCTATCATAATTAGAGATGAGGAATTAGACAGAAAAGGTGGAATGAAGATTGGAAGGGCATTTAAACAATAAATAATGTAAAAAATGAAATCTGATTTTTTAAAAATTGGGGAAAAATTGCCCTATTATTGCCCCCCCCCCCCCCTCTTTCCCTTTCTGTCGTTCTCTCTCACTCTGTATTTTTTATTTCTTTCTTTCTTTCCTTCTATCTCTACCCAGCTCTCCTTTGTGAATGAATAGGGATGTTCATCACCTTCATGGTGCATAGTTGAAATAAAACAATATTATTTGTCAATATTTAATTACTATACAAACATTGATCTTTCTGTGATAATAGGTTTATCGTGATTGATTGAATGAATCTGTATTCCATTATCACAAAACATTAAAGGAATAGCATACTACATTCTTCAGCAAGATTTGATAAGTAGAATGCAAAAGCCACTATTTACATGATCAAATTAATTTTAAAGGAAATGTGTCATATTCTTAAAAGAATAATAATCACAACTTGAAATAGACTGTATATGCCATATGGAATAAACATATTGGTGTTGGAATTTTAATGGAAAATTAATATCTAAATTTTATGCGGTGAACTGAAAAGAAAATAAGATAAAAAAAATAAATTCATATTTATGCAAGTTATTTAATTTCCAACGAAAAATACAATGACATTTCCTAATCATAAGCAATATAAATTGAGATATATACATAATGATTTTATTCTTCATGAGTAAAAAAAAGGGAGAAATAAAATTGCAACTTTGAGGATGAATGCTTTACAAGAAGTGTTGTATATATTTTACTCTACACAGTATCAATATTGAATTCATTATTGAAATATCTGCCATGTGTGATTCTGTTTGATGGATTTGCTTTTTTTTGCTTTTTTTTTTGGGGGGGGGCTTTTGCCTTTTTGTGTGTATATTAACTTGAACACTAATTATTGCGGGCGGATAGCTTCGTAGAAAGACACAAAAACTAAATTTATCAACCCAAACTCGAAAACTTCTTCAGCAAGACAAGATAAAGCTCTAAGTAGAATAGTAACAAGTCAAAATACGTACAGTATATAGCGTTTGCCAATATTTTGGTGGGTATACTTGCATTTATCAGTATGAGCAGGGAAAAGCTGGGCCCTCAATATTCTTCGACCACTAATTACGTCATGATTTTTCGGTGACGGGGAAAATGATCGAAACTCGTGGTGAATTTTAATTGCGTTCATAAGCATCCTCAGAGACGCAATCATACCGCCTCAAGGGCATCATTTTGGTAGAATTTACGAGGTAGTCATACTGAATGTCAATTAAGTGACATTCAGAACTCTCTCATGGTTCTTGATTTGGGATAATGAGCTGATTTGAAGTCCTCAGTGTGGCTCGGTTATGTCACCCAGGCTTTCGAAAAAGATCTTCGACTTATAAAATATTTAATAAATCTGACTCCTTCATTAAACACAGGGTTACACTGACACCAGTGTTGAATATCAGATCTAAAATGACCCACCAGTCAGACAAATTATTATTCCATGAAGTAAATTAAGATCAAATTCACTTTTAGATATGGGTAAAAACGATGGGCACAGAAAACAGACAGAAAACGATTTTTGTCTTCTTTAACATAAGTACTTGACACCCATTTGTTCTTGTATAAACGAACATGTTATAAAGAATGGTTCTTAAGTTGTTTCTTGAAGAAAAGTGACTTGTGATTTATGATCACAAAGTATATTTTTATCAATCTTGCTTAAAGAGAAGACAGTAAAGCAATGAAAGAAAAGATCACTTTTTATAGGAAGGATGAATTATGTTTTACAGCTTTTAGATTGCTATCGCGTGATATTCTTCCTGCTATTATACGACATATTTGCCGTACATCTTGCCGTCATGGGTCTAGCTCTATCATGCCTATTGGCCTACGCATTATATGAGAACATTTTCCAGTGCCTTTTTATTGAATGATATATAGGTTCATTTTCTTGTACATAAATACCTTTGTGATCCTAAATTAATTTCCTTCATCAAATTAGGGTCACCTATCCAAAACATTATCATTCTTTTTTTTAAGGGGGGATTATTCTGATAACTGGAATAAATTGTTAAGGTATATTCTGGCGAATAGCAGATAATGTCCCCCAAAGCAGTGACAGGGTTGTTGAGCAATTGTCGATGATCGAAATGAAAGAAATATGTGAAAGACTCTTGTCTATTGTATAAAGCTTTGTCATCGACGCTATCATTTGCCATGATCATGAAGTCAAAAAAATATTTTTCACCCATCATCGTCAATGAGGTGCAATGAATCACTCTTTTGTACTTTATAGAA
Source organism: Lytechinus variegatus (assembly GCF_018143015.1). Taxonomy (NCBI): domain Eukaryota; kingdom Metazoa; phylum Echinodermata; class Echinoidea; order Temnopleuroida; family Toxopneustidae; genus Lytechinus; species Lytechinus variegatus. Next base: position 28,239,049 of record NC_054746.1, read on the forward strand.
CTCTCGGGGAACACGTTTTTTCTAATTTTATGCCAAGTAAAATAAAACACGTAATTATTTAGGTTTAATACAAAACGCTCAAGGAGGCCGTTCATTCAATGGTTCATTTGTTTTTACGATGACCAAAGGCGTATCATAAAATCACATAAAACTTGAAATTAGGGATCATTCTGAATAATGTTGCCTTTTGTTACCCGATATCAAAAGCTATATGCTTGGATGATATCATCTTGTGGCGTCATATGCTTCGTTTATTTTTACGATTGCCAATCATGCCAATGCAAAGAATATCAATAGATGTTGCGTTCATTCTACTTCTTACCTGAATGTATATGCAAAAATCTCTATGTTTATTCTATTTGTTTGAGTGTTTTGGCGATGCTACATTTCGTTGAACGATGACCGATCAAAAGCCTTTTATCACGTGTTTTTTTTATTATTAATGTTTTCCCGCGGTTTTTCAATTCAAAGCACAATCTTATCATGGGCATGACGATTGGGAAAATAACCCCACCCCTTTACTGCCAGGCTAGATATTGAAATTCCTATCAGTAAATATAAACGTGGTTGAAGTTATGGGATCAAGAGAGTGAAAACTTTCCATTAAGGCGAATGTTTCAATCATCAGATAAGTTCAAGAGACTGAAATTTACATTAACTTATAAAAGTATTTAACTCTCCGATGCGTAATAAGAATTACAAATTGAAAAAATGGGGATATGACATTATATAAAATCATCAGCCCGCTCATTGCATTTTCATGGCGATATTCGTGAAATATTTTCATCGAAATAATACAAAACCTAACTTCATTAATGATAGATTTGAATGGAATTTCAATCTTGTGCTTAATTTTATTCTATGATTTCAATTTGCATAGAGCGGAATAACCCTTTAATGGGGGAACTGTCCCCAAGGGGGTGCAGTGGCACAGATGGGTTCATATACGCCCGGCATATGCTTTATTGATGGTCTTGATAAGCATTTTCATAAATGAATGGAAAAACATTTCAGGTATTTTTTTAAAAACAAGTCATTGATCTTTATTGAAAAAAAAATCTTTGCAATCGTACTAGTAAAATCTTTATGCTCCTTGTCCAAATTTGTTATAATTTTTTTTTACAATTATCCAAGATGCTGATTACTTGGACTTTAGCTATAGTATATATATACAGCATGAGAGTGGCGCTTTGACTTTAAATATCCAACGCACCTGCATAACATGCGATATGTCCGTCTTCTAAGGGCAGTCTTGATAGAAACATTCCGTTACACACCTTGAGACAAACTAGAACAGACATGTAGAATAATTGCCAATTTGCTTTCACCGCCCGTGTTATGCCGGGATGAGTAGGATGCCCCTATTCTTGAACTTTTGTAAATGTGATTTCCCGGACGGTTCCAGTTTGACTTTCTAGAAAAGAGTTATCGTGTCTGTCTAGGGTGATCAAACCACCCCCTCCGTCCGTGTGGAAATTTGTATCGATTTTTTGTTTTCACCTGAGAGTGCAAAGGAGTTGCCGGGGTCGGCCGGTGTCCTTTAAAGTGGGGATGTAAAAATGGGTACATGCTAGGGGCATTACTATAGAGGGAGTGGGAAAGGGGGGGAAGGATGGAGATAACATTTTCAGTGATGAATATATTGCTACAATTTGAATAATACACGATGAGGACTATAGAAGATCATTTTCGACACAATGATCTATCTATCCTCAAATGTTTTATTAATGCAACGCTCGCATTGTCGTGCGATCCGTTGCGAACGCCACGATTTGCCCTCTGTATATTGATCGCATTTTTTTTTTACCATTCAAACGTTTTCTACTATTAACACGATCTCCACGAATAATTTCATACGATCTTATACGACCTAATCCAATCCGACATGATCAGTACGATTACTCCACGAGTACGACCATAGATCTAATCGTGGCGCGCATCGTGACAAGGGGAAGTACATCGGGCGAGGTTTTGAAAAATATTAGACAGATATCATTGCTGTTATTAATTAAATATGACCCTGTAAACGACTATTCAACTAGGTGAAAAAAAATAATGTACACGCACAGGTTCATTCTTATTAATCCTCTTAAATAAAGTGTATGTTGGAAAATATTTAGGTAAATCATCAGAAAATGACCGCCTTTGCTGTATAATTCTCCCTGAAATCTGACTAAAGTAAAGCATTCTATTCTATTTGGAGTTAGTATTGCACTTGCTCATGTATATTTATATCTCGTCTCCAAGAGTCCTTGGCTAATGTACTGAGTTAACCCAATACACCCAAGCATCCATTACCATTATCACTCCTTTGTGGGTATTTACAAAAGTGCACAACCAAGTTTAGTTTCGACGCAAATGTATTCCAGATTTAAAGCACGTCTCTTGATTTGTATGTTATGCGACATCTTCAGTTAGTGCCGCGTAATTACACATAATTCAATCAGAAAGGGCCGATATTATGTTGACAAATAGAGAAATCTTCACCTTTTCCGATAAACGGGTCAGATGCTCCCATGCCCCATTGCCGTCCATGAATGTTTTGTTTTGTTTTGAGATTAAACTTTGTTAGCTCTGAATCAATCATCCCTGTTAATAACTAAAAACATTGTAATAACGATGATAAAACAATAACAATTCACTGCAAAAACACCGGTGCTGATTTAACACCAGCCCGGCATCTATATCGGCCCACACCAGAAAGGTGTTGAAACGCCGGTGTTATACACCGGTATTTTTGCATAATAATAATGAAGATAATAACAATAATGATAATACACAGCGAAAACTGTGGTGTTAACCGGTGTACAGGACCACACCAGTTATTTTACACCGGTGTTTTTGCATAAAAATAATGAAGATAATATAACAATAATGATAATAATAATAATAATAATAACGATAATGATAATGATAATAATAATAGTAATAATAATAATAATGATAATAACAAATGATGATGATGATGATGATGACAATGATAATAATATATATTGCGCAACTGTGCGACATGGAGAACGTTGTGCATTACAGTACCAGGAGAAACACATCAATAACGAGATGAACGTATTTCAGGTCTTTGTAGAAACAACAAAACAAATGTTACAAAAAATAAAAATGATAACGGGAATAATAAAGATAATGATGACAATAAACAGAATGGTATTTATGAACGTAAAAAATACATATTTCGGGTTCAATTCTTGCACGAGGGGAGATAGCCAAGAGATGATGTTTCGCCTACTGATGGCAGGCCGTAGGACATATACTCACAAGCAGAGGGCAAAAGCAAATTAACTTTGTCATCTGCATCTGTTTTTTCTCTCACCAAGGGTATGATGTTTACATTGTCGTTTTAAAGAGCACAGTGTGGTGAAGGGTTCATTAAGAGGCTAATCTAAAGGTATATACGAGGGAATATAAAGAGACAAAGGTTTATAATGACGATGGAGAGAACGAGGATGAGTAGGGTGCGTGTGTATATGTAGATGAAGTATCAGACGCAACTGTCATATTCTTTTGACTGCGAATTTTCACCAGATTCAAAATGTTCACCTTTCTATTTTGCCTGGTTGTTTCACTTCCTTGAAATAGATTACACATTAATCCCCACCCCCTCCCAACCTCCCAAATCGTACCTACGGACATGGCAAGAATACAAATACAAAGTTCCGTAGGAGATATGACTAACGTATTTCTTAGAACCTATTCATAGAATGAAATGTTGTAGATGAAATTGAAGCGTACACCTTTTGATTGGTTTTCTTCATTTTTTTGTAATTTTGTGTCTAAATGTTTCTTTGTTTCTTTGATTATGCCACATTTTTGTTGTTGCTCTTTTGTTGATGTTTTACCGGAGGTGTTGCCATTGTTCTCAGTTAATTCCACTCTGTGTTTAACCTTTCGATTATATCCACCACATTGATCGAAACAAGTACCGGTATAGCCATTTTAGCGATTAGATGAGAAAGGAAGAGATATACAGGATAAATCAAATCCAGACTTCCATTTTCGACTATATTCTATTCAAATGAGATTCATTGTTAGAGATCGGATGTGGATATTGTTCCGCTAACGGAACGGCACTACATGGAGGCAAGGGATGACTGCCCTTTATTCAAGTCATAAGATGTATTTAAAAAGAGAGAGAGGGAAGAAAGAGGAGAAATCAGAAAATGTATGTTATAAATGATGCTAAGAGAGGAGTGAGTGGTAAAGTTATTCAGTACTTCTAAATTTCAATTCACACATAAAATGACTTCTCCTTTGATAGGTCTTGACCCCTTTTTAATTCACCATATTGTGCCGCCCCTGTTCTTATATGGTTCTCTTCAGGATAATATTTTACTTTAACACCAAAGCATATCGGAAAAATCAATCACTTTAATGATTGTAACAAATGGATAAAACAATCTTTATTTCAGATTACATTAATTTGGGACCACATTATCGTTGATATAGGTGTTGACCTTAATTTGAAATGTAATATAGTCAAACTTACTGTCCCAAAACTCGATTATTAGGGCCAAATTTATCATTAAAACATCAGGTAAACTACAGTTATTATGATCACTGAAATGTTAAAAATCTGTCGCTCTTGGGGACATGTCTTCAGACCATTTTCACCACTCTCAAAATGACAACAAAACAATGTCAATTTGAAAATTCGGTTTTCAAAGAAATCCTGCGAACCCTTGCGAACTTTTCAAGAGGTTGAAAAGGGTAGAATGGATTTATGGAACGTCTTGATACAAGATGACAGGTTAGTTTCCCTGACCTATACTGCAGGGGGGGGGGGGGCAGACCAATACATTCATTTACATAGATGTATGACTCATCAGCTGGAAATGAGAGTGTCAAATAACACGTGCTCCACGCACTATGTTTGTATTACATCAGGAGACACCACACAGAATATGATGGATTATTCATATCTAGAAAAAAGTATACGCAAAAATATGCGCATTTCTCATCGCATGCGATGTAGATCAATTGGAAATGATTAATTAAATGATTTTCAGTTGTGTCTATGCCATAATAGTATTGATAGGCCCAGAGATTAATAGATGTGAATCACGACTGTGTGTCTCTCCATGCCTTTATGTTTGTTACTGTCTCCCCTCCCCCTCTCCCCCCCCCCTCTCTCTCTCTATCCCTCTCTCTGTTACTCCATGCACCCCACTGGCGTACAAATGGGGGCTTAAGGGGCCATAAAATATCACGACCAAGAAAAAAACGAATATCCTCATTTCCAATCCAACCATAGCAGGGGCGGGGGAATATTCATCCACATTTTCCCCTGTCGGCATCTTAAAGCTGATTTTTTTTTTATTTGAAGGATTAGTCTTTTAAGACTGTTAAGACATTTATTAGTAGCTTTATTCTTATGAACAGTGTAATTTTATATATGCCCTGATTATATAGTGCGAGCGCGAAGCGCGAGCTAAAAGTGACATGAAAGATATTTTTTATTTTCCAAGCCTTTCCCCTACCTATTTTATTCACTCATTTTCCTCCTTCTTTTTCCTCTTCTCTTTTCTCCTTTCCTCCCCCTTTTTTTTGGTTTTGTTTCTTCTCCCCCCTTTTTTTTTTTTGGGGGGGGAGAGCCTGGGCCCGCTGAATCCGTCTAAGCATAGTTTATTGTCTTATGTTAATAAATTTACGATTACCAGATATCTTGAAGATTTCAATTCCGTTTGAATTTTAGATCCTGCCGTCCGTCACTAACGCGACATTGCCTTACTTTTAACAGTTACACGAAAGAAAAAATCACTTACTTTTGACCTTAAATCCTCTCGGCTAAAAACAAGTTGTATATTGAAGATATACCCACGATGACATTTTCCACCAGGCAAAAGATCAAGTACCTTTATTCTCAAAAGTATTCTGATGGTATATACCTACACCCCTTCTATTTTTGTAAATGAATAATATTGATAAAATAAGAAAATATCGAATGATGTGAAATAAACAAGACCATTATCCCAAGACATCTCAGGGATGAAATTGGGTCGAACTGAAATAATTTTCCAATTCAAAATATGATCTCTCTTTCATACAATACGATATCACTATGTTACCTCATTGGTAACATAAGAACAATTAGAACAACATTTTCATCACGATATCCTATTTATCAGTGATATTTTCTGGTATTATTTCTCCATTATACAAAACGCCTAAATCGACCTGTATAGTCCGAATATCTGTATATACGAATTTTACTTATTGGATGAAGACATTGGTGTAAATATTATGCTTCCATATGCTTTTAATTATGAAGACCGTTTGTTATTACTCCATCAGTACTGATGGTGCCCAAAACTCAATAGTTTCAGTCTTTAGTGTATGCCATCACCATGCTTACAATCAACAGTATAGTGACATTCTTTTAAAAAGAAAGAATGATTTACTTTACAAGCGAGAACATCAATCGGGATTTGTTACATTTCAGCGGGAACCTGATATACATGATGAGAACAGTTTTGCCACACATCCACAATTAATAAATATTTCATCGGTGCCTTTCATCTCCTGCATTCGTTTAAACTGCTATTTTCTTTTCATTAAATATCGCTACTTTTTAATATGAATTTTTCATTGCTTTGCTATGACTATGGCTTAAATTGTTTTGTAAAACTTAATTGTATCACCTAAATGTTATGTTGCATATTTATGCTGAGTGCAGAAATAAAATAAAATCAACCAACCAATCAATCAACCTATCATTTTCAAGTATTGAACCTTATTAGACGATTTGTCTCTTGTTATATGGCACCACGCGCGACGTTTACGGGAGAGAATGGGACGCTGGTTAATTATAAGGGTAACGACAGGGTATTGAGATTCAATTAAGGGTAAATTACCAATTCGTCTACTGTCAATCTGTCCACTCACCTCATGGCCTACTTTCATTTTGTCTAATGTCATTCCGTCCATTAACATTTCGTCTAACAGCCATTTGGTCCAATAACCATTTAGTCTAATAATATCTTCTTCTAATAACCAGTTCGTCTATGTCCATTTCGTCTCATAACCAGTTGGCCTAATATCCAATTCATTTTCATTCATTTTGCCCATTAACACTTAGTCCAATTAGACAAAATAGTATATAGACTAAATGGCTATTGGACCAACTGGTTATTAGACGAAATGGTAAGTGGATAAATTGGCAAGTAGACCATGTGGATAGTGGACGAACTGATGGTAGACCAAATGATAATAGACGAGTTGGCATTGGATGAACTTGCATTAGACGAATTAGAAATAAACCGATTCAAGGGGGGAGGGGTCAATCGACTCGCAAAGAATTTGATTGAGTTCTAAATGAGAGAAGAAATATTCATAATCATCACTAATTTCTAGAATTTATTCATAGTCCCCTTTCCCAACTGAACCATTGTTTCTTCTTTCTTCTAATTTTCATTATTTCTTTATCCATTGTCATTCTTATTAAATTTCATGGGGTATCATATGTACAGAATGTGTAACTGCCCCCCCCCCCCGCCACCCCCGATAACTTCCTTGCTTGTGATATATACTTTATTATATCCCTCTTTTGAATTTTCATGAGTTTTCGAGACAAACGATTCGTCAATTTGCGATCATGTGACAAAGTATAGTAAAGCACATCGCTGCAAATAGCTCCCTTTTCTTCTAGTTCCGTATATTTTTCGGTATACTTTCATGGGCACAACTGCGCATGCTTATGCTCGATATGTTCTCTCAACGTTGAACTACGCATGCTCCCTGTCTTGACCGGATCCAGATCCGTACGGTAATATGAAACACAAGCTCTCGCTCAAATAACTAACCGAAAATCCATTGGTTGTAGATTATCATGCGAAAAATATAATTCCATGACGGCCATTCATACAAGATTTATAAATTATTACTAGAATACCAAACAAGGTGAGTCAAGATCCATTACTATATAATAAGTAAAGTTATTCTGTCACTGAGCGTTTTATCTCGAGTTAAACTGCAGTGGCCTCCACAGCGCGTAGCGCAGCGGACCTCTCATTAACTGGATCGGGTAAAAGCCGCGCGCAGCCTACCCATGCAGCAACTGGCTAGCATTAGCTCAACAGGCCTGGGAGCAAGACTAGGTTCGGCAACGTTAGAAATTGGTCTAAATGTTTTACACATCAGCAAGCACTAGGTCTTCAAGTTAAAGAGGGATATAAGACAACTACTAGTATATCAGGCACTTCCTTCGAAAGTATTTGTATAATACTCAAATAAAGATTGATATACCCATTAGGTATGAGATAAGAGTATGTTGCAGAATGATACTCAATAAATATTTGCCATCGTCCTGCCCGGCTTGTATACGTGCTGGAGGAACCGTTACCATGGAAACGAGGCGGACATGACTGAGTATGAATGTTAGAAGTTGACATAAGATAGAAAGTTCTACATCTCCAGATAGGAATACAATCGCATCAATTTAATGGGGGCCTAATGAAATCCATTACACGAAAGCTCACGGTTGAGTGTACTAACGAATAACAAAACTTGTCGCAGTTCCTCAATAATGATTGCCTACTTAATCACGATCTTGATGAATAATGTTACTTTTCAGGTTTTCACCTTGCACCTAATTATATCTGTAATCGAGCAGAACTTTAGAGGCCAATAGAAATGAAACAGTTTATTGAAAGCATAAATTCATTTAAAAACACGATTAGATATGTGAAATCAAACAATGTCGGTTTCAATTTATTTATTCATCCTATATCCTTCCTTTAAATTTATCTATTTTTAATAATTCATTTAATTTTTCATCTATACTTTATTTATTTCATTAATTCATTTTATTTACTTACTAATTTATTTATTAATTCATTCATTCATTTATTCATTCATGCATTCATTCTACCTTCATGTTCAGACAGACAGTCAGTCAAATGTTGTATCAATTCCTTCCTTCCTTCATTCGTTCGTTCGTTCAAATATTATCTCCATTCATAGATTGATCTACATACTTAAGTTTCATGTATACAAAATATAGTTTTCATTTATGACAAAACTTTGTTACGTCAGGTCATGTACATAATTTCATTTGATTTCATTTTTTTTCCATTTCCAACATTAATATAATGCATGGTTCTGTACATATTGACAACATCAATAAAATGAATATGTCACCATTGTGTTTGTTACGAAGGACTCCACGAAAACCAGCTTGTTGCTGATTGGGACACCCTTCTTTTAAATATTTGAAATAAATAATTGAATAGATAAATAAATAAATAAATAAATATGAAATTCATATAATCGATTATGACACAAGCAAATAAAATAGAGGAGGCTGCAAAAAAAGCCGAGCTTGTAAGATGCCGCAGCCTCCTATTAAACATATTCTTATAAATATTACAGACCAACAACAAAAAACCCACAAGTACAACAAGATGACATTTTGAGCATGAAATCAGTTAAATGTAAATTTAGAACGAAAAAAGAGAAAAGAGACAATAAGAAAATGAGAAAGGGAGAGAATAAAACTGAGTCTCCAGAATCATGCCCATGTACTCACAGCGAATCTCAACGATTAACATGATGCATAGGTGTACGTAATAGTAAAATATATGCCATATGAGGGTGTTTGAGTGTGAATATCTAGTGATGAAGAGTTAATCAATGATAGTCTAATTTCATGAGTAGATTCATTTAATTCAGCCTTTTCACGTTTCATGATACTTAAAACTCCAAAGTTTGATTTTATTTGAACTACCAATCGAGTCTTTTTGATTTCCATTATGGATTTAATGACTGCAATCTTCGAATGATTTTCACACCCTATTCGTCCTCTGCAACCCTTCAACTGTTTATTCAGCATTAATGTCAACCACCACATTCATGACATTATCTTAACTCTTATAATACCACAATAACTTACATGGTATTTAAAAGGCAATTAGCCATGACCACAATCTAGTCTCAAATAGCCCAAACGCTTATGGTAACCAGAATGCAACATTTTGGTTGTGTATTATTTTCTTGTATACCCAATAATAAAAGAAATGTCTCCTTTATTCTCTACAACGCTAACTTATCAAGGATCAGAACTATCAAAGCTTTTTTTCCACAAAGATCAAATTGTCATCGCAATTCATACCAAACTTCAAATCTTGTCAAATGTTCTATAAAGGTATATGTATCAAGATTACTATACAGAACACGATCAAGTCTGTTAGAGGATAATATACCCACTGTGTTATATTGACTTCTTTGGAGGACAGTATACCACATACACCACTTTTATTTCTCAAACACTAAATAATTGAAATGTTATACGAGGAAATCATAGAACTGATTTCATATGCATTCAGTGACTTTATGAGTAGTGGCTATTTGAAAAAAAAAAAAGAATTACATCAGAATCAGTATGTATCCCATTCCGAAAGATTCAGTAAAGGTCAAGAATATAATGCTCAATCTAAACAAAAGTTAAAGGATTTGCATGCAATCTTTACGCGGAATTCCGGATGTTCTCTTGTCTAACTTCCAGCGTACGTCGTGAATCTTCCCATTTCCAGTTTCAAGCTAAAAGTCACACCATTAAAGATCCAGTCCACACAAAAAATGTTGATTTGAATATAGAATAAAATTGAAAAAAAAAACACAGAAAAATCAAGCAATATTAAATTAAGCATGCATGTCGTCCCGTACTTCTGTCACCTTATTTTCATTTTTTACTATCATATTTTTTCTTTAAAATATTTTTCCTATTTATCACATTTTACTTACCCATTTTATAATATTGTATATTTATACATTTTGTACAATCGAATGAATGAATTTTTGATATTTTAAGATTTTGCTTATTTTACTCGAAACTGTAAGATGCACAATAATAATGATAATGCAAATTCAGAGAGTGGATGGTGTCCCTCACCCACTATTTCTTTTGTTTTCTTCATTGTTTGAATTATATAATATTTCAATTTTTACAGATTTACATTAAGAACCCTATTGTATGACCAACACAATAATAAAACATTTGCAGTTCTACATGTTCAGAGAGAAATGAAAGTTTATTTCACAGTACAATGTGAAGAACATTATAATAATTCATATTTCATATAATGAAATTTTAAAAATGTGAGTGGGTGATGCCATCAGTCCCCTAATTTGCATACCGAACGGGATGTGCATCATGTTTTGTGAAATTGTGCATAAGTTTAAAACGTCATAACTATCTTATGTTACATCCGATTTTGATGAAATTTTCAAATCTATGCTTGCTTTTTATTTTTCTCTTTTTGTTCAAATCAACTTTTTTATTCGATGGACTTTTCCTTTAAACAAATTAATTTCAGGGATGGATAGAGTTTCGTACATATTTCGCTGAAAAGTCGACCTGCGTAAACATTGGAAGGTGAATGGCAACGAAGTGTCACCAAAAGCGGATCAAATTTGACCCCAATTATGGGCTTCCATTTTGTTTATGTTGTTCGTTGACATACATGGACTTGAACCCCCTCCCACTCTCTCAATCCCTCTCCCAAGCTATCTTTCCCAATCCCTCTCTTATAGAGGATTTTAAGTCCTTCCTCTGTATATACTAGCTATTTAAGTTGTGCAGTGACTGCGCACTGGAATATGATTTTTTTTAGATAGAGCCTCGTCAGTGTCCAAAACAAAATCACTTTGCCATAGCAGCGATATCGCCTGAATATAATAGAATAACCAGTGACCACTGATCACCTCACACTTTCCTCCCAGTGGTGTGTACAATGGAATGCCACTGGAGAACTGGCGCCATGTCGAGTATGGTATATCAAGAAATGTCTAGAAAAAAAGTATGAAAATCGAACAAGATGGTTAAATATTGTTCATTAGTTTCATGACAAGACAACACCCCATTAATTAGTGAATAAATAAAGTGACAAAAATGCAACAACAACAGAATAATAAGTAAGTCAAGTAAATTTGCCTCTTTATTCAATATTGTGGAACAGGAAAAACGAATGAATAGAATTTAACGGCATCGGTACCATGCACGCATGTTAACGATATATAGTACGTAATTTAGCTAGACTGTCTGTATCCATAATGATTGTTATCTCGAGAGATGGGTGGGAAAAGGGAGAGAGAGAAAGGGAGGGGTAGGGGTAAGAGAGGATTGGATCCCCCTCCCCTGTCTCTCTTTCCCTCTCCCTCCCTTCCTCCTTCCTTCTCCATCTTTCTCCCTGTCTTTCTTCATTTTTTAGCGTTATATTTACCACCCCCATTCCCCCTCTCCCTTCTCTCTTCCTCCCCTGCAAAGACTCTCTCTCACTAACCCTCGTCATCAGCATCCATTCTCCCTCTTGTGTCATGATATGTGTGATGATTCACGCTCGCTCTTCTATTTTTACATCACACTTTTCGTCCAAAAAAGACCTTCCTGTCAAGAGGGTAGAAAGGGAAAAGCAAAACACTTAACTAAGAAATCAGAGCCTTCATTCCCGCCAGCAAATGCACGTAACTACTTCAGCTTACCACTTTCGTGCATATAATGGCACGCGGAAATTAACCGGCTTCATCCGATTGTCTTTGCAATACGTACTAATACGCATCAGTAATGCAAACTTGTCCACCCAAGGTACCAACGGAAGGGTTCTAGAACGTCCGAGGCATAGCCGAGGGTGATTGTTTCGAAATTATCGAATGTGGTTGATTAAACCATAGAGCTATTAGCTCTATGATTAAACCAACATCTTAATGGTTTTTTTTTAAAGCGTGATCGGTCAAAAGTAAAATTGCGTGTCAGGTCAAATATGCCAGGTCACGTGAACGTTCTTAACCTATCATTTCATTAAGTTCCAATATTTATTGCACGGCACTCTGAAGAAACAAAAGACAGTCCGTTTGGTTTTTGTTAATCAACTATGTCAGGGTTACATCTATACACAATACTGGCGTAAAGGTTGTTCGAGGAATTGTACCCCCTCCTCTGTATTTGTTTTACTTATATTTTAAGTGATATGACTTTACGCTTTTCTATTCTATGTAGTCCGGATGTAATCCGGGATGTAATCTGAATCGCACCTTTCACATCGCATGTGTTTCATGATAAAATATTCATCTTCATCTGAAAACTTTATTCAAATTTGGATAATGACTGACAAAGTGATTAACCAACACTTGATTTAACACATAGTGTATGCACAAGCTGTGTAACTTGTCACAAAGAACGGGCAAAATGAAGAAGCATTCTAATTTCTGCACGGCTTGTTAATGACATAATCATGGAGCAATTTATTACCTGACGAGTGTTACTTCATTACAATTAAGCGTTCTTTTACGACAGATCAGGGGTAGAAGGGTGCCGCTGTGCAATCTTATTTCGTCCGTTCGATTATTTGACCAGGCCCACATGAATGCGCGCCTATGGCTCGTGTTAAAGTTTTTTTTTTATTTTCCTCCTCATTTTTTTTCGAAATTGTACTTCAAACATGTCAAAGGAGAAAGGAGGTTGCAGCGGCGAATATGGCAAGTTCTTATTTACCCCTCTTTTAGTTTTCGTATCGTCTGTTTAAATTTTTTGGTCACAATATCAGTACCAAAATGATAATACTTGTTTTCACCCTATGAAGGGCACTTCAGCTTTGAAACCGTTCTACCAGGGTATAAGGGAGGAAAAGCACACATTGATTGTATCGGTGGTGTATAATTCAACCAGGCGTTCACAAGGAAATGCCCTTTTTTCCCTTTACCTGAAATGAAGTATACACCTTGACCTGTGACATGACCTTTCGGTTGACGTCATAAACGATTTAAAGAATGACGTTCCTACCGTTGGCGAAAAGCGCGATGGTGACACTGCCCTCTTTTGTCACAATAGTGCATATTCTTGAATGTCAACATATTCAATTTTAGGTTGCATACTCTAAAAAAGTTTGTTCTTGACGGCCAGAAAGTTTGACAGAGACTTTCCAAAATAAGTTATAGTAATAATATGTTTTCATTACTACAGGTTAAAGGAATATGAATATATTCTGTTCCAATAAGAATGTAGCATCTAACCATTCCATAAACTGCATAATAATCAGGCTTAATTTTAAAGTTCGTTGTGCCATGTGTGTTTAAATGCCCTTGAACCGCCTCTAATTTTGCACCGTGAATTTTTACTATATTTATTACAATATTTTCAGCCCGGACCATGCTTTTAAGACAGAACTTAAGAAAAAAAAATTACATCCGGTCCCTAAATTATTGAGAGATTTGCGTAGTTATAGTTTTTGGTCGATTGGTTGGTACCGGGTAAAAATGACAGAGGTTAACATGGCATAGGTAAAAATGGCAAGGGTAAAAATGACAGAGGTGAATATGACAGAGGCAAAATGGCAGAGGTAAACATGGCGGAGTTAAAATTGGCAGAGGTAGAGATGACATGCTACATTATCAAGGAAAAGAGAGAGTCTTTTGACCTTAAACTGAATCTTGTCGACAAAATGAGCTATAATTCTGACATTATTACATATTATTTGTTTTGTTTTTCATCATTATTAGGTATATTTTTTATCATTGATATGATGAAACTCAACAATTTTCTTGCCTTAAAAATTTCAATTAGTGAGTGATGAAAGGATTTATTTTGGCCAGTTCGTTAGTAGAACAGCGCTTCGCATTCATACCCAATGATTTTTAATGTAAACACCAAATGTGCACTGCTATTAACTCACTGAAATAGATAAGTTCGAAATAGATAAGTTCGGAATCTCGGAATCACGAAATATTACTTCAAATTTGCATTTTCTTTGGTTCACTGGTACAGTAAATTATAAAACTACGTTTTTAAGTGAGACGATATACATGGATACTATGAAACAATCTGGATTCAGCAAAAGGAAACAAACATAAGGTGTTGGATATATAACTCACTACATGGAAATATATGGATTACGACTAGACGCCACAATATTGTAGTCCCACATACTATCAGAGGCGGACTACGAACTATTGATCACGATCTATACAACGTAAGTTCTTGACTAAAAAATCGTACATCTAAATTTTCTTGCACGTGCCGAAACCAAATGGAACAAATATAGCACACAATCTCGATCATCTTTCATCATGTTAAATCTGAAAATGAACGAATGCTCTGGGTCATCGGGCAATGATTCTTTTCGTTATAAACTGCCCAAATACTAAAACTAGTTTATTATCGGCAGTTGAATATCTTCTAAAATCCTACATGACGGAAGATGAAATGTCCGAAAACGAACACATCTTCGATGGCCTATGCAAGATCTACCCTCATCTTAACTCTAATATTTGTCATCATTTTGCCAATTTTATGGGCTTTCGACATTATGATATCTACTAGTGATAGCCCTTTACCAATATCACAAGGGACCAAAAAAGCTGTAAGAGAGTATGTTTCTAAACAATTGATTCAGATGAAAGACCAGATTTCGTCATTAGTAGAGTCATTAACCTCACCTACACAAAGCAACATGAATGCTCAAATGAATGAAAGTCCATCTCCTTCCATGGAGGTCCCTGTCCCTAACGTCGAAGTAAACAACAGATACGATACTCTACTGCTTGATAACACTGAAGATGAAGTAGAAGAAACAATCGCCATTGTTAAGAGTTCTTGTGAGCAATTGGCAGATTATAGGCAGAAGAAAGAAAGTGACTTCATGCTAACAAAGAAAACTGAGAAAGGAAAAAAGGAAGATCCAATGTGATGTTCTTATAATAGGAGATTCAATGATAAAGCCTCTCAACCCATCTGCGATGTCGTCAACAAAGAGAATTAAATGTAAGACCCTTCCAGGAGCAAAAGTAGAAGATTTGTTTGAACCAACAAGGAATATGGTTGAAAAAAACCCTGCCTAAAGAGGTCATCTTACACGTTGGATCAAATAACATGGCAGTGAATGACTCGATTACTATTGAAAAGAAAATAGAGTCACTGGTCCTTCAAGTCCAAGGTGAATGCACTTCATTAGATACGATATCGATTAGCTCATCATCAAAAGAAGAGCTTATCAAAGTGAACTTCTAAACAAACTGAATGACACCAATGCTCGACTAAAATCAATGACCTTATCCCATGGATGGGGCTTCATCAACAATGACTGCATTGAGTCAACCCGGCATCTATGCAATGATGGCATACATCTCAGTCCTGAAGGTGTTAAATTATTCGCCGACAGTCTAATCCGCCACATCAACTCAGAAAGAGATAGGCCTATCTCAAACGATGATCAACAAAGGCACGAGAATCGCAGAACCTTATCTTCCACCTATGCTTCTAGACATCCCTTACCATCATCACCCCCGCATCCCGCATCCTACCTCCATGACAATGCAGAACCCACATCTGCAACCTGCATAGATGTATCAAATGAACCTAAACTATGGAATCACAGAATGAGTTATGCGCATGTTACATCCTCCCATAACTATTCTGGATGCTTTTACTGCGGAGAAACAAATCACAAGTACCAAAACTGCCGCTACGGGGAAAAAAATCAGATGCTACCTCTGTAATGAACTTGGTCACAAACGCAAATTTTGTAAGAATATAAACTACAACTAAAAATCTGGCCAGGAAGGCTGTGCCGATAAAGATGCGCAAAAGAAACACTTTCAAATTAAATAAAGAAAAACAATTAACACTCCAAACTCTTGGAAGTAGCGCATCTCAATGTTCGAAGTTTGTTTGATAAACTCGATGAAATCATTAATCAATTATGGAAAGAAATGCAACAAATTACAGGCAAGTCAAAGAATGATAATTCATCATCCTGCTGTATAGATAGTGATAAAATGAATGATTATTTTGTCAATGTTGGTAAAAAATATATCCCAATCTTTTCCTCAAAATGTGTGTGTAAATTGGAAAAATCCCTCCTGTATTTACAAATTTGAAGTAGAATATTTAAAAGAGGAGAAAATCCTTAAACATTTACTTCATTTAGACAAAACAAGTAATATTGATGTACTAGGATTTGATTCAAGATTACTTCAAATAGCAGCACCATATATTCATCAATCCTTAACCCAAATTTTTAATTTAAGTATAAAATGTGGTGATGTACCAGAAGACTGGAAGTTGGCAAGAACAACTCCAATCTATAAAGGGAAAGGCCCAAGGAATGAAGAAGCAAATTATCGCCCAATATCTGTACTTAGTCATATCTCTAAAATAATAGAAAAGGAGATTCAAGAGCAATTGCTCCGATATCTCCTTAAACACAATCTCATCAATACTGAACAGTATACGTTCCTACCACACCACTCAACGACTACGTGTCTCCACAGAGTCATTGATGAATTCCTTGATGCATTTAATGAAAAAGAAAAAATAGGAGCATGTTTTTTAGATATATCGAAATGTTTCGATTGTGTAGATCATGAGATTCTACTCTTTAAAATGCAACAATATGGTAAAGTAGGAAATATGCTTAAGTGGTTTACATGTTACCTTAGAAATAGAAATCAGGTTGTTTTTTCACAAGGAAAGCTTTCTGCTAAGAAAGAACTTTCTGTAGGAGTACCTCAAGGGGAGTTCTTGCTCCCACGCTTTTCTTGCTGTTTATAAATGATATATCACAATCAATTAAGTATGGTGTTATAGCAATTTATGCTGATGATGTTATCATATTTGAGACTGGTAAAGATGTTGAGAAAATTGCAATCAAATATGGATTCCCTTAATGACTGGTATAAACTTAACCATTTAAAGATAAATGTCGACAAAAAAATGTATGTTTTTAAAAACACGCTCCCATGATGCTATGAAAATTTTTATTGATGGGACTGAAATTGAGCAAGTTAAGTCAATTAGGGGTTTTAATACATGAAAATCTTAAATGGTACATTCACGTCAATAACTTATGCAAATCCATCGGATTCAAGATCCGTTCTCTTGGAAAATTAAGAAAATTTTTAAGTCCTTCATTATTAAACACTCTTTATAAATTTACAATACAACCTTGCATCGATTATGGATTACCTATTTGGGGAAATACTACTGATAAAAACAAAAGCAAAATTTATAGATTGCAAAAAAGAGCCGCACGTTACATAACTGGAAACTTTGATCAAAATATTTCTCTTAAAACACTTGTAAAAAACCCATCCTGGACTGACATGGATGAACGAAAAGAATACTTTCTTGCCACACAAATGTTTAAATGTATACATGGATTAGCCCCTCCCCAACTTTGTAATGACATTGAAATGGTCTGTGGTCGACATAATTACCACACAAGAAATAATGATAGCCTTAACGTAGTTTCACCCGTTGTTAACCTTTCAATTTTCAAACAAGCTTTCAGATTTTCCGGTGCCAAACGATGGAACGACGTACCCCATAATATTCAAAATGCACAAACTATCGAAACATTTAAATTGATTTATAAGAAATTTTATTTCAATAATTAATATTAGATGCTTATTGTTCCATTTCATTTTATTTTTTTTTCTTTTTGATTGTGTTAATAATTTGGGATATTCAATGTGTTGGAACGAATTCTTTTTATGTAATATAATTAGCGCATTTAGCAAGTAAGCTTCCATTACTTTTCTTGGCGATGTTTATTTTGTAAAATTTTATTGTTAAGTCTAGTATACTATGCTCAATGGTTAATAGATTCTTAGATTTCTTCATAAATTTTGTTTTATTTGTATTTACTATGCCAATTATACCATATTATATCATATTTCACAGTTATTGTATTGTATACAGGATAGTTTTCCCATTTCATCAATTAAAAAAATGAATACAATACCAGTCACCATTCTTTTGAATCACTATTGCCTGTTTCGGCTGGATTTTGGCTGAGGCAGGTAGTGGTAAGTCTGGGAATTGTGACTGGTAGTGTATGTTATCTTTGAACAATTTTGTATTTGTACTAATTCTAATTTTAAATGTTATTGAACTCAATCATTACAGAACCCAATGTTACTTTTTTATCTATTATGTATATACTGTTATTTTCATGTTAACAGGACCAGGCTGAAAAACAGTTAATCTGAGCCTGCTATCCTGTATAAAGATATTTTAATAAATAAAATTAAAAAAATAACTTGAATAACATAAGAATAAAAACATTCTGTCATAAAAGTAAATTAATTTATTGCCACATCATAATGGATCCAAATATAGATATTGATACAATACCTATGTAAATGATGCAACTATAGCAATTAATGCTTTAGAGCAATACCTCATGGCAGCTAGTCCAAGTGGATTTATGGGTGTTTCTTATCACCCGATTCTATCGACCTGTTTTGAAGGGGAAGTTCGCAATGACGAATAGTTGTAAATTGGAAAAATATATTGTTGAAGGTTTGAGGAAAATTTTATCAAAGATTAAAATAAAATGGAATCAAAGTCGTGATATAACGCGTGTGACTTAAAGAAAGTGACAATCTTTCCTTCTGACGGTGCTCACAGGAAATCACACCATTCTTTTTTGTGAAGTTCATTGGTGCATGGTCCCAAAATAATTCAAGATATTATGTACGCTAAAAAGGGTTACTTTCAAGCAATGTCCCTGCTTTGATAGTCTATTCGAGAAAGGTGACATTCCGTTTTTCCTTTTTTTAGGATACATCCTGGTACCCATCGGGTTCACAATGTCTCATTCAGAAATGGCACTTGTATTTGTTCTTCTTCTGATGCAGACCGTTGTTATGATGACTTGGAAGGCGACGGTTACGAGTACCATCCCAATGATGATGAAGACTTTTGTGAAGGACTGTGTTAAGTCAAACAGAGATCCTGCATTACAAAAGAACAAAAATACAGCATTGATGAACAGGTAGGAGATGTGCAGATGAAAAGAGGACGAATTATATAATAATTTCATTGAAAGATTTTTTTACGAGGACAATATTAAATGAATATGTCCGCAAATAGAAGGGTGTGGTGGTGAATCTGTTACACTCCATCCCAAAATTATAGTACTACTATTTTGATACTAATTTTCGCCACATCCCGCTTGGAAAAAAATATCTGATCCTTTACTATCAATATCAAGAAAATGGAAAATGTCCTCGTTATCAGATATGTTGCTTCAGTCTCTGACAGATATATATTCTTATATATTTATATATATACATTTCATATTATTGCACCCCCGAGTTATGGGTACATTCATGCTTAGATTTGCTATTCAAATTGGCTTCCATTGCAGTATATGGCAGAAATAAATGGTTGGTCTATGTTTACTCTGTGCTGAAATTTCCTTTCACTGTATACCGATTTTAAGAATGTTTTAAAAGAGTTGTGATACTTGTTTTGATAATATTTATTTAAGACAGACATTGTTATTCACATTTTATCCCCCGGTCTACCCATTTCCCAACTAAATACCTGTAATAAAACCTGCTGATGTTCCACCAAGTCCGAAGAAGAATGAAACAAGAGCAATGGCGAGACTTAAATGATCCGGGTTAAACAGCGTGTTCTTTGCGACGGTGAAAAATATAGCATCTTCTGCAAAAAAACACAATCCTTGCAAAAACGCCAATCCAGCTCGAATCCAATACTTCGACCCGATGAAATCCAAAAGAAACGGCAAAGTGACTGTGATTCCGGAAACTATGTAGATGTGAAAAGCGTCGACACCTTTTGCTACTAGTACGATAAATATTGTCCTGCCGAGGATACCCCCGATTCCAGCGATGGTCGAGAGAAACACAGCCTGAGATTCAGGGATACCAAGTTGCTTCGCGTGGGGTACCAGGAAATACATCCAAGAATAGTAGGCATAGCTAAAGAGGTAAATAGTTAGGAGATTGAACAAGAACAACGGTTCTTTGAGAAGAAATGACCTATAAAAAGATTCATTTTGGTTCACGTCTGGTGAGAGATCAGAAGGACGGTTGATTTCGTCGTGAAACAGTGGTGCGGAACTTTGATCAGTGCCACATTCCCCTACGACTTCTTCTTCAAGAGAGGAAAGTGATGCTGATCGCGCGATATCTGAAGTTACAGACGGACTTTGGTCTGACATGAAATCTTTGACGTTCTTCTGCTCGTGGTCTAATTTTGAGTGTTCCGGGGTTTTCAAGGTCTGTTGAGTTTCTTGGTCATTCTCTACTAACATCTCGTCACCTTCAATGTGAGACGGGCGAGAGCCATGTCGCTGACTTTCATCAGGGTTCTCCAAGATCGGTTTTCGTATGGCCACAGCACACACAACCAGGTGCAGTGCGAGTCCGCCCAAGATGAGGAACGTTCCACAGTACCCATAGGCTTCAAAGGATCGTTCAGTTATGAATGGCAGAATCATTGTCCCAGCAGTATGACCGTAGAGAGATATGGTGTTTATGACAACGAAATGATCGGGGAAGAAGTCGTTGACCACAAGCATGTAAGGCATGTACACACATGCTATGCCAGCACCTGTACGGGAGGTCAGATCAAACATGTTTCTATGAAATATTGGATATTTGTGGGGTATTTATCAATATCATGCCTATACAGCTCACTTATTTACCACGTAGGAATGTGACAAAAGTATTTGAAGCAAATGTGGACAGCAATATTTATATTTTTTTTATTTCGTTAATCGTACAGTACTTTTCGCGTTGGGTTATGTTTTCTTCAAAATAGTCGCGATTATATTATGCATATCGAGGACTGAGTTTGCGTAACCACAAATAGTCTTTATTTCTTATCATGATTTTGGTCAAGAAAATAAGTCATCTATTTCAAAGTAATGATAGTCAATGTTCATTCATTAACTATGCTTCAGACATTGTATCATACAGTGACCTGCATCCACACTGGCGGATCCGGGGGGGGGGCACTGGCCGGCTTTGCCACCCCCCCCCTTGAAAGCAAAATGAAGATTTGTAATGTAAAAGTGCCGTTAAAACAGAAGTTTGCCCCCCCCCCCTTGAAAGTGAAGACTTTTTTCTTGTCAATTTTTTCCTCGGAAAAATGCCCCCCCCCCCCTTTGGGAAAATCCTGGATCCGCCCCTGACTATCCATTGCTCTAAAAAAATATATATAGCATATCTTTGTACACGTATTTCAGACATGCATGCAATGAGTGAGCTTACATCATACCTGTCAGTGCCATTGACACGCCTGTAAGTACAGTGTTGGGAAGGAATCCTGAGAGTGCCAAAGACATGCCACTCATCGTGCCTCCAAACAAGGCTAATGGACGACGACCTACTCTCTTCAAAATCAAAGATATCATTGGACCTGAAAAGGAGGCAGAAGAAAATTGATTACTGAGATCAGAGATAAATAGCACTGTGAATATGAGCTGCAAAACTTCTGGACATAACGTTAACAATAGCATGCCAACAGCAGACCCGTAGCCAGGATTATTTTTCCGGGGAGTGGTGTCTGAATTATAAAGTAGACATTTTAGAGATTTGGATCTAGCTTTTGCCAACAGGGCTAGAAGGGCAAGGTATATTTTATCCACATTTTCCCCGATCGGCAGCTAAAACCTAACTAGATTTTTTTTATTACATCTTAACTTTTTCTTGCATGGATAAGGTATCTCATAAAGATAAATGAATAATACGAACACGAGCTCAAATTTTTCGACATGTAATGTATTTGGACCTGAAAATTATAAGAAATTTCCGTAATCATGATGAATCACAAATAAACACTTCGAGGAAGAAGCTCGAGCAGAACATTTTAACATACTGACCTGAAAAGGGACCTGGTTTTATTTTGCAGCTGAAGATGATACATATATCATCATCCAAATCGCGGAACGCGAGCTGAAAATCTTAAATATTCTGACCTGAAAACTTGATATCCTAAAGCACTGGTATAACCATGATCAAGTATAACCTAACAATTGATGCAAGCGCGAAGCGCGAGGTGAAATTTTTGGCGAATTAGACATAAAAAACGGGACATTATAACATTCAGCAAGATATGGGTATCTGATTGCACAGTATGCGAGCGCGAAATATGGCAAGAGCTTCAGCAATGTATTCATTTGGTTTAAAAGAAGTGAAGACATTTAGACATTTCCAGTTCTAAATCTATTCATAGTTGACTAGTCGAGCCCATTTAATGTTATTCAACCGTAATAGACATGATAGAGAATCCAGTCGTGTTGAGTGTAAGGTCGAATGTCAAATAGCCTGTAAACATGATAAAGATAACTATTGAAAACTAAATAAAACAGGGACTCATATTTATGATTATGAGGGGAGCAATGAAAAGCTTTCCTAAACATGCTAAAGGTTTTAAGGGGAGCGATAGGGGAGCTGCACCGCAAAAAGCTATTACATGTATTTGCATATACAAGGGGAGATTTTTTTGTCTGATTACAAAAAATGGATTGATAAACGTACACTTAGTTACAAACCACAACTAGGAGACAAACAATCAGATGTATATACTGCATTTATCTCAATTAACTTTTTATTGTCATTCTTGCAATGTGTTTTATTGCTTACAATATAATTGTGCAATTGTGTGTTCTTATTTGACTGAGAATGAGGATTTCAAGACCCTAGTTTAAAAATAATTTGGAAATTTATGCAATGAAGAGATCGCACATAATGATTAGGTCACACCCCACGTCACATTTCTAGTTCAAATATTTTCTGCAAATTTCATGCTTGCACACTTCTTCTTCTTTTTTGTAAATAATTAACGTACGATAAAAGTATAACTTACAGCAGAAGTACATGAGTGTTGCAGGAAGGCTGCAGATAAGACCGACGGTAGCATAATTTTCATCCAATCTTTCAACCATACTGGGAATAAGAACACCAAACGACTTGGCGATGCCTGAGTCCAGGAACATTATTGTACACTTGCAGATGACAACAACGTATCCCCAGTGCCATTTTATGAAACGATTGTCCGACATCATTCACATCAGAAAGTATAGCTATGATTCGGAGTTTTGGACGCTCAGTTGCTTCTCAATCGCCATACTACAGAAAATAACAAAGAAACCGAACGGAAGGGTGTCAAGAGTTGAAACAGCTAGCAGTTTTCAGATCATCGACTCTCCATCTAAACAAGAATAGTGCTCCATTTTACGATCCTTGAATAGTTAAATTGTATCGTCTCGAGCTCTCATCCATTCAAGTGTAGCGGTGGCACAATATTTCTTTTCTTTATTATTATCATTTGACGCATGAACTGCAAATCTGTGGGAAATGAAGACAAACCATGGCCCGGTATAATCCTCCCCCTGTCACAAGATCTTTTCGCTCACACCAAGGAGCTTCCTTGCTAACACCTGAGGCTACCCTCAAAAGGCCCCAATCATCGATAATGGAAAACAGATCGTCAAATATACAAGACAAATTTTCTAAAGCAACTATCAAAATACTTCGACATTCGACAAAGTGTCAGATCAGTGCCTTAATGCAGGTTTTGTCCAATTGTTATCACCGCTATCTGTTCCTGTCAGTGGACTGTTGCATGTGGACTACATTGGTGGATTAATTATTAACCATAATTTTGCTATATCACGCTTCTCATATGGTTAGGGAAGGATTAGGAAAAAGGCATGGGCGTCGGTTGGCCTTTTCCAGGGGGGAGGGTGAGGGCTCGGTGTAAAAATGGCAGAGGTAAAAATGGCAGAGGTAATAATGGCAGAGGTAAAAATGGCAGAGGTAAAAATGGCAGAGGTAATAATGGCAGAGGTAAAAATGGCAGAGGTAATAATGGCAGAGGTAAAAATGGCAGAGGTAATAATGGCAGAGGTAAAAATGGCAGAGGTAATAATGGCAGAGGTAAAAATGGCAGAGGTAATAATGGCAGAGGTAAAAATGGCAGAGGTAAAAATGGCAGAGGTAATAATGGCAGAGGTAAAATTGGCAGAGGTAATAATGGCAGAGGTAAAAATGGCAGAGGTAAAAATGGCAGAGGTAATAATGGCAGAGGTAATAATGGCAGAGGTAAAAATGGCAGAGATAATAATGGCAGAGGTAAAAATGGCAGAGGTAATAATGGCAGAGGTAAAAATGGCAGAGGTAATAATGGCAGAGGTAAAAATGGCAGAGGTAATAATGGCAGAGGTAAAAATGGCAGAGGTAATAATGGCAGAGGTAAAAATGGCAGAGGTCATAATGGGAGAGGTGAAAATGACAGCTCTAGGTAAAATATGGCCAGCCTCAAACCCCGATGCAATGAATTGTCAAAAGCCCCCCCCCCCCATGTACATAGATTAAATTAGAAGTGCATGTCACGGTTAGGCATTTCATCATATCGTTATGTCTTTATCGGCCTAACAATGCTATTTACGAATTCGTTGGAGGTGTAACGTGAAGGCTTTTTAAAAAGAATTCAAACGACAAATATTTTTTCATTCAATTCATCAGGAGCAAAATGAAACTGCACTATTCTCATTCATCATTTTATAACATTTCTTTTTGTCTAAAGTTTATATCTAAAGTTTTGCCAGGTTTACCGTTACAAAAAGGAGGAAGAGTAGACAAAGGGGGTATCTCAGTGTTCGCGACTACAAATTTTGCTAGTTGCAGAGACGTCTCCGCGACATCTCTGAGACGTCTCATGAAAATTACAGCTTCTCCGAGGAGTCGCAAGAAGATTAAACATGTTTAATATTTTTGGAGACTGTTTCTAGTCTCCGCGACGTCTCCGAGAAGTCTCCATCAGTTGCTGCGACGTCTCGGAGACTAATGATATCCGCGACTGCTGAGACGTCGCCGCGATGTCTCCGCGATGTCTCAGAGACGTCTCAGAGACATCGCGAAGACCTGCTGGAGACCAAAAAAAATTATAATACATTGCGGAGACGTCTCCGCGACACTTCTTCACACTGTTTGACCCACTTCAGAAACCACGTGACTGAACGCGTGCTGATATCCCTCCTCCTGCTCCAAGTCAGGTGTATGATCTTTCAAACGTTCCATCGAGACGTCTCCTTGGTGAGAGCGCAAGCCATTTTTGCCTCCGCGACTGCAGCGACTGATAAGTTGGAGACTGTCGCGGCGACGTCTCCGTTGATGAGATAAGGCCTTTAGAGAGGTGGAGAGACAGAGAGGGTTAGGGGTGGGAAAAAACATAGAGAACATAGCGGGAAAAGCTTAGACCTTGAAATTGTCACGAATGATTGTGGTTGAATATCATCAAGGAGCTTTATTTTTATTGTCGTCTATACTATTCTTTTTAAATATTTGAATGACAATAAGCCTGCGTTCCCAGGCCTGGCACTATTGTGTAACTGATTATGAAAATCAATAATAATCTTGCTTTGACTGGTAAACCAATTTGGGGTCGATCGAGGGGGACCGTCTGGTTCAGATTCTTTGCATAAAAGAAGACCATAAACCTTCTTTTCCATTGCATGATATAGACGGCTTGATGGTCATAACCCTTGGAAGCGGAAGTGCTGTTGGTGTGCTTTCATTTTTGCTTATGCCATTTGTACCTTTGCCATTTTCAACTCCACCACTTTTTACACTGTTAGAAAATTTATATTTAAAAAATAAAAAGAATCCTGCAACAGAGTCTGGAGAACACCTGAAATCTTACTGCACTGTGTAATCCTACATGCATGCATTTGTATAAACTTACAGAAAATTGGCATGTTGTGCATGTACCATTACAAATTTATTGTAATAAAACTGTTTCCCCCTTTTTTAAAACATATCTGTTCTGTAAAATTGTAGAAAAATTGTGGAAAACCCTCCTGTTATTATAATCTTCAAAATTATTTGTTTGTTTTTTCTGTAAAACCTTTTTTTTTTAGTTTTCTTCTGTAGAATCTACTGTTTATTTCTAATAGTGTACCTCGGCCACTTTTACCTCTGCTATTGTCACATCTTCCCTTTTTACCTCTTGTCATTTACCCCTCTGCTCTTTTTATCTTTGCTCTTTTTATATACATTACTAAAATTCATCTCAAAAGGTAACTTCAAAACTAGCACAGTAAATGCGATACAATACACAGTGTTGGTAAATATCCCACCCACTTTAAAGAGACCTATACCAAAATAATATAGAATGAAAAAGGGGATATTATATTTTTCTTATTTCATAGGATTTTTTTTCAAAAATGTTTTCTTTTGAAACGCACTATATATTATCGGTCAACAAATAGAACAGCTTTAAACTAAGGTGAAAATTAAGTTTCAGTTAATTATATTTCTTAATTTGATTTTCAAAATGAAGAGAACTCTTATTTTTAACACCATCTTGATAGAAAAACCCGGAATAAATTACATGTCAAATCCCTATGAACCCTAAACACGATATTGATACTAAATTGTGAAATAACCAACAAGTAAATCAACTGGTCCATTACATATAGTATATTTTTGTTATCTCTTTAAGATACTGATGAATGAAAATATAATCTTGCTCCTTATTATCTGCACTAGGCAGACCATTATCAGATTGTTGTACAGTAATGTACGTTGCTTCCTTGATGGAATTTTGTCTTGCCTGCATATAATAGCAGAGCGAGAATTTTGGCGCCGCTTTTCCGACGACGGCGGCGGCGTCGTCAACATCAAATCTTAACCAAAGGTTAGGTTTTTGAAATGTCATCACTAAAAAAAAGTATATGGACCTAGTTCTAAAACATGGACATAAGGATAATGAAGCATTACTTGTAATCCTGTTAGAGTTTCAGGTCACATGACTAAGGTCAAAAGTCATTTAGGGTCAATGAACTTTGATCATGTTGGAATGTTTAGTGATCTTGTTCATGAAACTTGGACATACGAGTAATCAAGCCGTATCACTGAATATACTTCGTGAGTTTCAGGTCACATGACCATGGTCAAAGGTCATTTAGGCTCAGTGAACTCAGATTGTGTTGGGGGAATCAAAACAAAATCGGGTCAAGGTTAAGTTGTTTTTAATAAACTCAAAAAAGTATATGGATCTAGTTCATGAAACTTGGACATCAAGCATTAGTGAACACATGACCAAGGGCAATGAACTTTGGCCGTGTTAGGGGTTATTTGTTGAGCTGCCATCATAACTTTGAAAGTTTATGGATTTAGTTCATGAAATGTGGGCATAAACTACAGTGCGTATCAAAAAAAAGTTTACACTTTGAAAAAGTCCTGGGAATTAAAAAAATACACAACACGTGGGTAATTTTTTCACATATAATCTTCAGTTGGGTCTCATCTGTCCAATGAAAGTAAAAGTTTTGTCAGAATGTTACACTTGAGTGAGCACTGTCCATTTCTGTAAAGCTCGCAGAAATCTGTTTGCGCAGAAATGCTCGTTTTCATGCTGTGTCAAGTCGAAAGGACGAAATCAAACTGACACTACGAAAGATTTATCATACATTTTCCTTGCACTTTTAGGCAATTGGAATAAAACGGATACATTTAAGCATTTTGTGACAATTTTGCCACCCAAATTGAAATTTCAACACTCAATAAGCACAACCTTTACCCTATTTGTGCCAGCTGGATCTGAGGACATAACTGAATCCGAACAAAAGTTTACATCAAACATCTCCAGCATTTTTTCACTAAGTTTTTGTCATTGAAAGTTGGTTTACATTTCATTTTTCATTTAATACTTGTTTATCCACACTTTTCCCAAGCTAAGCAATGATTAACAAAATGAAAATCAAGCTTAAGCCATTCCATGTAAATCACAGCTCAGTGTAAAGCAAATATCGTCACGATGGCCTCGGTGTGTTGGGGAGTGGGGTGGGGCAAAATGCACTCTTCGAAGTGTTTTGGGCAAGGAAACAAGTCAAACAATGTAGAAGATATCTTAAAATCAATTTTACTAGCTAAATTCCATGTGTTCTTCATGATTAAGGGCTACTTTTATTCACATAACTATTTCAAATTTCTGCGCAAATCATTTTTCACTAACTTTTCAAAAGTGAGTGGTGCTCACTCAAGCGGAAATATTTTTCGACAGTTATATCGTCATTTGCTTTAATGGACCTGTACCAATGTTAAAATGTGGAACAATCTTCAGGATATTACAAATGTATAATTTTGCAGGATTTTTTCAAAGTGTAAACTTTTTTTTGATACGCACAGTATAGTAAGGTTAATCAAGTATTACTGATCATCTTTCACAAGTCTTCGGTCATACGATCAATGTTAAATGTAAGTTAGGGTCAATGAACATATCATTTAATCATCATATCATTATGAATGATTATTCTATAGTCGTTTTCAAAGTCAGCACCGCTGCAATATTGAATCGCGTAATGCAGCCGAGACTGTCAGATGCTCTCTCTCTCTCTCTTTGTCATCTCCGGATTTTAACCCAGGACACGGTCTATCATCATGATCGGTTCTTGAATGTCATTTCGGATTCTAATAATTACACAACCCAGCCTAAGGCAGATGAAATAGTTTCACGGTCGATAGAAGGAGAAGAATAACATCACAACATCCCACAGGGATATTAGATGCGTACGGTATTGTTTAAATAAAAGCAGAAGACCCCTCTCTCGGACATCTTGTATAAACAATGCTTTATAGCTGCACAAGATGAAACAAAAACATTAATCAACTTATAGTCCTTTTGAGCGAAGTGTAATTAAAGACCGCCTAAATCGTCCCGCGCTCGTATTATCCACAATATATTCTAAAGATATATATAGAAAACCTTTTTACTGGATTCTCTGGGTTAAATATTTTGCATGCATGCAGTATGTCATTGGTATTTATATATATTGCAAATAATTACCTTGACCCAAGACTAAATTTCAATATGCCATTCGGGAATATTTCGTAGTTTCATTCTGGTATTTCATAGTTGGCCAAGTATTGTTATAACAACATGCATGCACTCAAAAGTTCTATACATAATTAGTATAATTTAGGGGGCATTAGAAATAACAGGGTGTATATTCTGGTGCATAGAAAAAATCCCTTTAACGGTCACTCCGGGTAGTAGATTTTTATTTAAATTCATAGTCATTCTTTTTAAAGGTCAAGTCTACCCTCAAAAAATGTGATTTTAAATAAATACCAAAAAAATCACAACACTGTAAATTTCATCAATTGATATAAAATAAAGAAAGTCATGATATTTCAAAATTTTGTTTAATTTTCACAATCCAATTATACACTGGAAAAACTCCGGTGTTGATTAATTTAACACCAGTCTGGAATCTAGGTACATGTATATATGTCCACATTAGAGAAGTGTTAAACAACACCAGTTTGGTTTTGGTCTAACACCAGAAAGGTGTTTACTCAACACTAATTAGTATTAAAAGAGAATCGGTTTGATTCCAAACTGGCGTTGTTTCGACACTTCTCTGGTGTGAACATTTACATGTATAGATGCCGGTCTAGTGTTAAATTAACACCGAGTTTTTGCAGTGTATGCAAATGAGAGAGTCAATGATGTCCCTGAAACACTTTTTTTTTCTTATTCAAATTATACAATATTTCATTTTTTTACCGATGTGACAATATGGACCAACGTGACTGAACCATGCATGTTAATGTTAAAACATTTGTAGTTCTACATATACAGGGAGAACAAAACTTTGTTTCGCAGGACAATGAGGAGAAAATTAGGATATTTTATATAAGAAAATACCAAAGAAATAGTGAGTAACGTCATCAGTCCCCTCATAATCATATCAATTATCAGGATGTGCATAAATGTTTTGTGAAATTTAGCAATATTTCAAAATATAAATTTTCTTCTTTTTACATCCGATATCGATGAAATGTTCGGTGGTGTGGTTGTTGGATTTTGTCTCTTTTTATTCGAATGAATTTACGGTTGGGGTCGCCTTGGCTTTAAGTTTATGGCTGTTTTATTTCATTTTTCAGTTTTACCGCTTTTATTGTGGTGAAAAGAAAGCCACTTGGAGTTGATTTTATAACCTGACTATTCGAAAGGCCTGAACATTTACTTCGCGATAAAATCATCATGATTTTGATTTGTTCAATCACCGTCAAAGCAGAGGAAATTAAACACCTCGGATACTTTACTTAAAGTCACTCCATCTTTATTATAAACTCAGGCTGAAAATGCTTGAACATAGCCGACCATAAACATAACAAATAGTGACGTCATCCATTTTCCCCTCAACATGCACCGTTAATCGATCATAATTTCATATTCAAGAGATACATGCTGAAGCACCAGAAAATTCTTATACCTGGGGCATTCCACCTCACTGAATTACCGTTACCATTGTATATTGTGTATGTGGTACACAACTTCAACTCTACATCTCTAGCGAATATCACGACTGAAATTATAAACTTTATAACACAATACAACACATTACGGTGAACATAATTTCTAAACAACGCTGTTAAACAAAAGTGGACAAAGCCTTGCCCAGCCTGATTCCAAAAGAAATGTTTTCTTTCTTCTCACATCATTGCACCTTCTCCCTAACAGCTAATAAAGTATAAGTGTACGAGTAACATCTTTATAATGTATACCGTACATAGTATATTATCATGATATTGTGTATGCAACCCTAGAAATACATGTAAAACGAAATCTCTTTGAGCATGTTAAACACAATACTGTATAAACAAACACATTATAAAATGCATGAAATGAAACTAACTTCAAATGACAATAAGGCAGACTTTTTCCTTTCCTTCTTGCATACCGACATATAGTCAAACTACGTAAAGACATACTAGCAGCTTTACAACAAATTAAGAATGACCTGCCGATTGTCCCACATATTCTTTTAGCTATATAAGCTAATTAAAAGCTGATATGTCTTTTGGCATATCAATTAATTCTTTTGTCTTAACAATACGAATCCCTTTGTACATTTAAGCTGTTCATACGAATACTACGAACATTGTGACTGTCCTCAATCTGACACACCCTTGTCATTCTCCTGTGACAGTATAGCAATAAAAATATACCAAGATATGATAAAAATAACTAAATATGTAATCAACATCCATGTAAAGGAGAACACAAATAAACAAATTGATATTATCGATAAAGTGAAGAGCAATAGTAAAAACGCTTTCACAAAATATAATCCACATACTGATTATAAATGAAATAGGAAAAATACCTTAAGTGCTTTTCCCCACTGCACATGATGTAATATTGAGCTTTGGCATAAAAATCCAAAATAACTTACAACAATTGAAACGTTACTCTTCGAACATGTCGAACGACGGCGTTATTGATACATCATCCGTTTAGGGCGTCATCATAGAGTTGTATAACGTATTTAACTCTATCGGCGTCATGTGCATGTAATGAGTAGAATGACTTGATACGCTCTCTCTAAAAAAAAATCTTTCATAACCTGGGTCCCGTAACACAAAGGTTAGTGATCAATCGTATGCTTGATTTTCACGATTGGTTGTACATTGTAGTCAATGAAATCAATAGTAGAAAATTGTTCTACGATCAGTGCTAAGCTTTGTGTTACGGGCCCCTGATTGCCGAAAAGTGCAAAAACACGTAATGATAAATGATAGGAAATTGTAAACTTACACACATTAATAAAACCATTGCTAATCACCTGAACACTGCGTACAAACCAAGGCCATACAGTGACCAGTTTTACATGTACTTCATGTGTGTTTTTTTTAAACGCTACAACTCACATAAAAAACATGATGATGGGTACACTATGTTGAGAGCAATTTGAAAAAAAATATCAGGTGTGTCAGTCACAAGTTAAATGCAGATACAAAAAGGGTTTTAAAAAGTCACATATAAACATTATAGGAAGAATAACTTACGAAGAAAAAGTAGAGATTTGTGTACTGGTATCTAAAATAAATTTTGAGAATTTAAACTCGTAATTGAAAACTGTTCTCATTACTGATCTTTATCATGATTGGACACTTTTTTTGCAAAACACGAAACTGATATGGGTTGATGTAATTCGATTTTCACAAAGAATTAATTTTTCTCAATTTTGCAGTGTGACAGATTTGAATTTGAAATATATACATATCGTGGCAAAATATTTGATTAACAATTTTTACAATATTATTATGAAGATAATATAGTAGGCCAGTGGCGTACCGTGGGTCACGGCATTGGGGGGCACCAGCAAATATTTTGAGTCACTTTGTAAGAGCGCGAAGCGCGCTCTTGCCAGCTAGGTAGGCCTATACTGACCTGAAAGAGAAAGTTTAAGAATTGTGCCATTAAACGGATATGTATCTCACTAATCAATTAATGCAAGCATGGCAAGTGCGAAGCGCGAGCTGAAAATTTTGTACATACAGAACTAAAAAGGGGACATTAGACGCAATTTTTTACAATCATGATACATATCTGACTCACTAAACAAACAATGTGAGCGCGAAGCGTGAGCTGAATTTTTTGTTGGTGCATTTATTGACCCCAAATAGGGACAATTTAAGGACCTTTTTTAGAAATTCATGAAGAGCTTACATATCTCACCATAGCCATCTTATGCGAGCGCCAATTGCTTGCTAATTTTGTTAGAATTACATTTAAACACATGAAACACTTTTTGTAGTCATTGTAATTATGAACATGATACTTATATCACAGATCAAATATTGCGAGCGCGAAGCGCGAGCTGAAAAAAAATTGAAATGCAAACATAAAAGGGGCATTCTAATGCTTGTTCGTAGGAATTGACTAAGACAATAAGTATTTCACTATACAAATGAAGCGAGCGCGAAGAGCGAGCTGAAAATCTTCGACATTCAGACTAGAAAAGGGGACATTTTAAGAAGATCATACATATCTCATCTATCCACTAACGCGAGATATAGTACGGATTTGAAAAGTTTATATTCAGATATTGAAAGGAGGTAATCACTTTAGGTAATCATGAAAAAGAAGCATAATATCATGCCACTACATGAGAAATAATAACTGCAACTATAGGCCTATTTGGTGTATATTGACTTGAAAACGGAATGTTTTAGTACATCAGGAATTAAACAGACAATTTGAGCACCAGAAATGATGAACACATAGGCCCTAAGCAATTTATGTTTCATAAAGTTGTAATATTATATAATGTAATATATAACGTAACATAATAGAATATAATATACAATAATTTCTTTATCCCCCACTGTTTTTCTTACTTTCTCCCTCTTTTTCTCCTTTCCCCCTTTTTTGGGGGCCAGCCGATGGGGGGGCACGTGCCCCCGTAGTTGCGCCACTGTAGAAGGCAATGAGTGGTACACAGCCCTGGTTTTGGGATTGTATTTAGATAGGTAGTGCAGCCAGTAGTGAAATCATTACCCAAGCTTAGATTGCAATAATTACAAATTTTCATTATTTGGAGACGCTTCGAGGGAATGATATTTGTAAGTCATTGTATTCATAGGGCGTAATGAGCCGAAAGGTTTGAGGGGGCAGATATGGCCCATCGGGCGAAATTTATAAAAAGAAGTTGCGAGCGACTGAAGCGAGCGAGCAAAATTTTGACACTTTTTCTTTTAAAAATTCCATTATGATATATTTTTACATAATATTCAGAACATGATATCCAATTTCACCCTTTTCGCTGTTTCCTTTTCTTTTTTATTCTCGGTCGAGATTTATTATTATTTTTTTTTGGGGGGGGGCAAGATCTCCCAGTTACCCCATCTGTACGCCACTGCTTTAAATAGTAGGTTAACCCTGGTTTTAAGATGGTTTTATTGAAAATATGAAAATTTGAGAGAACTGTCAACAATGCTTGATAAATGGATATAAATATACGCCTGTATATCAAAGGATTACAGAGTTCGATTTTTGTTAATTCACTTTGTTACCGTATCGCCACGTGCGAGTTATTCGCCAACATATTGTGTACCATATCAGTCCTCTAGTGATTGGTTAACATTGGTTTGACTTTTTAAAAATCTGAGCTAGAAGGTCACACTTGTCACCTGTGTCTGCGATATGTTACAAAAATGAAGCCCAGAAAAAATTGCGTTCGAAAATAATTTATTTAGTGCTTCAAAAATTGAAATATAAAGTGACCAGAAACACCATCTTAATTTCATCCCATACACTCAGGCGCGGATCCAGGAGGGGGCCGAGCCGGCCCCGCCCCCCCCCCCCTATATTTTGACAGCCTGCAGAAAAAAGAGTACTCTTTATCTTAATATTGTAACTACGAAAATCAGAAAGAAAGGTAAGAAAGAGGTATTATACCCATGATGTGCAATTTACAGTGTCGTAACGGCCGGCCCGACCCCGAAAGGAAACAAATAAAAGATGAGGGAAAGAATTGAAAAATAATATAGACTTTACATAAAAAGCTTCGCTCGTGCTTCGCGCTCGCATTGCCTGTGTAATGAATTCCATTTAAGAGGATTAAATGACACTTCATATATCCAGTTCTGAAATCAATTTGCACACAATATTTTAGCTCGCACATCAAGCTTTCATTATTTTGTTTGATTTACACAAATTGTTATATCAAAATTTTCAGCTCGCGCTGCGCGCTCGCATTGTTTGATTTGTGAGATACCTATCCTGTTTGGAAATTCTTGCCAAAATTTGTCAAAATGCTTCTTTATTATGTCAGTATAAAAAAAAATTAAGCTCGTGCTTCGCGCTCGCATTTAATTGTTTGAGACACACAGCTTGTTGTTTATTTAAATAAAAACGCGCTTAGACTGTCCAGTTTTCAGGTCGGAATATCAAAAATTTTGAGCTCGCGCTTCGCACTATCATTATTTAATTGGTGATACTTGTATCCTCTTCATTAATAAAAAAAAACAGTCACAATTGAGTCCCTTTTCACGTTACTATAACAAAATTTCAGCTCGCGCTCGCATTGTTTAGTTGGATACTTATCTTTGTTCATGATTATAAAAACTGCTCAGAATCTTCAGTTCTAAGGACATAAAATATCAAAGAATTTTAGCTCGCCCTTCGCGTTCGCATTATATATTAAGACCACATGAGATACCTTATCTTGTTTATAACAATAAAAACTAACATATACTTAAGACTTCAGTCTTTAGTTAGGATTACCCGCTGAACCCCCCCCCCCAAAAAAAAAAAAAAATCAGATTATAGCGGCCAATCGAGAAAAATGTTGATGAAAATATTTTTCGGCCCCCCCCCCTATTGGCGAAAGCTGGATCCGCCCCTGTACACTTATGTGTACTATTTAGGTGTATATAAGACGCCTATTTACAAAATCGGGGTTTGCCTTGTAGTTTTAGCTTTTCATTCTCAATAATGGTTGTTTTCAGGGTTTATTAGTTCTAATACATGCACTTGTACACATGTTTCATCTTGGTTTGAGAATTTTTTAAATCGGCTGCTCACAAAGTTAAACAATACCTCCATTGTAGATATTATTAACGTATTTCTTTCACTGGAAGCGTTTAGGAGTAATGTTTCCGATCGTTTCTTTCATCAACAGCTCAAGTTATTTGAATTTTTATCGAAAAGGTATTTTATAGAGTCTCATATTTACATGTCGCACTTCACAAAATAAAATTTGAAGAAAAATCATGGCAAAGTTTACTTTGTAATAATCACGTAGACTGGTGTGGTGACCTTAAAAATATATATTGTTGATCAATTTTGTACTCCAATGGTTAGAGGTAAAATGACGGGCAAAGAGGTCTTAATTTTGAATACCGTGTATTGTTTTTTTTATTCAATTGAGCTAAGCGTGCAAGCCAAAAGATACAATGAAATGTTTTTTTATTATAACATTGGATGATACAAAACAATGATTTTGCAAAAAAGATCAGATAGTATAAAAATATTGAGGGAGGTCCATCCCCCAGCAGCCCCCCCCCCCTCCTAGTAGTCTGCAGGCACAGACCCTGATTGAAACTTTGATCAGCAAGTGCACCTCCACGCAAAGACTAGCACAGGGCCTTCAGTGCACAAGGCATGAGTAGGCTGCACATTCAGACCCTTAACTCGAGTGAAGGGTTTACACATCAGACTACACTCCTAACTCCCCCCTCTTCAGTACATCAGCCTTTTCATACTTAAAGGTCAAGTCCACCTCAGAAAAATGTTGATTTGAATCATTAGAGAAAAATCAGACAAGCACAATGCTGAAAATTTCATCAAAATCGGATGTAAAATAATAAAGTTATGACATTTCAAAGTTTTGCTTATTTTCAACAAAATAGTTATATGAACGAGCCAGTTACATCCAAATGAGAGAGTCGATGATGTCCACTGATCTCAGTGATGATGTCACTCACTCACTATTTCTTTTGTTTTTTATTGTTTGAATTATACAATATTTCAACTTTTACGAATTGATGATTAGGATCGACCTCCTTGCCTGAAGCACAAAATGTTAAAATAATGAAATGCCACAGGGAGGGATGAAACTTCATTTCACACGACAATGACGAGAAAATCAAGATATTTCATATTTCATATAATAAAATACAAAAGAAATAGTGAGTGAGTGATGTATCAACTCTCTCATTTGGATGAAACTGGCTCGTTCATATAACTATTTTGTTGAAAATAAGCGAGACTTTAAAATGTCATAACTTTCTTATCTTACATCCGATTTTTATGAAATTTTCAATGTTATGCTTGTTAAATTTTTCTCTTTTTATTCAAATCAAGTTTTTGTTGGGGTGGACTTGTCCTTTAAACTAGGATGCACTGAGCATTTATTATGTTTTGTGTTGAGGTTGAACTACGCTGACCCATTCATTCTGAAATGCCGGGGGATATACGAACTGAATCATCGTATCCGGAATGACATTAAGTCATGAAGGAGGGGGCAACGACATACCCTACTTACTCCCCTGAAGTATACCCATAGGCAATATACTCCTTCACTCTCTTGACAGAAACTTACCACTCGTATACCATGCTATCCCGTGGGCCTAAGCTGACTTATCCCTAGATCAAAAGTGCATGATATTCCAGAGAGGGGGAGAGGAAAGGTAAAAAAAAAATAAGAAAAAGAATGTGGCGAAGAGTGAGTGGAGTTTCAAGAAAGGGAGGCAGAAAAAGGGAAGCATATGAATGAACAGTAACCGAATGGGGCTTGCGTGGGGAGGGGCGTTGGCGTATCTAGGGGCAAGGGGAGACGTGTCTGGACCCCCATTTCCAGTTGACGCAAAAAGGGGGATAAGATAGATGGGGGAAACGGGAAGAAAACACGAGAAAGATGGATTTAATGAACAACATGAGAAGCCAGTAAAGGCGTCAGCGGTATAAGGGATGATTTTAGTACCTTTCCTAGAGTATCCAGATATACATGTTGGTACTCTAGCCCGTTTCGACCTCACTGAGATGCTGAAAAGCATTGCAATATTAGCGGTTGCCAGGGTGCCCATTTTCCCGGAATGTACGCCGTTACGGGTAGATGGAAAACAATGTAGCGAGGAACATTTGGACCATACGGGGGAGGTATAGGGTGGAGTATTGGGTGGATAATGGATGAGGAAAGGGGAGAGAGTAGCTGAAAATGACCGCTAATGCTTGCTAAGGACTGTTTTCAAGTGTTTCATGGAAGCCACTTAAAGAGTGCATTGTTTCTGACTCTCCAGAGGTTGTGTTTGCCGATAATTTTCTTCTTCTTCTTTTCTTCTTTTTTATACATTTTGCATTTCTCTATTATGAGAGGTCATGACCAAGCGTGGAAAGAAGTATACTCAAACCGAAGATCAAATTAAGGTGTAATTTTTCTCACTGACATTAGATTTGAAAATGATACTTTTTTTTACATCGTTTCCAAATTATGTTCCAAGCCATCTTTTCGTTTTCATTCGTATAACATGAAATGAAAAAGACTAAAATGTTCTGTTCCAGGGACGTACAAAGTCTATTATACATGGATAAACTGATTACTTGAGGTTTTTTTTTGTCCCTTTTCAAATACATTAGGTGAGTAGAAGTGAGAAGAAAATATGTGTGCTGTTTGATACAAACTGACGAACAGTCGAAAGGAAAGTAACTATTTTTATCAATTGTCGGGATAATAATACACCTAAGAATGATAATGATAAAATGTATCAATTAACCACCCACATCCCACCCTATAAAACCAATTCATTATGAAAGAATAATGTTATGCAACACTTGATTTTCTATTTTAAAAGTGTACACGAATTCTCTCGTGTTAAGAAAAAAACACTCTTAACACATTCTAAAACCAGCCAAATATATTCAAATACAACTGTTTTACAAAATAAATGCTCTTCAAATGATGTCGAAATTGACATTGTTTTAACTGTTTGTTTGATACTTTATTGTATATTTTTTAGTCAACTCAATATTTGATTGGAGCAATCCCTTTAAGAAAGGATTCTATCAAAGACCATTAACTGTTGGGCTCATCAGAGTATAAACGATCAAACCACACTTGTACACTCCAGTTGAACTTCATCGTCGACGTCAAAACTATTTGACCCCACTGAGAGCTGAAGCATTCCTAACGGTTTTGACTTTGTCTTTGAAGAAACAATCAAAATTGTTATTTTAATGGATTTGAGAAGACATAAGTCAAGGCACTCCAAGAAAATAGCTCACATTAAATAATTTATTTTGACAAATCATTCTCCATTCTCTGCAGGAGTGAAAAAAAAACCCGGACTATCCTTGTAATCAATTCCCCCAAATCCTCCGACTAGACATCACATACCCCTTTAACACACTCCCGGGGTGCTTTCCAAGACAGCAATGCATCCTTCGTTTCTGTTGATGAGGATGATGATGATGTTGCTCCTGTCGCCGCTGTTGTTGTCGTTTTTTCCAAGTGATGCGTTCAGGATTCTATCGAGATGGAGATGAGGATGAGAAGCAGTCTTGGACAGCTGTTCGTGTCAGGACACCCTAATGAGGTTTACAAACTAGAAAATACTTGACATGAAAGGTCACATCCTCAGTTACACACGATCTCCAATAGGATGGCGGGGGTGGAAGTAGGCTGGATAGGGGTGTTTTGGAAAAGATTTGTGTTGTGGAGCGAGTGTATCAATCGAAGTATATTCGCCCAACTTTATACGAGGGATTTCTTTATTCCAGGATTATGAGAGGCGGACCGGAAGGTGAAGTAAAATCGCAAAATCACACTTAGTTTTGTATAATTATCATCAAATATCCATAACCAAAAAGAAATGAAACAAATTATCAACTCAATTTCATGGCTAAAAGATTGTCCCATTCATGTGGCTTTATATCTTAACTTTGCTACGTAATGTCCCAGTTATTTTCTTGTTTAGAAATTGATTAAAAACGTGATATTCATTGTGATTACCCCCCCCCCCCCCCCCTCTCTCTCTCTTTCTGTCTGTCTCCCCACCCCCATCTCTGTCTCTCCGCCTCCACCAATAAGAGCTGAATAAGAACCATAATAAAATTTTGATTTGGATTTCACTTTTACCCTTCCACGCTGCCAGCCTCCATACCCTACCTGAGTATTCCAATACTACCTGACGTTTTTAAGCCTCATATTTCACGGCCCTTCTATCTGCGCGACTTTTGTGACATGAAAACCAGGTTCTGATGACGGGAAGGAAGTATGACGTCATAGACGGTCGTATGTCCCAGGTTTATACATCCACCAAGAGCGGGAAGACGAATCGGATTATGGAAAATGTCTGATGACGTAAATCCGAGAACCAATTTTGGGTCATCGCTTGCTGTCTTCTCCCAACATCACCAAATACTCCCTCCCTTTTCTCTCTTTTGATACAGTAACACCACACAGTATTGATCAAACTTTTTAAGAATAAAAAAATGACGAGGAAAAGTGGAATATTATATAATTTCTGAATATTTTGTCTAAATCCATCAACACACTTGCATTAAGAACGGTAAAAGTGTGTGTGTTTTTTAGAGCTTTCGCTCAATTCGCCATATTCAATTCAATTTATTCAACCATGAAAATATGTATATACAAATCATACAGTGTACATAATTATTCAATAAATAGTACAAAATATGGCTATCGGACTATAAAACAAGCAAATTGCTTGTAGACAATGGCCCCAATTAATATCTAGTCGCTCCACTTTTTTTTTTTCATTTTATTTGTACGTTTCAAAACTGCACATGCAGGTGATGTATATTTATACTGTAAATTATTAATTATGAAATGTACTTTAAACATTTGTGGAATATGAATATATGAATAAATAAATAAAAATAAATAACTATTTTTTTTTCATATTTTCGGGGGGCTCAATGCGTCAATGACCTATCACTTGCGCCGCCATCCTCGTTTGTTGTGAGTTTATGCTGATTTTACATTATCACCATTCGCAAATTCAATCTCTAGTATATTCTTGGAAAGCCAGCGGTGGCTTTTCCCGTCGTCTTGATAGATTTCTTCTCTCACACAGCATTTGGCACATCGATCGAACCAGTATCTGTCACAAAAGTGTAACGAACTTCTTTAGTATTGCATCCCTGATTATTGTAAGCGATTAGATTTGAACTGTTTATCTTTTGTTCATTAACCTACATTCAGTCGTGGTGTTACAAGTAGATTAAATGTGATTAAACTAATGAGCTAAGGGGTTGTATGAAGAGGAGGGTGGTTATAAAGTATACGCATTACTTTCTCTGAGTCACAATTCAGTGGCAGCTATGTATACGTAGATGTTTGTTTGATGACATTTCCTTTATTATAATCAGGTAAAAGTTTGGCAGGTCTATTGATTTCTGTTCCTCTGTTTGCAAATCTGTTATCATGGCTATTGGGCCTATATCATGATGTCAGTAAACAATGTTAAAGTGGATTGAGGGTATGTGTTGCATTCCGTAAAAATAAAAATCATATCTAAAATTTATTGCATGTTTCACAAATTTATACCCAAACTATGCCCCTCAAATTGTTAAATTCAGCTCGGATGTTTCGCTGCCTTGTTGGGTTTTCTTGAACGTTTTGTAGATAATAATATAATTATTTGCTTCCGTGTAATCCTGCATAATTATGCGGTCAACGGTCACTATGGACTAAATCAATTTGTATGAATGAATGCCTATTTGACATTAATCGATGAAGAATCATAAAGATGAATTAGAACAATCGCCTATGTATTCTTTACAACTTAAACTGTATGGTGTTTATTATAGTCAACTGTGTGGGGTTTTTTTTCGTTGGCCGATTATCTGTGTGCTTCTCTGACTTAACCCCGTTCTTTGCTTAACTTAATCAACGATTTCAGCCTAACATGGCCTAAAGGACCCATACAGCTTTACAGCTGTTAGCACGAATTTGACGAATTACGTATC
This sequence comes from Lytechinus variegatus, assembly GCF_018143015.1. NCBI lineage: Eukaryota > Metazoa > Echinodermata > Echinoidea > Temnopleuroida > Toxopneustidae > Lytechinus > Lytechinus variegatus. The sequence continues at coordinate 28,281,101 of NC_054746.1, forward strand.
CCCTTCACAGCTACGTATGCCCTAAAGAGGGTATTATCCAAAGTCATAGGAATGAATGAAAAGGGGGTGGGGAACACCAGTCCTCATATAAATTATATAAGGATGTTTAATAGTAGTATACACATATCTGGCAAGACTTTTAACTGGAATTTTAGTGAGCTAATAATGGCATGCTTGGCAGGTTTATTGAATCGCATGTGCATCTTTTCTTGATATTACATTATAATTGATATTGAAATTTGTGTTCTGGGGCCATAATTCAAATCATAATAATCAAAGATGCTCGCAAGCTTTGAAGAATCGCTCGGGAACCATTTTGTCCCTCATGTTTTAAGATAGAGATAGATATTGAGAGAGGGGAGAGGTGGGCGGGTGAGTCCTTGATCGCCCCTCAAAAAACATAAATGGCCGAGATTAAAACTGAAGTGTCCTTAGTTATCCCTTATTGAAGTCAAACGTTTTCAACACAAATAGAAAGTTTTGGTTTGATTTGGAATGTATGTCATGCAGAGTCACATAATGCGTCAATGGTACCCTTGAAGGGACGCAATCAGGATTGATCTAGAATGGGTCTCTAAAGTTCTTGAAGCGTCGTATATTAGAGGCTACGAACTTCCCTTTGTTTTCTCTATCTCACATCATCATGCATCCGCACCATCATCATCCTCATCATCATCGTCACCATTACCATCATCATCATCATCATCATCATCATCATCATTATCATCACCATCATCATCATCACTAACACCATCTCCATTCATCTGTGAAAACCTACTTGGTTCCTCTAACCCTGGCCACATAGCTTTACCCCTCACTCTTCCTCGTGGAGTTATCGTTGACGGTGAGACAGTTTACCATCTTATTTAGATCGCATAATAGCCGAGGCGCCAGTGAGCTAAGGATATCATGCAGTGATCATTATACCAAGCTACCCCGCCTCCTTATCATCTAACTCTTTATATGAAAGAAAGTCGTTTACTGTTTAGGTAGAAAACAGGTTTTGATTAATGTGTAATTTGTCAGATACCACGCGGGACAATTCGAGTGTTTGGATAAATCAATATATGTTTTCATAATAGACAGTATGGAAAGATGTTTGAGGAAACGATATTTCTTCCTGAGATCATCATACCAATAAAACAAATTTTAGTTATTTCTCCATGCGGGTGATTCAAAGTACGAAACACTCTTTTAAATGTTCCCAGTTTGCAGATTAGTTGGGGGGGTCTTGTATAATTATTTAGAATATGTAGAAAAAAGCAGTAATTCAATAAGTTTTGTCAAAAAGAACCAAATTTCATAGTGTATAACTAAACAAAAAATATATTGAAGCTCATGCAAGCTCTGTTTCTATTTGAAAAGGACTCGCTCTGTTTCAGTAATTTGGTTCTAGTGGGCAAAGACAGTTGATGATGGAGGTAGATTGGGTCCACAATAAAAAGGAAATAAATCCACAAACGGTCGACTTTTGAAATTTGATTTTCTAGGGCAAAGGAGTAGTTATTACGGTCTTGTCTTTAGATATCCCTTTAACTACCTTTTTGTTACTGCGATTTCTTCTAATACCAAGATAAATATTAACTTTTTTCCACAATGGACAAAGAATCAATCCCGGTAGTGCATGTATTTGTAAAAACCAATGTCAGATTTAAACCATATAAACACATACAAATCATGGGGGGGGGGGGCTAAATGCCATCGATGTATCATAATAAAATTTGAATAGTTACAAATTGTGCTGCTCTGAAACTGAGTCATCGAATAAAACGCGTATCTCGGTTTAAAAGTTAAATGATTGACACTGTATTATTTCGCCTATTTAAACCGCGTTGCACAACCATTTACTTTGCTGCAAGCACCTTCTAATTTGAGCTTGAATTATTTTCCCCTTTCAACGTTGTTTGAAGTTTAACTCTGGACTACCCTATAGGGCTCCTTTTTGAAATAAACAATGATGATGGGATCTTGTAAAGCGCCGGTATCCGCCTCAGCTGGGCGCTCATGGCGCTTGCTCAAAAATAGGAACTATCTCACAAATTTCAATGTCTTCAAACAGTGCTTAGGATCATCATTCAGTTAAAGTACTGTCCTATAGTAATGCTACAATTTAGTTATTCTTGCAATAAGGTTGAAGTAGGGAACGGAAAGGTCTTCAGGTAAGACTCAAAAGTTGATTGGGACTCTGCTCTCCTGATAGATTGGGAAGGCTTTTCCACAGCTTCGATCTATACTCTATCAGAAATAAGAGGCTCATTGAAAATGTGATACTTGAGGAAAGTAGAAGATTTAAGACATCGTGACAAATCTTGACACCGGGTATCCCGTCTCCCATGATGGATAGCGATCTACTTTTAAACGATTATTACCGGTTATCATTGCGATAATGTGTATCGGGTCAAGGTGAGAGTGATCATGGGGTACTAATTAAATTTGGAGTGGTGTAGACTTGACGCCAACCGGACGCGTCGCAAGCCGGGCATCGTTTAGTTCACGAGAAAATAACATGTTATCTTGCATGCATTGACCACCAAACTTTAAAATACAAACGCATTTAAATGTAATGGGAAGTATATTTTCATACGCCCGATTCTACAAACACTTAATGAAGAAAATGATTACATATACATGTCTTATAATTCATGACATCAAAGTCTTTTCATAAAAATCAGTATTACAAACTAAGAAATTAAGGTTCGTGTTTGCACTCTAAATGCAACACTACAGCAACACCTTCAATGGGGGTACATTCTATTTTTATACAATAGGTGAAAAGGTGTAAAAATTCATTTTTGTTCTTGTTTTAGCTTGAAAATGTTCATTTTTAGCCTAAAAATTGCGACATTGCAACTAAAAGTCTGCGTATAACTTCATGAATTAAAAAGGTGCAAACTTTATTGTAGCTATTATAACGACACAACTCAAGATGCACAACAGCAACCGGTGGGGATGTAATTGTAAAGCAAACCCACATTTCTTAGTGTGCATAATACATAAAACATAATATACTATCACTAAATGAAAATTTCTACAGAGTAACAGAAGGGTACTAGGGTTGTAAAATCAAATATTAACGCTAAATGAGCTGTAATGGGATATACCTTAAACTTGTTCCAATCACATAAATGTCTTTTTTCGAGGGACTTGAAGAATGACGTCAATTTGTCTATCTTGAAAACACTTCAAATTAACTGCCGCTGGGGGCGCATGAGCACTATGTAGCCAACTCATGTTGGAGTCCATGCGTGTCTGAAGCTCTTGTAACTTCTCTCAAACTATTTCACTTACTTTGAGGGCATTATAGTTATTCAGATCACGGCACAACCATTATCGATTACCCCCTTCACACTTGAAGAGGGTATCTTTTATCGAGATCGAGGGAAAACGAACAAAACATCCGAATGGAGAAAGGGGTTTGTAACCATTTAGAAAACAGCAAATAATTTTCCCCCCTCAAAATAGTCAAATTTCGAAAACAACACAAGCAACAAGGGGAATGTACCGTTACAAAATATTCAGCGATTTTCACTACCAAATTCCTCTGCGTCAACTAGATACAACGAATTCGGCAGATTATAACAATAGTAAATGAAAATCCCTGAGTTTTTTGTTCCCCCCGATGAGGAGTTTTGGGAAAATTATCACCCCGGCACACTCACATTAAGCTATACATAGAAAAAAAAGATGTCGATAATGTGTCAGTCGGAATATAATCATTATGAAGAGAAAAGGTGGAAGTCTTGTAAGAAAGCATGTCCACTTCTTCTCCCATCAAAAACCTTGACCAATAGCCACCATTCCCTGTTCTCCGTCAAAGGACAGATCCGATAATAAGGTAATACATTTACCCTCCCTTCCCAGCATTTTGTAGCTGAAAAGTTTGCCATGGATGAGAAACTTGAGCACTAACTATCATCGTAATAGTGGTGTATCTGAGGATATACTTGTATCCCATTCGTCCGAGTCTCCGGAAATAGAACCAGTTTCCAAATCAAGAGAGCTGCTTTCCGATGATGACGTTGACGATATGGTTTCCTCGGTATCTGAACTGCCGCTATACGACGTTTCGCTTTCACTAGATTCAACAATATTATTATTTCTGTTCCTCGACCGTTTCATCTTGGTACCACCTCGTTTTACAGGTGACCTACCTTTCCCCGCCTTTGCTGAGCCTTTCTTCCATTTGGGGGCACTTTTGGTCTTTCCCATGGATTTTTGCCTACTTTTCATGCTTTTCGTCGGGCTTCTCTTAGGACTTCTCTTAGGACTTTTCTTGGGACTTCTCTTAGAACTTCTCTGGGGGCTCCTCTTTGGACTTTTCATTGGTTTTCGCTTTACAGATTTCGATTTAGGGCTTGTCTTGGACTTGGTGGGGCTCCTCGATTTAGGACTTGCCTTGGACTGTCTCGTTGAAGCTGATTTAGTCTGCTTCGTTTTAGCACTTCCTTTCTTCTTGCTCGGGCTGGCACTTCCCCCTCGTTTTGGAGATGACTTCACACTTTTCTTGGGGCTCTGTTTTGGTGCTGACTTTTTAGGGGTACTAGTTTTTGGTTGATTGCTTCCAGCTTTCTTTGATGGAGGTTTGTCAGGTCTCGGAGGACCCTTTTTGCCTGCCTTCGTTTTTCCACCCGGAGATGATTGCGATGGCGGTTTGCTGGGTCTAGGCGGTGCTTGTTTCTTTGGAGAAGCTTTCTTGCTAGATGGTGGGCCGTCTGGTCTTTTGGGCGGACCTGTAGCTGGGCGTGACGGAGGAGCTCCTTTGGGCCTTTGAGGTGGAGGGGCTTCTGGTCTCTTTGGTGGAGGACCGCCAGGTCTTTTAGGTGGAGGACCACTTGGAAGTGCAGGAGGCATCGGAGCATCTGGTGGACCACTTGGAAGCATGGGAGGCAACGGCGCATCGGGAGCTGTATCATAAAAATCCGCCATGCCCCCTGGAGCATATGCTTGCATGCTGTCATAAAAGTCGTCTATTGGTGGAGGGGCATATGCTGGAATATTCTCATAAAGATCTTCCTCTGCCGTAGGGACATAAGCTGGAATGTCGTCATAGATATGTTCTTCGTCGCGGCGAATCGGTTCTTCGTAAGGGGACTCACTTTCGTACTGATTAATGTTTTCATAGATTGGTTCACTCTCGTAAAGCTTAATGTTTTCGTAGATTGGCTCACTCCCGTACTGACCATCGTTCTCATATGGATTGTAGCTTTTTGTCTGATTAGAGGCATATGCAGTAACGGGCTCATCAAATTCTTCATCAAATGTCGAATCATCTAATAAAGTGTCGTACCCTTCTTCAGCATCCAAGTCATGATCTTCAAAATCTTCCATGGATCCTCCTAGGCCACCTTTATCTTTTCCAGAAGGAACATCTCCGCCACCTTTCTTCGGTTTTGGGCCGTCTCCTTTTGGCGGTGGAGGTGGTCCGTCTCCCCCTGGGCATAAGAATCCTGGTGTAGGAGCCTCCGGGTCACCCTCGGCTATGGCACCAGCTATTGAGGTCTGAAGGTAACGGGCAAGCAGGAGAGCCAACACCTGAAACAGGGTATAAAGACAGCGTCTGATTAGTTAAGGGTACGAATTTCTCCGCCCGAATGTGACGATCGTGGATGTTATGTTCTAAGGCCCGTTTCATAAAGGACTTGCAACTGTTGTAACTTTGCAATAATGACAACTACCATGGTAACAGGACTCTGCAGCCAATCATGGTAACTTTTTTAAATATTTATGAAGAAAAACAGTTGGACCTACGTGAAGCTGACCCTCTAACAAAATCACTTTAAATTAGTTTGTCTTATAAAGTATAGCAAAATTACAACAGTTGCAAGTCCTTTATGAAGACACTCTCAGCCCCCCCCCCCCCCCCCCTCCTCCTTGGATGCCATCAAACGTGACTCTCATTTATTCAACTTTATTTCTCAGTAACTTGCAATAATGACAACTACAGGATTCAGCAGCCAATCAGAATCAAGGTTACCATGGTAAATTACAACAGTTGCAAGTCCTTTATGAAGCGGGTCCCAGATCATTTTATAGTTACTCAACTTCATTTCGCTCTCACAAGTATGGTGGTTCGGCTGAAGAAAGACAAACGAAGGCGTTTTTCCATTGCATAACAAAAAGAAGCACACATGAAGATGCATGTTCAGACAAGTTGTAAATTCGAGCAAGAAGGCGATTTGAATAATATAAATTTAATTCAATTGGAAGAATCATAATTTCGGTATTGAAGAATTGTTTTGATAATTTCACAAAGAAGAAATTTGAGTTTCCTTTATGTGTTCTTCAATCCTTAAAATTTTGGAAATCTAAAACCGCAATACACGGGGAGGGGTGCCTGACACCAAACCCAAATCCAACTTTTATAGAACAGAGAATTGCTGACAATAGTAAAAAAAATTAGGTTATTGGTGCTACTTACTGTGTGAATTCATTTATTTGATACTGTTGTGTATACAGTGCGTATCAAAAAAAAGTTTACACTTAGAAAAAATCCTTTAAAATTATATATTTGTAATATCCAGGCGATTTTTCCACTTTTTAGCATTGGTACAGATCCATTTAAGCAAATGACGATATAACTGTCGAAATATATTTCCGCTTGAGTGAGCACCACTTACTTTTGAAAAGTTGGTGAAAAATGACTTGCGCAGAACTTTGAAATAGTTATGAGAATAAAAGTAGACCTTAATCATGAAGAACACGTGGAAATTAGTTAGTAAAATTGATTTGAAGATATCTTTTACCTTTTTAAACTTGTTTCCTTGCCCAAACACTTCGAAGAGTGCATTGCGCCCCACCCCACTCCCCCACACACCGAGTCCATCGTGACGATATTTGCTTTACACTGAGCTGTGATTTACATGAAATGGCTTAGGCTTGATTTTCATTTTGTTAATCATTGCCAAGCTTGGGAAAAGTGTGGAGAAACAAGTATTAAATGAAAAATGAAATGTAAACCAACTTTAAATGATAAAAACTTAGTGAAAAATGCTGGAGATGTCTGATATAAACTTTTGTTCAGATTCAGTTATGTCCTCAGATCCAGCTGGCACAAAAAGGGTAAAGGTTGTGCTTACTAAGTGTTGAAATTTCAAATTTGGGCGGCAAAATTGTTACAAAATGCTTGAATGTATCCGTTTTATGTCAATTGGCTAAAAGTGCTAGGGAAATTTATGAGAAATGCTTAAGTATGATTTCGCCCTTTCCCCTTGACACAGCGTGAAAACAAGCATTTCTGCGCAAACAGATTTCTGCGAGCTTTACAAAAATGGACAGTGCTCACTCAAGTGTAACATTCTGTCAAAATTTTTACTTTCATTGGATAGATGAGCCCCAAACCCATAATTATATGTGAAAAAATTACCCACATGTTGTATATTTGTTAATTCCCATGGCTTTTTCAAAGTGTAAACTTTTTTTTGATACGCACTGTATATTCATTAAGAAAGCACAGGGAGCCTGATTCTTCACAAAACTTAAGATTATGGAAATTACCATGCAAACCATGATGCTATTATGGGTAAGGGCCATGTTATTACAACGATGGTAAATTAAATATTCCCATACTTCTTTTACTTAGGAATTGGCGCCATTTTCAGACACTCTCAGCCCCCCTCCCCCTCCTCCTCCTCCTTGGATGCCATCAAACGTGACTCTCATTTAATTCATTCAACTTTATTTCTCAGTAACTTCAATGAAGGTTCATACAACAAAATGAAATATATACTATTTTCAAGAAACATTAATTATTGTTAAACTCTAAATCAAACAATTTGAACTGACCAGTCAGCTGACCGGTAAATGATATATAAATTAAAGTTATTGAAATATATATTTTCTATTAAACAATACTTATTATTTTAGTAACGAATGGTAACTTTTTGAATATTTATGAAGAAAAACAGTTGGACCTACGTGAAGCTGACACTCTCACAAAGTCACTTTAAATTAGTTTGTCTTATAAAGTATACCATCCGTCGTTTTTCAGGAGGGGTTGAATAATGTCAACACATACCTGTACTCCTAGCAAACCAAACGATGCTGCTCCCAGCTGGTTGAATTTCGATCCAAAGTACTCCATCAGTTGTTCCTTACAGCCAACAGGGTGGAGAGTGAGGTCGGTCTGGTAGTCGTAGTTGTAGTGGATGTCGTTATCCTGAACTTGATGGTGGATGCAAGGGCGTGGTGATTTCGGTCGACAGCACGAGAACGGAACATCATCGGTTAGATACTTGCCCGTCGTCATCTTACTGCCATCAACCAAAGAAATATATTACGACTTCTAGATATTACAGGTAATTGAAATTATTTTGTTTGTCTGTCTGTTTGTTTTGTCAACACTTTGTATGAGTCATAATCGTCCTTAAATCATGTGAGCTTGAATGGGAATGGAATCTAGGCCTATATCCAAATAAAGATCGTCAGTATTCAGTGACTAGGCCCATCAATAGCGATAATTCTTTTTTTTTTTCAAGTAAAGAGTTAAATTATCTTTGGAGTCAAAGGACCCTTTAATATCCATTTCTTCACATATTGTCTTCTGGATAATACGTCGGATAATACTTTGTCGAATAAAACATTCGATAATTGCTTTCATTAAAAAATCCCCCTGATTATCAAGAATAAAATCAAAGGCTTTAGCCCATATTTTTCTCGGTGTTACCTGAGAATTTGTAATAAACCTTACTATTAAAAAAATGTGTTGATTTCGTCCAATTCCCCAGACTTGATGGGCAATTCTATTCTGCTTTCTTTAAATTTGCCAATCCGTTAATTCGTAACTAATTTGAATTACTTTGTATTATGTTTAAATTGAATTGAAATAAATCATTGAAATAAAAATTTGAAAACCTCCTGAATTGGAATTCTTTATTATTAATAATAACCAATGTTGTCGACGGTCCCTATAGCTATTTCTTGAACTGTTAAAAACGATCTTATGAAAAAAATAGGGTTAGATAGCTTCCTCCAAAACATGTAAGCAGCAATTATTTTTTCATTATTAAATCTATTCATGTCTTGCCAGTGATTATTAATCATATCATTTTACCTCTGTATTTTGCTGTTGGAGATATCCAAGAAATTGTTGTTAATCCACTGAACGTCGAACCAGTCTTCATATCCATTATTACCACAGCATGTATTTTTAATTTGGAGCATGTCGATGTCATATTTCAGAGTGCTGTCTTCGTGGTATTTCCCCATCGCCTTGATGAGACCATTATGAAAAGACCTCGAGAGATGGTGTCGGTGAGCAAAACACATGCTTCCCGCTGTGAGCAAGGCGATGAGAACGACAATGAGAAGCACAAGGATCACCATCAGCAGACTGCGAAGCCGTTTTCTATTCGCGGGATTCCCGACGTCGAAAGCGACCTTGCTGCCGGCGAGGTTAACCAATGCGGTGAGTCCTCCGACGACCATGAGGACGATGGGAAGGACGTTGCCGTCGTATCCTTCGACTAAACTGACCTTAGACTGGAGAGTGAAACGGAGAAAGAATCCCACTGTGCAGAGTCCTACTGCGCCCAAGAGAGTGATGACGTGAAGGATAACGAGGAGTACGGCGATTGTCTGCCGTCCTCCTTCATTCAAATTGATTGCTAAAATCATATCTCTTGTCCCAGGACAACCAACAGCCTAAATTGTTGAATGATAAGTTATTTTCACCTGATTTGGTGACCCCTTAATCCTAACCCTTTCTTGAACTTATTACAAAGATAACGTCATCGAAATATTATAGGAGGCTGAAAGCGCTAAGCGCAAAATAATGTTGAAGTTGCGTATGGAGTCTATGGAAAGGCGCATCCTTTGTTTTACGCGCCTGTACTGTGAGATGCGCTTCAGCTAATTAATCGAGTAAAGCTGTTGCAAGCTGCGCTGCGAGCTTTTATCTTTATTATTTTATTTCTTTCCTCGTTTTTCCCCTTATTTTTTCACTTTTGAAATAAGCCTTATGTAAAAAAAAAAAATTACGGGAGTCCTTATCAATTTCCTTCTTCAAGCTGGTAGAATATGCCTATTAGATTACTCACGTTTAAATAGGCAAGTTCTTTCGACAATTTTTTTTTCTTTTTTCTTAAATTGATAAATGTGAATCATCATTTTCCCTCCAAAACAACAATATCTAATTAAAAGGATTGGTAAGATTAATTACCTTTGATGCTTGGAAGTTGACTAACATCGCAACAAGAATTGTTAATCCATTGCCGATTTTACCTAAGCCAGTGTTTATTTTGTTCCTTTACAAAGCCTATAGGAATCACAAAATCCATTAGTCAACGATTTCTTTGAGAAAAAAAAGAAAAGAAATATCATCACAAAGCAGAACATTTTGTTTATTTTGAAGTGAATTTTAATTCATACCATAGTGACATAATGAAGTTACTTGTAATCAGCATGGACAACATTGTTTTCAAGAGCAATAAGAAAAACATCAAGAAGTTACGGCGAAAGTTTGATGCTATTTTATGTGGCCTTCACACATAGTCACTCCCATCACTAGCTCATTCCTGTGCAAATATATCTCTATGATCTTATCCGAACCTCATTCAATAACGAGGATACCATGCTCTTGAAAGGAAGAATATCTTCAGAGCCCACTGCTTGGGGTGACACGACATATGCTCCTGTGACATTTGATCCGGTCTTGATCTCAGAGGGCATGGGTTTAGAGTTTCTGGTTCAGAATAATGTGGAGATAAGCATTGGGGTTTATTTAGTTTTGGAGGTTTGGTTTCACGTTTGGCTTAGTGTGTAGATTTTTCATCAGAGCAATTGTCGTAGGAGCAAATGTCATGGAACAGCCACTGGGGCTCATCGTCTCAAGGGATGGGTGCATTACTACCATCTTGATGATTTTCCAAAATTACCAATATGTAAATTCCCAAGTTTTATATCACGGCTCCAAGGATCATTGCCGTGATTGCTTTGAACAAAGTGACAAGAGGGAATTCTTCAAAGATCCATCCCTTGGCAGTTCTCTCGGGATTGCCACGATCCAGAGCATTGCAGATTGATGAATTCAAGTATTGGGCTGTCAGGAGGATGCTCAACTGAGAAAAAAAGAGGAAGGGGTGAAATTAAGGATATTGAAGGATTTACAATTAGGCGGCGAAAGGTGGGGGTGAGAGGAGAGAAGATGTTGATGGTGATTAGTGGTGACGATGATGATGTTGACGAGGAGGATGATGATGAAGATGATGAAGACATTGTTAATAATGATGATGATGACTGTGGTGATAAAACTATTGATGGTAATGATGATGGTGTATAGTGATGACGATGAAGATGATGAGGTTTTCGATGCAAATGGTGATGATAGTCATGATGACGATAATGACGATAATGATGATGGTGGTGGTGGTGGTGGTGGTGATGGTGGTGGTGATGATGATGGTGATGGTGATGATGAAGATGAGGATGATGATGATGATATAGAAATGTCAAAGTTATAGGTACGTTAATCATATTAATAGTAAGTGCAATAATCATGCAGCAGGACCCAGACTTATGGCAGTCCGAGTTTTTGTCGCTAATCGGTTGAGGCCAAGTTTAAATATTTGATATTCAGTGGCATTTGATGCATGGAATGTGCCATTGGTGACGGGTGACGGCTTGTATTTTAATCTCAAGGCAATAGCGAAACCGCTAAGGAAGGTGTCTACTTTCATACTATAAAAAACTTAATACTGTAAAAACGCCATTCAAAAATGTGTATACAACTTTGTATCAGTTTAAACAGGTGTTTAAAATCCTAAATAACAATGTTCACTTTTTAATATATAATTCTCAATAAATTGAGCATGGTTATTTCAACTGTTAAATAACTACTGTAAGGTCCATAGCATAGTAAAAAGCGTTGTGTAAAATTTTAAAGTGAGTTTTTACTGTGTATGCAAAAACAACAAACATGTATTGGGACCGCCTTTCATCGAGGAATATTGAAAGCTTGCAGGGCATGTGGAGGAAGATAGTATGCATTTTGGCAGTCTATTTTGAAAAGGTTCATGATAAGCACGTTTGCTGTGGATCCAATAAGACCTATCTGCAGACCTCACAGGTGCCTACAAGGGTGCCGATTTTTTGGCATCCAGAAGGATGCATAGTATTCCCCGCTCCTATGTGTGCATCCTTACGGATGCAAATCTTTAGGGTTTTCCTTTTCAAAGTTCCACCCTCTTTGGTGTTATTATGAAGCGTGTGACATTGAGCCAATATTTCTTAATAAGAAGGTTTCATTTTATCTTCACACACGACCTCCGCCATCTTACCTGTAGTCCGCAAAGACCCATCACACATCCACCGATTATATTGAGTTTTCTGTTGAAGAACTCCATGAGCCGATGTTTACAGCCAGTCTTATGAATGGTAAAACTAAGATCGAAGTTGTAGAGGTAGTGGGCATCGTTGTCGAGTACGTTGTGGTGAATACATGGTCGAATAGAGCGCGGATGGCAGCAAGAGAAAGGCGTATCATCGTTGAGGAATTCTGTAGATTCTGTTCCTCTGTAAGGGTATATAAAAGGGTCAGTAAGCCACATTAACGAAAAGAGAATGGAATCAGAATATATCGGCAATATTTGGAGCAAGAAAAATATCTAAAAAATAATGCGTCTAAAACGTAAATCATATATACCACATGGGATTTTTCTAATATTTGAATCTTTGAATTTTTGGTTGGCAGAAAAACCTTTCTTGTTGGTGTTTATAAAAATCTTTTGAATCTGTATTCCAACTTCACAACATGGTACTCTGGCTAGGGCTATGTTTTGATTATACCAACCCGTCATCATCGTGTTCATCATCATGATGGGAATCTCGAGCAGGTCTCTTCGAGCCTTCGATATAATCATCATTAATCCACTGTATTCTGAACCAATCTTCATAGTTTTCGTTTCCACAACATCCAAAATCCAATTGGAGAGAATCGATTTCCTCCTTGATTTCAATATCGTCCTTGTATCTCTTCATGGCGCTAGTGAGACCATTGTGAAATGATTTCTTCAACGAGTGACCGTGGATGAAGGTCATGGATCCTCCTATAAGTAACCCAAGGTCGACGATACAGAGGATGACCACCATAGCAAGCAATGCACTTCGGAGCTTTTCCCTCTTCCATGAGAATGACGCCTCGTGGCCAATCTTGGCAACGACCGGGTTCATGAGCACGGTGATGCCACCGACGACCATGAGGGTGATTGGTAGTTGTTCGAAGTCATAACCTTCGATGAGATTGACTTTGGCTCGGATGTGACTTCGTATGTAAAAGCCGATGCCGATGAGTAAGGTGCCACAGACGATACCGACGATGATTTGGATTATGAGGAATGAGATGAGACGTTGCCGACACTCCTCACTTATGTGGCAGGGTAAGACCGCTTGCTTCATGGCATCTCGTCAACCAAACAATAGCAACAAAAAATCTGTTGGCTCTTGGAAATTTTCAATCAGATTTGCTGGCGATTTATTGTTATTGATCCTAAGTAAATGAGCTTCATGTACAGAAATGGTGCAAAAACTTGCGTTTCAGAACTATGTTCTCCCCGTAAGATCACGAAGCAAGACTCTACACTGATTATTCCTCCATTTCAAGTCACAACTCGTGACAAAATAGACCAATTTTAACAAAACCTGACGTGGGCACAACTTAATTACGTCATTGCGTGGTTATACAAGTTTATCGCGCAATATATTGCGCGCTTAGCCTACTCATCACTGGCGTAAATCCGCTCCGAGCATGCAGTGCAGTGAGGGGAGGGGGGGGGGCTGTGATAGCAATATTGACCTGAAAATTCAAATTTTGGGGACATCCCCACCAAAATGTTATCTATATTGTTAATAGCCGTGTTCATATACCAAGTTTCACTTCAGGGCCTATCCCGATTTTTTTTTCGACGGCTATATTGTAAAGAATTTGATTTCGTGTTATTCTCACAAAATTCCCGGTCATTGAAAATCAACCTTTTGCAATGTTGAATGATGATGAGTTATACCATTTGTTTAGGCCGAATACTGAAACCCAACAGAAAAATTGCAACCTGCCGTATTTTGAAAACCTTGTATCCAAGGAAATGAATTTAGCTGTAGACTTAAACGATAATAATGACAATAATTATCACAGTTCAAATTACTTTACCATAAATCAATTTAAATCTCCGGAAAAGTCAGCGAATACATTTTCAATCATGCACATGAACATAAGGAGCCTGAGCTGCAACTTCGATAATTTACGTCTTTTAACGGATACATCTCCACAAACGAATTTGTCTGTAATCGCGTTAACCGAGACATGGTTATCTCAGGAATCTAATACTTTATACTCACTTCCCGGTTATACCTTTGTAGAAAATAATAGAGCTAATAGGAGAGGAGGAGGGGTGGGTCTCTATATTAATGAAAAAATAGAATATTTCATACATACAGATCTTAATTGTATGAATGAATTTGCTGAATCTATCGTTATTGAAATTCAAATCCAAAAATCTAAAAACATTATTATAGCGGTATTTTATAGACCTCCCAACTCCAACTCACATATTTTTTTAGAATACTTACAAGATTTTCTACGAAATCCAGTTTTTATAAATAAAGATTGTTATATAGCAGGAGATTTCAACATAGACATATCTAATACTAACCATAATGCCTCACAAGAATTTTTGGACATAATGATATCCTCATCTTTTTTACCATTAATTACAAAACCAACCCGGGTTACTAACCAATCTGCAACCCTTATTGATAATATTTTTTGTAATGTTACTCCTTTACCCGAGTCGGGAATTATTTTATCTGATATCTCAGACCATTTTCCGATATTTTCAAGAGTCCCGTTTAGGTTAACAAAAAATCATTCCCCGCAGCATAAGTTCCGAAAAGTAACGCCAAATAATATAGCGAGGTTGAAAGAAGGTCTAGAAGACACCGACTGGTCTGAGGTGTTCGGTTCGCAAGATACCAATACAGCATATAATATATTCATTAAAAATTTAACCACACACTTAGATAGACACGTACCACTAGTCAATAAATGCTACAATTATAAAAAGAGTCCAAGACTTCCTTGGATATCGAAATCAATATTACGGTCAATAAATCGTAAAAACAACTTATACTATGCCGACAAAATAAATCGTTCAGAGAAGTCGCATCGCAAATACACCATGTATAAAAATACCCTCACAAAAATTTTGCGCAGCGAAAAACGAAAATACTTCACAAACCAATTAATTCATTTCAAGCATGATATAAGAAAAACATGGCAAACTATAAACAATGCCTTGAATAAGTATAGCGTAAAATCGAACATAAAAACAATAAAACACAATGATATCGAAATTCATGATTCTGCTCGGATAGCTGACATATTCAATCAATATTTTTCACAGATCGGAAAAAATCTAGCCGACAATATACCATTAACACAAAAGAAATTTACCGATTTCACTCACCGACCAAATCCTAATTCTCTTTTTCTATTACCAGTACATAGGAATGAAATAATAGATACAGTGAATAACTTAAAAAACAAAAAGAGTTGTGGTCATGATGGTATTGATAATATTTTATTAAAAAATGTCATTGAATATATTGTTGATCCTTTAGTACACATATTTAATCTATCCTTAATTAATGGCGTCGTGCCCGACAATATGAAAATATCTAAGGTAATACCAGTGTACAAAAAAGGAGATAAGAATAATGTATGTAACTATAGACCGATATCTTTATTGCCTACTCTATCAAAGATTCTAGAAAGAGTGATATATACAAGACTATTAAAATTTTTGAATAAATATAACATAATTTCTGATTTTCAATTTGGATTCCGCCAAAAGCATAGTACTTCTCATGCCACTCTTTCATTTGTTGAAAAAATCACAAAAGCTATTGATAACTTTGAACATACAGTAGGTGTTTTTCTGGACCTCTCCAAGGCCTTTGACACTATAAATCATGAAATACTACTATACAAACTTGAAAATTACGGAATCAGAGGAAAGGCCTTGGAGTGGTTCAGGAATTACCTAATAAACCGTAAACAGTTTGTTAACATAAACGAACAAAATTCTTCTCCACTAAAGGTTAATTGGGGTGTTCCTCAAGGCAGCATACTGGGCCCACTTTTATTTTCGATCTATATAAATGACATTCACAATTCTTCGATAATGTTATCTTATATTCTTTTTGCAGATGATTCAAATGTACTTTATTCTCATCCTAATCCCGATATTTTAGTCAATATATTGAACATTGAACTGGAGAAGCTAGTACAATGGATAAGATCTAATAAATTGTCAATCAATGTAAAAAAAACGAAATGTATGCTTTTCAGCAATTCTTTAGATAAATTACCATACGATATCAAATTGGACAACGCTGACATTGAAGTGGTCACTACAACAAAATTTTTAGGTCTGATAGTAGACAACAATTTATCTTGGAAAACACACATTGATTTTATATGCCGTACAATTTCACGCAATATTGGTGTTGTAAATAAGGTCAAGTTTTTTCTTCCAACTTCCTCCCTAAAAATGCTTTATTCAACATTAATTTTACCCTATCTAAACTACGGGATAATTGTCTGGGGAAACACACATACATCTTATCTAGAACGAATATTACTTTTACAGAAAAAGGCATTGCGCGTTATTTTTAATATGTCCTGGAGATCCCACACAGACCAATTGTTTATTGACAATAAAATCTTAAAAGTAAAAACATTATATCAATATAACTTGGGTCAATTTATGTATCAATTAAATAATAATATGCTACCATCAATCTTTGATTCTTCATTTAATAAAAACAAAACTATTCATAAATATCCTACACGTCAATCCGAGGAATTTCATTTTCCTCTACCCCGGACAATTCTTGCCAAATCCATCTTCACTTTCGAAGGCCCTCGACTTTGGGGCACTCTTGATAATACTATCAAAGATTCCCCAAGCCTAAATTCTTTTAAATTTAAGTTGAAAAAGTTTCTCCAAGATACTCGTTAGTTTGTTTAACTCTTCATCACTCATACATTATACTTTTCATATATACTCAGCACTACGAGCTGTGAAATATGATATTTTTCGTTTTCCTGTTGATCCGTAAATTCGCTGTGAGTGTTGGGGCAAGAATCTGGAGACCACTGATCTTGCTATTTTCTCTCATTTCTATTTCTTTCTTTTTATTCTTTTAAACTATTCATTCAGATAGTTTTACGTTCAAATTTCTACCATGTTGTGTTTGTGTTTTGTTTATATTCTTCATACGTATGTTATAGGAGGCTGCATCCTACAAGCTTCGCTTTTTAGCAGCCTCCTCCGTTTCCGACCTGTTATCTTGAGTATTATACATAATAAGTTTCTTTGTTTTATTGATTATAATTATATCAAGATGTATGTAACAAAACTATTGTAAATGTAAATGATTGTTGGAAATGGAAAAAAATAAATGAAATGAAATGAAGAATTTGATGTGAGATGATCTGATAAATTACAGTTAAAATCAATATGCGAGGAAGCGAAGCGAGCGAGTTATTCTTCAGTAGTTAGAATAGTCCGAAAACATCCTTCAAGTGGTGTATAATTATCACATGAAGGGCTGTACATACGGGAATAATATAACCGTGTACATAATATTACCAACTATCACTTTTGGAAATGATATAGAGGACTATCTAGATTTTTTAATGGCTGTGGTAATGGTTTTGTAGTAATATATAAAATACTTATACTAATCAAAGGTTATATCTAAAAGCGAGCGAGCAATATTTGAATAGTTAGAATACAGAGTGATGACCAAAATCGTCTTTCAAGGGGTGCGTAATTATTTGAGAAAGGCCGCGAGTGAGCGTAGTGAGCGAACCTTGAAAAGGCTGTTTTGTTTCAGTCGTTAATTTGAAAGATTACATAGGATAAGATAATAAGTGCAAATTATTAATAGCGTTAATCTTAGAACAGGAAAATGAAATATATAGAGCAATTAAGGATTGAGCAATTCATATTTGTTCAGTGAAAATTCTTTAGCTGAATAGTAGGTGAGATGAGAATAAAAATAAATGGTGATTAATAAGCCTTATCTAGGCCATTATCTGATCAGAGGCCACAATAATAAACTTCCAAAATCGTGGAAATAGCACAATAATGCAGAATAATGAAATGGAAAAAACATTGCAGAAAGGAATAATTGATAAAATTGTAAAGATAAGTTATGTGGGAAATATTGCTGACCTAAATGCCCCCGTTTTTCATCATTCACTTTACTTGAAGTATAGGGTATATGCCTATATTTTGTTATTGGTTTATGATCAACGTTATAACAATATTTAAAAATCATTGGTCTCATAAATGGACTTATACTTCGCATGATGCAGCGGATGTACAATAAGCTAAACGTAAAAGGATTTATCATGGTCAATTTCTTGTAAGAATAATTGATTGACCGCGCGAGATTTTTTTTTTTAAATGCAAAATCAGGCCAATTTAAGAACTTTGACTTCATTTAT
Source organism: Lytechinus variegatus (assembly GCF_018143015.1). NCBI lineage: Eukaryota > Metazoa > Echinodermata > Echinoidea > Temnopleuroida > Toxopneustidae > Lytechinus > Lytechinus variegatus. Next base: position 28,299,606 of record NC_054746.1, read on the forward strand.
TTTTGTTTGAATAAGTGAGGGAGGAATGATAGCACATTCCACCCCCCCCCCCTCCAGAAAGTAAGGCACTATATCCCTTAATCTCCCGCCCCCCCCCGTATTTACGCCCTGGATTTACACTTTCATAATTTTCAGATGTCTGTTTCACTTTCCTCTCATAAAATATCTCCCTTTTTTCTACAATGTCCACTTTCTCATTGAACTTTTCACTCTCTTTAATTTCTTCTTTTAATAAGTGTACTCTCCAAGGTTTCAAAAGTTCCCTTGTTAATTTAGCTAAATTGATAGGACATATTTATTTGAGATATCCATGCTCTTCATTTGGGTCCTACATGATCAGAAACGAGACAAAAGTTAATATCTGAAGCATAAATATGAATGCGTTAATCAGTAAAGAAAACATGAATAGGTTAATCAGTAATAGTAGAGCGGATAAGCTCCAAAAATCACAAGAATTGTGCAAAATTTGACTAAAGCATGAAACTTTCACAAGTATTAGTATATGCCGTAAGATTTATTTTAAAGATGGGAGGTAAATTTTAAAATGCCATTTTCGGCCGTTGCCATGGCAACGGAATAATTTCTCAAAACTGACATACATTCCCATGTAAATGGTAAATAAACATGATATAGATGAATAAAATGATAACTTTCAAGCTTCCAATTGAATATATATAAAATTTAGAAACATTCAAAATCAACAAGATAGTTCCAATCGGTCCGTTGCCATGGCAACGGCTTGTTTTTCCCCAGAAAAATAAAAATTTTGATTAAAAAAATGTTGTAGAATATGATTTCTTTAATTTTCCCTAATTTTACAGTGTTAAACAAAGATATTTTGGTTGCTAGATGTATAAATTATATCTCAAGCCATTGCCATGGCAACCAAATAACAACTGATTTACAAAAATAACATGGTTGACAAGACAATGGGCAGGTGGAAAAATCAACTGGAATTGACTTAATCTGTATGCTTTAGTTTTGACCCCCTCATTTGAACCAAAAATACAGAAAGTGTTCTGCAGGAGTTCTTTATAAAGATAAAACTTTATGTTGCATTGGTAATGCTTGAATTAAATAAAAAGAAACAATGTTGCAAAGAACCCGTTGCCATGGCAACAGCTTATTTTCCTCTAGAAAGGTAAAATTATTGATAAAAATGTAGAATACATGTATGATCATCAGTCAATTTTCAATAATTTTTAGGTACTAATCGAGATATGTTTGTGACTAAATTTATATATATATATAAAACATCTTAAGTCATTGCCATGGCAACCAGATAACATTCAATTTAAAAAACAACAAAACAGGGATGACAAGGTTATGGATAGGTGAATAATACAATGAAAATAACTTTTATGCATAAGGTTTGACCTACTCAATTAATTTAGGGGAAATAATAAAGTTAGTGTTTTGCATGAACTCATTAGAATGTCCAACATTGATGTTGCCTTAGCAATACTTGAATTCCACGATAAATATCAATGTTGCAAATGACCTGTTGCCATAGCAACGGCTCATTTACACAAGAAAAGTACCAGTTTTGATTAGAAAAATGACTATAGACTCTGATTTTTCTTTCATTTCTCCTAATTTTGTGATAAGAATTGATATGTTTGCTGTTAACATACAAATAATATCTGAAGCCATTGTCATGGCAACCAAATTACATCGAATTTGAAAAAAAAACATGGTTGACAACACAATGGACAGGTGGAAAATGCAATTAGAATTATTCTGTATATGCTTAAGTTTTGAACCCCTCATTTGAACATAAAGTATAGAATGAGTTCTGCAGGAGTTCTTTAGAAAGATAAAAAATTATGTTGCCTTGGTTACGCTTGAATTAAATTCTTTTTAAAATGTTGCAAAGGGCTCGTTGCCATGGCAACAGCTTATTTCCCTATAGAAAGGTAAATATATTGATAAAAATGTAGAATACAGACATGTATGATCATCTTTCCATTTTCAATTATTTTAAGGTACTGATCAAGATATGTTTGTGACTAGATTTATAAATATAACATTTTAAGCCATTGCCATGGCAACCCGATAACATCTATTTTTTTCAAAAACAACATGGATGGCAAGGGTATGGAGACTATAGACAGGTGAAAAATTCACTTAATGTGCATGCATAAGGTTTGACCTCAATCTACATGATCTAGGGGAAACAATACAATGAGTGTTCTGCATGAACTAATTAGAATGATAAACATTGATGATGGCTTGGTAATACTTGAATTCAATGATAAATATCAACGTTTCAACTGATCTGTTGTCATAGCAACTGCTCATTTTCCCAAGAAAAGTACCAGTTTTGATTAAAAAAACTGTAGTGGTCTGATGTGTCCAAGACCTTGAGACGGCTTCCAAAAATGGAGTTTAAAACGGCTGTTGATATATAAATGGACATAGCTCACTTCATATCCGTCTGGGATAATTATATGATTTCGTGTCTAGACCATGGTTTCAATGGTCAAGTAATACATTATGACAAGTTACACGGACAGTCAGTTGTCCTGTATATTAAAAGAAATCCAAGATGGCTTTGAAAATGGAGTCTAAAATTGCTGTTGCTGCATTAAAAAGCGTAGTTTCTTTAATATCCTGGAATAAGTTTATGCCATAGTGAAATGTGTCAAATTATACATAAGGACAAGTTACAAGAACAGTTAGTGTTCAAGTATGTCCAAAAATCCAAGGTGGCTTCAAAAAATGGAATATAGAATAGCCCCTGTTACTAACAAATGGACATATTTCGTGTAATATCTGCCAAGTGCATATTATTTTGATATCTAAATCATGGTTTTAAAAGTCAGTAAATACATCATGTACATTGGAGCATGGACCTACCACTCTAGGTCCATGATTGGAGCAAGTTACAAGGACACAAGGACAGTCAGTAATCCAGTATGTTCCAACATCCAAGATGGCTTCAAACAATCGGGGTCTATTGAATTGGAGCCTGTTCCTTAAAAATTGACATAGTTCATTTAAATCCACCAAGGAAAACTGATTTTGGTGTTCACACTTTGGTTTCAAGTTTTAAAAGATACGTTTAGACTTGTTACAATGATATCCAGTTGTCCATTTTGCCTAAAAATCCAAGAGGGGTTTTCCGAAATGGCATCCAAAATGACTTCTATCACTCAAAAATTATCAGAGTTCATAAAACCTGTAAGAAACAATTTTGGTGTCTACACTGTGGTATGAAGTGTCCATTATTACATTAGGACAAGTAACAAGGATGGTTAGTTTTCAATTTTGTCCAAAATCCAAGGTAGATTCTCACAAGTGGATATCATATCCACTTCAAAGTAACAGTCGCCATTTTAGAATCTATTTATGGAAGCCATCTTGGATTTTCAGGCAAAATGGACAATTAGTCCCAACGTATCATTTGATCCTTGAAATCCTAGTGTAGACACCAAAACAACATCTCAATGTGTATTTAATGTACTATGTCCACTTTTAAGTAACATTAAAACCCCCATTTTCAAACAATCTTTGAATTTTTGGACACATATTGACGCCTGACTGTCTGTTCAACTGGACACAATGTACAGTATTAGTTGACCCTTGAAACACTTCTGTAGACACCAAAATCATATCCCCAATGTGTATTAGTAATGAACTATATGTCCATTTTGAAGTAACAACAGTCAATTTAGACCCCATTTTGTAGGCCATCTTGGATTTTTAACATATCATTCCATTGATTGTCCTTGTAACTTGTTCTAATGCATTAAAAAATGGTTTTATGATAATGGTTGAGACATCAAGATCATATTCCCCAGACAGATATTGAACAAACTATGTCCTAATTTATTATTTGACTCTTGTAACTATGGTTTAGACACCAGAATCACATTTCACAGGCGGATATAGAATGATCTACGTCAGATTTGATTAAAAACAGTCAATTTTAGACCCCATTTTTGTAAGTCACCTTGCGTTTTTTTACATACCAGACCAATGACTGTCCTTGTAACTTGTCTTAATGCATTACACGACCCTTTAAACTATGGTTTAGACAGCAACATAATATTCCCCAGACAGATATTGAACAACCAATGTTTATTTGTAAGTAACATTAGATATGGTTTTACAAAACTTTTTTTGTAAGCCATCTTGGAAATGTGGACATACTAGACCACTGACTGTCCATGTAGCTTGTCCTTATGTATTGACCCTTGAAATAACAAATCATATTCCCCAGACAGATATTGAGCAAACTATATCCTAATTTATTATTTGACTCTTGAAGCTATGGTTTCAACACCAAAATCATATCTCACAAGTGAATATAAAAGGAGCTATTCCATTTTCAAGTATCAGCAACCGTTTTAGAATAGTTTTTGGAAGCCATATTGGATTTTCAAACACACCTGTCATTGTAACTTGTCCTAATATTGTTAGACTCTTGAAACCAATGATTTAGACACCAATATATCATCCTCTAGGCCAATATGAAATGAGCTATGTACGCTTTAGGTATCAGCAACCATTCTAGATTCAATTTTTCGAAGCCATCTTGGATTTTTGGACATTCCAAACCACTGGCTGTCCTTGTATTTGGCCAAATGTACTACTTGATCCTTAAAACCAATGAATAGAAACCAAATTAAAGCCATTTTATCAAGTAATGGATAAATTGTGGATTTTTAGCTCACGGCAGCCAGTGAGGGCATCATCTTGGAACACCCTTGAGTGCTTAAATTATTTTTAACCTTTCAACCAGTAAGGGTATTTTTATCGTATTTGACCAGACTACTTTTCATGTAAAATAACCAGTGAATAGATTAAACTTCGTGTTGAATAGATTCAAACGTTACTTTAAAAATTATCACAGTATTACAAAATTTTCTTCGTCAAAATCAGCAGTGTAATTTTGAGGGGGCCAGATATGACGTATCGAGCAAAATTTACTTTAAATGTTCTCACCGAGCCAGCGACAAAGCAAAAAATTTCATTTTGTTTTTCATTTTGGGTACATTATTCGTAAAATAATATTTCATCCATCTCTCTTTCACTTTCTCTTTATTTTTTAGTAATGATTTTTTTTTTGGGGGGAGAAGGGTTGCTAAATTACTGGGAATTTTCTTGATGGAAACTTTCCATGGGAATAAATTTGACTTTTGTGGGAATTTTTTTTAATTTTTGGCAATTTTCAGGAATTAAAAAAAGATGATGGGAATTTTCAAAAAGTAACAATTTTCTGATATTTATATGCAGGAAATAGGCATATCCTGGCAGATGATGCTTAATAGTGCTTTGCTATCATATTTCAAGCCAAGTATGCTAAAACAGTCAGACAAGGCATGATTTCAATGATCTCCATGTAAAAGATGATTTACTGTATTTACCTTGATTTGGATATCAAGACCATGTCGACTCCTTACATAGACCTAAGATTTTGAGTTATCAACCCCTATAATCCCCTTATATATTGATATGTTGAACAGCTTTAAAACACATATCACCCCAAGACGCTTCTTCAAAATGGCCGCCTGCGAATACTTTGAACGAAATTGTCCAGCATCGAGTTTCGGGCATTTATTTGAGCCCACAAAACTCTGATACAAGTTTTGTTGGTCTTATTTCGATGCCATGTATAATGAAACAAGATTGTGCTTATCATTTAGCATTTTTATGTTCAGCACCCCCCTAAAAGAGGAAAAAATAAATAAATAAACATATTTTTATCGAAATTGGTACTTTTTTGGAGCCATTTGCAACATTAATATTCATCTTTATGTTCAGCATTACCAAAACATAAGTATTTTTGTCAACCTAATGGAACAATGCATAACACTTAATGTAACTCTTGTTCAAAATTACATGTAAAAGAGCAGGTCCAATCTTGTGCATATTAAGTTAATTTTATTGTATTTTCCGTCTGTCCATTATTTTGTCAGCTATAGTTTTTTTTGGTAAATTAAATGTTATGTTATTGCAATATTAATGACTCAATATGTTATTTATAAACAAAAATGTACGCGTATCTTTGGCACCCTAACTTTAGTAAAAAATAAATGAAATATAAGATTCTACTAGGTATTTTTTTAATCAAAGATGGTCTTTTCTGGAGGAAAAATGATCCGTTGCCATGGCAACCGAACACACATTTGCAAACATTGATATCATTAAGTTCAACCGTTACCAAGGCAGCATCAGTTTTATCATGCTATTGTACTCATGCAGAACACTCACTGTAATTTTTGTTCAAAACTTAATGACTGTTCAAACATTATGTAGATTAAGTAAAATTTTATTTTACATTCCACCTGACCATTATCATTTCAACAGTGTAATTTTTTGTATTTATAAATTACATCTTAATCTCAATGGCTGAAGATGTTATCTACATATTAACAAGAAGCACATATGCTTAGCACCCTAAAATTAGGTATTGTATTGTATTGTATTGTATTTATTTAATCACGGTAAAACTTACATTCAGTCATAACAGACTGCTTTTCAGCAAGTCCGTGAACATTAAAAAACATGTAATAGTGAGACAATACGAAAATATTTTAAATATTACAGTAACACATAATATAAGACATACATAATTAAAATGAAAAACAATAAGTAAAACTGCATAAAACCGCAGTGCGAAGAGAAATCATAGAAATTCTCTAGCCCCCCCCCCCCCGCAGATGAGTTAGAAGTCGATGGAATTAACTGATTTCATAAATAAAGAGAACTGATCCAGTTGCCGGGTATTACTTGGTAAAGAATTAAATAATTGAATACCTATATAGAGAGCACCGTCCCTTATAAAATTAGTTTTGGGTTTTTCGAGATTAATCCTACACTGGTAATTTTGAAGAGAATAATTACTTTTCTTGATGCTTATTTTGGAGCACAAGAAAGATGGAAGTAGTCCATGAAGTAATTTAAATATAAAGGAAACTGCCTGTTTTTTCCATCGCAATTCTAACTTATCAATGTTCAGAGTAGAATACAATAGATTGGAACTGTATCTATAATCAACTCTTAAGACCATACGCAGTGCTCGATTTTGGAGAACACTTAATTCTTTAAGTAAAACTTTCCCTGCATTGAACCATACTATAGAGCAGTAATCAAAGTGTGGTTGAAAAAGTGCTTTGTAAAGCATTATAGCAGTATTCAGACTGATGTACGGCCTGAGCCGTTTCAAACAATACAGGGTTTTTGTTGCTTTCGTCTTAACAAATTTAACATGTGCATTCCAGTTAAGCGGTGCACTGAGCATAACGCCAAGGTATTTACACTCTTCCACTCTTCTGATTTTTTCACCGTCAATTTGAACTTGTGCATTTGCAAATGCTAATAATTTACGCCTTGATCCAAATATGATAAATTCACATTTCTTAGGGTTCAGTAATAATTCATTACATTTCAACCAGTCTGAAATCCGTGCCAAATCTTCATTTAGACAGGAACATAAATCAGAAACATTATCTGAGGAATAGTATATACAGGTATCATCAGCGTACATTGAAATACTGCTAAACTTTACAACAGTAGAAATATCATTTATGAAAATTATAAAAATCAATGGACCAATTATACTCCCTTGCGGAATTCCACAGGTAATTGTATTATAAGAAGAAAATGTATTATTGATAACTGTTACATGTTTTCTTAAAGTTAAATAGCTTTGGAACCATCGTAAGCTTGACTCATCGAACCCCAGAAGATCAAGTTTTGTTAACAGAATATCGTGGGAAACCATATCAAATGCTTTCCGAAGGTCAAGCGATACTAAGCCAACAGCGTTCCCAATATCCAATTCTTTACGAATATTTTCTGTAATTGTAAAGAGGGCTGTATTTGTTGAATAATTGGGGCGAAATCCAAACTGATTATTTGAAAGTATATCATTATCAGAAACATATTTATAAACTTGTTTAAAAACAACCTTTTCCATTATTTTTGACAGTACAGGCAATACGGAAATTGGCCTATAATTAGTAGGATCCTTTAAGTTACCACCTTTAAATAATGGCGTGAGCTTAGCCATTTTCCAGTCTAATGGAACTATTCCCTGTTTAAGAGAAAGATTTATTATGTGTAACAATGGTACAATAATATGTGAAACTGAGTCTTTTAAGATACAGGTAGGTATACCATCTAATCCTGGAGACTTATTTTTTGGAATCTCATTAAAACACTTTACTATATCGTTCTGTGTAACTTCATTAAAAGAAAACACAGTCGAGCATTTGACTGTTGGTTCAAACGTTTTCTGAGTAAACCGGGCACCATCTTTAAGTTCTTTAGTTATATTAGCAAAATAATTATTCATATAATTTGCGATGTCTTCAGGATCAGACAATATACCACCACCAATATCAAGAGATTTCAAAGTTTGACTTTTACGTTTGTTTGGAAGGATTTTACCTAGCAGTTTCCATATCCCAGCACTATTGCCAGAATTCTCAAGAATGTTCTTTGTTATATATTCCCTTTTGGATTTACGTCGCTTTGCCGTGACTCGATTGCGGAACAGTCTATATTCACGCCAGACATCTGGGTCACCAGATAAGCGAGCCCTTTCTTTACACTGATCACGAAGCTTCATCATCGTTAAAATCTGTTCATTGATCCATGGAACACTTTTCTTACGAATTCGTTTACGTTTCACAGGTGCAAACCTATTTAGGATATCATTATACATATTTAGAAAATTATCGTAGGCTGTGTTTACATCATTTTCAGAAAGGATCTGAGACCATGAACATTTCTGCAGTTCCTTACAGAATGAGGAAAAATTCATTTTTTTCAAAAAAAAAAAAAAAAGGTGAAATGAAAGAAAAATCAAATTTTACCATGTTTTTGTTTATCAAAGTTGCTTATACTTTTCTGGGAGGAGGGGAACATTTGAATTACTAACATTTGAATTACTAATATTTATCGTTAAATTCAAGTATTACCAAGGCAACATCAATTTATTATTCTAATTAACTGCAGAATACTTAGTAAATGTTTTGTCCAAAATTAAATGACTGGCCAAACCTTTCACACATTGAGTTATATTGTATTTTCCACCTGTCCATGATATTGTCATCCAAATTAATATTTTTGTAAATTAGATATTATTTGGTTGTCATGTCAATAGCTTTAGATGTTATTTAAACATTTTGCACCAAACATATCGATGTTTAACACACTAAGATTAGGGGAAATGCAAGAAAAATAAGATTCTATAGTCTTTTTTAATAAAAATTGGTACTAAATGATCCGTTGCTATGGCAACAGGCCATTTGCAACATTGATTTTTATCATTTAATTCAAGTATTACCAAGGCAACATCAATCTGAATCATTCCAATTAGTTCATGCAGAACACTCACTGTATCATTTCCCCTAAATTAATTGATGAGGTCAAACTTTACGCATGTATATATAAGTCAATGTTTATTGTACTTTTCACCTGTCCATAACCTAGTAATCCCTGTTGTTTCTTTTTTTAAATTAGATGTTATCTGGTTGCCATGGCAATGACTTAAGATGTTATATTTATAAATTTAGTCACAAACATATCTCGATTAGTACTTAAAAAATTATTGAAAATGGAATGATGATCATACATGTATTCTACATTTTTATCATTTTTTCCTTTCTAGAGGGAAATAAGCTGTTGCCATGGCAACGGGTTCTTTACAACATTGTTTCTTTTTATTTGATTCAAGTATTACCAAGGCAACATCGATCTGTATCATTCCAATTAGTTCATGCAGAACACTCACTGTATTATTTCCCCTAAATTAATTGAGTAGGTCAAACCTTATGCATGTAAATATAAGTTAATTTTTATTGTACTTTTCACCTTTCCATAACCTTGTCATCACTGTTGTTGTTGTTTTTAATTAGATGTTATCTGGTTGTCATGGCAATGACTTAAGATGTTATATTTATAAATTTAGTCACAAGCATATCCCGATTAGTACCTAAAAAATGATTGAAAATGGACTGATGATCATACATGTATTCTACATTTTTATCAATATTTTTACTTTACTAGAGGAAAATAAGCTGTTGCCATGGCAACGGGTTCTTTGCAACATTGTTTCTTTTTATTTAATTCAAGTATTACCAAGGCAACATCAATCTGTATCATTCCAATTAGTTCATGCAGAACACTCACTGTATTATTTCCCCTAAATTAATTGAGTAGGTCAAACCTTATGCATGTATATATAAGTTAATGTTTATTGTACTTTTCACCTTTCCATAACCTTGTCATCCCTGTTGTTGTTGTTTTTAATTAGATGTTATCTGGTTGCCATGGCAATGACTTAAGATGTTATATTTATAAATTTAGTCACAAGCATATCCCGATTAGTACCTCAAAAATGGTTGAAAATGGACTGATGATCATACATGTATTCTACATTTTTATCAATATTTTTACTTTACTAGAGGGAAATAAGCTGTTGCCATGGCAACGGGATCTTTGCAACATTGTTTTTTTTTTAATTTAATTCAAGCATTACCAATGCAACATGAAGTTTTATATTTATAAAGAACTCCTGCAGAACACTTTCTGTATTTTTGGTTCAAATCAGGGGGTCAAAACTAAAGCATACAGATTAAGTCAATTCCAGTTGATTTTTCCACCTGCCCATTGTCTTGTCAACCATGTTATTTTTGTAAATCAGTTGTTATTTGGTTGCCATGGCAATGGCTTGAGATATAATTTATACATCTAGCAACCAAAATATCTTTGTTTAACACTGTAAAATTAGGGGAAATTAAAGATAAATCATATTCTACAACGTTTTTTTAATCAAAATTTTATTTTTCTGGGGAAAAACAAGCCGTTGCCATGGCAACGTACCAAATGGAACTATCTTGTTGATTTTGAATGTTTCTAAATTTTATATATATTTAATTAGAAGCTTGAAAATTATCATTTTATTCATCTATATCATGTTTATTTACCATTTACATGGGAATGTATGTCATTTTTGAGAAATTATTCCGTTGCCATGGCAACGGCCGAAAATGGCATTTTTAAATTTACCTCCCATCTTTAAAATAAATCTTACGGCATATACTAATACTTGTGAAAGTTTCATGCTTTAGTCAAATTTTGCACAATTGTTCGGCTAATCCGCTCTACTATAAAGAAAACATGAATGCGTTAATCAGTAAAGAAAACATATATTAAAAAATGTAATTTTAAAACACGGTGGTATCATACAGTTTCAGGGTGGTGTACTTTTTCATGTTTTCATTTTGAAGGACGCTTCGTCACCCTTATCCAGCTTATTTAAGAGAAATTTTAACTGAAATAAGAGAAACATCTTTGCCACCGGTCTTTGCCAGCAAGAAACTGCATGACCTAACGAGATAGAGGGCGGTATATGAAGACAAATTTAGAAAGTCCACAGTGATTGAATAAACTTGTACAAGGTAAAATAGGCATTTTCGTAGGAGAAAAACGGGGCAATAGGCAGTGTGGCAAGTGATTTAAGGGTACTTTTGTTAACGAGAAATAAACGGGACACGATCTGAAGAGAAGAGAGATTATTAAAATGGTCATGAGCAGGGCCTGTTAAAGGAGATGAAAATGGGGGCGATATTTAATGAAAATTGTCACTGAAAGAAAAACGAATTGTATACGAGGATCCACTTTGGTGGGTGTTTCATAAAGTTGTTTGTGAGGAGCGAACGATTGGTGATCCTTTCTTGTGGTAAATGGTACATTCATTGGCAATGGTTAAGGACTTTAGGGGGTAAGAAAAGATCACCAGTCGTTCAAAAAGTCGCTTTTAACTTACGACCAGCTTTATGAAACAGCCCCCAGGAAGCGCAAGAAAACACGTCAACATCCCAAACCCCAACATCATTGCCATCATCATCATCTTCATCATCATTAGGGGCTGATCAGATCAAGGATTTCCCAAATAAGGGGGGAGCATTTTCCCGAGGAAAAATCTGACGAGCAAAAAAAAGTCTTCACTTTCAAAGGGTGGGGGGCACACTTCTGTTTTAACAGCATTAATACATTACAAATTGTAAATGTGCCTCTCAAAAGGCTTTTCTCCCCCCCCCCCCCGTACTGTCAGTGATCATCATGATCACCACCACCTCATTAGACCCTTATCAGACAAGGGGCACTGCACAGACCAAGGGCACCATGCCTTACTCCCCCCCCCCCTCCATATCTCCGCATGTCTCTCTCTCTGCTTTCCTTTTGATTTCAACTCTGCTTAACAAATAAGAAATCCAACACACCAAAATGAAAAATAAATCAATGTTTCGGAGCTTTTTTTGTAATCTAATTAATACTTGTCCAACATTCAATTATTAACAAGAAAATTACAATCTCTTTGTCAGTGAAAACTTGAATGTAAGTACCATGGTATGAGCAATTGGAGCAACATCATTCCTTCGCCTTGAACACTGACACTAAAAAAAAATTATGATTTTTCCCCAGATTGGTACAGTGTACTGTAATAGTAATTAGAAGCTAATAGGCCTAGTAAATGTACATTGCAATGTAAAACAAATTTCTCAGTACTGGATAAAAATACTACTCAATCAGTATTAAAAACTTGACGCAGGCAAGGATTGGAAAAAAAAATCATGAAGCGATTTTAAAGCATTTTTTTTTCTTTCTTCAAAAATGACATATTAAAAGCCAGTGTCTTAAATTCAATTTTGAATGGCTTGTGAGAACAAGAAATCTACAAAAACCACATGTAGCTTATTACAGGTTACATCATTTATCTTGGTTTGTGGTATATTTTCTATCATTGAACTACTGTACAATTTCCATCAGAGTGAGTAAATCGGAATATAAACAAATCTAGCCACTTTCTATACATAAGGCCAACTATAACATTGGAAAGCCACTATACATGTACCTCTGTAGAGGATAATAACAAACATTTACATGGAACCTTCATGGAAGAATGAATGTAAAAAAAAGGAATGAATTAAATAAATGTTGGAGAACATCTGTAATTTATTAGTTTTGTGTTAGGAAACATTCTCATTGCAATTGTACATGCATGCACCTGTAGGGGAAATGAATTTGTATTTATTCAGTCACAATCTGGGCCATAATTGTGGACTACACAACCGTATCTACTGTACTCGTTTATCACTCCTAGTACCTTCTACAGATTTTAAGAAACTAATCATGTACGTCAATATCATCATCACATAAGGTAAGTGGGCTTTGTCATGGAATTGTCTTTCGAAATTTTTGAGATTCATTTTAAGCAAATCATTATGGACTTTTGGCTGTTCTGGATTATATATCACAAAACAATACCTGGTTGTAGAAATGTAAAAAGAGTGGAAAACATACATTCCACCTACATGTATGTAAGCCAGTCATGTAAGAAACTGCATTATTTGTTATGTATTGTACATACATTTAAGGGCAAGTCCACCCCAACAAACAGTTGATTTAAATAAAAGGAAACAAAAATCCAACAAGCTTAACACTGAAAATTTCATCAAAATCAAAAAAACAAGAAAGCTATGACATTTTACTTAATTTCACAAAACAGTCACTATTTCTTTTATATTTTAACATGAAATAGTTTACTTCATCTTCTTCTCATTGTCATGTGAACAAAGATTTAACCCTCCCTCATATGAGGAATTACCATTGTTTTACATTTTGTGGTTCAGTCAAGTTGGTTCTCATTGTCAAATAGATTTGTAAAAAATGAGATATTGTATAATTCAAACAATAAACTATAAATAGCAAGTGAGGGGGATCATCAACTCTTTCTTTTGAATATCACTGACTCTGTGCACAAGCGACATTTAAAAATGTCATAACTTTTTAAAAATCTAATTTTGAAGAAATTTGAAGTGTTGTGCTTGTTTAATATTCCTTAATAAACTTATTGATTAAAATCTACATCTTTCTGATTTGTACTTGACCATTTTATCACAGGATCACATGGTGCAAAGCCACTGTAATCGTTAAACCATATATACATGTACATAAAATTAATGGAAGAACAATAAATACATGTATACAAATAGCGAATAGGCATGAGTGCGAGATTTCGCATGATGTGAATAGAGCGTCTCTTTCTTTCACTGAATGCGAAATCTAGCACTATTGCACGAATAAGAATATTCGCTATTTGTGTTGTACAACACCTCGGAATTTAGCGAAAATATGAAAAAACAAGTGTTTTTCCCTGCAGTAATCTATCAAAATGGAGCAAAAATATTGAAAGCAATAAGCAAAATCCCACAAGCGCACATGAACTTGGGCAGCATTGGACATTTAGCCAGCAGGCTTATACGCGTATGTATTGTACCTTCATTTTTAATGAGCACAATGAATTAAATCGTATTGTGACGTCAGCTCCTAAAGCCGTGCAACAGTACATTTTGGATGGTACATCTTGTGTGCAACGGTACGAATGTTTGACATTCAGCCTCCCATTTGCTCGCCTACAACAAGCTAAGTAGGCGTTGTACAATGTACTCTAAGTAGAACTTTATCACAGCCAATTTCTTAACTTTAAGGACAAGTCCACCCAAGCAAAAAATTGATTTGAATAAAAAGAAAAAAGTCAAACTAGAATATTTCTGAAAATTTCATCAAAATCGGATGTAAAATAAGAAAGTTAAGACATTTTAAAGTTTCGTTTATTTTTCACAAAACAGTGATATGCACAACTCAGTGACATGCAAATGAGACAGTCGATGATGTCCCTCACTATTTCTTTTGTTTTTTATTGTTTGAATTATACAATATTTCATTTTTTTACAGATTTGACAATAAGGATAAACTTGACTGAAACAGATATCAAACGATGCTAATTCCACAGGTATAGGGAGGAATCAATCTTTCTTTCACTTGACAATGGGGAGAAATTTAGAATATTTCATATTTCACATAATGAAATAAAAAAGAAATGGTGAGTGGATAACATCATCATTCTCCTCATTTGCATATCGACCAGGATACATGTGCATATAACTATTTTCTGAAATTAAGTGAAAATTTGAAATTTCATAACTTTCTTATTTTACATCTGATTTTGATGAAATTTTCAGTGTTATGTTTGAACAAATTGAGCCCAGAATACAGAGCTGACATACTTCAAGAACGAGGTCATGGCATATGTACATGAAAATACACATAGCTTAGTCAGAAAATTGTAGGGTATTCTGCAACTACGCCAAGTTTAAGTTACAATATATCAAACAACACAAGGGTATAATAATGATTGCCAGTATAAATGCATAAAAACACTGCAAAACAAATACAAATTACAAGTATATAAACTCAATATAGAATTATGATTTATAAAGTATCTTTACAAATAAATTACAATCAACACAAAAAATGAATTCATTTCATTTAGAGTGACATTTTGAATAGTTTGTCATGACTTAAGAGATTGAAGGTTATAATTTGAAATATGAAATATTTGGAAACAATTTGATCACCTTATTGCAAATTACCATTTATATATCACATCGATCACAACTGCACCAAAATTTAAAACTAAAATCTTAGTCCCATTCTTGAACTCTTTCATTATCAGGTATCAGTCCCCAGTTAGGTGAGTGCTTGTCATGAGCCAACCAGTTGAAATCATCCACATCATTCCAAGAGTTCTTGCTCTTGTCAAGACCACTCTCCTCATAATCCTTCTCCAAGGTATCATAGGCCCAGTTGTACGGAGCATAGAGAACGCTGTTTGTATCCTCGATGATGGCTCTACTCGTCACATGAAGGTAGAACTTGGAATCTCTGGAGTTGTGGACCCTCAGCTGTTGACATGCAAGGACAAGGGTGCTATCGATGCACTTATCAGCAAACACAGACCCAGGAATCGGTCCACAGAAGACTTTGCAGTCAGAGAGGTTGCTGATTTGAAGCGCACTTGGAGATCCAGGTAGTTTGATTGTGCATGATGAAAGGTTACTGAGATTGACATCTTTTTGATGAATCTCTTCCGCAGGCAATGATAATGACTCAGATGTCCGATTTGAAAATCCAACAGCGTTTACTGTGATGATTGGAGATGATTTAGAAGCATCTACATCGTCCAGACCAATCTTCTGTGTCTGCTGTTGCTTGGTTGCCTGTCCATCTCCTCTCTTCCGCACTTTGAAAGCGAACTTCTTCTTTGGCAACAACTCATCTCGCCTTTCGTTGATGCTCTCAAACAACTTCCCTAAGCTTTGTTGAGCACTTTGAATATCATATGCGGGCAAGAACTGGGTCATGTCTGTCATATACTTCAGTAATTTCTCAGCTGCCTCTGTAATGTCATCAAAGAAATCTCGCAGTTTAGGTTTTCCAACATTATTCGCAGTCGCCAACCGCTCTTCAATACTCGACCTCTCCGCATTGAACGTCTTTGCAAAATATTCGGCACTCTCTTGCATCACCTTTTCGTTTTCACGCTGTTCTTTCATTTTCTCAACTTTGGCTAACCTTTCTTCGTGTCGCCGAAGAAGTCCTGCAGGAATCTTATCTTTCTTGATTTCTTTGCCATTTTTGTTGACTGAAGTGGTTTGATGGTTGTCTCTCAGTGCCGAGTCGGTTTCTTCCACGTTGGTCGCCATGATAAAAATACGAATGACTCAATTCAAAATCAAATATTAGAAATAACAACCTCGTAACTAGCGCTCTTTCACAAAAAGTCACAGGTCCATGTTCATCAACATCCTGAAAGAAAGGGGGTTATCACTAAATACATTTTTGCAAGAACAGTTCAAGCAGATCACTTACGATGATTTTGAGAAACCAGCCCCAAATCGGTTGCTCAAACTAGTCTTGTTCCATTATTTTGTGATTTTCCAAAACCATTGTTTAGCATTTAGATGCGAATTTCACGGCCCTGAGTGGAATTTTAAAATCATTTTTGTTGAATTACAAATATGAAACTTTAATAAGGAATTTTAGAGATAGAATATGACTATATTTTATATTTTGTCTAAAATTATTGCAAGATATTTCTGGTTCCAGACTAACGTTAGCGGAGATTTGGGAGGATCGGAGCCAAGGTAAACAACCAAATTTATTTGATTTATTTATTATTTCAGTGATCATTTGAATTTGAATATAGATATCGTGTATCGAGACTAGTGTTGTGACTTTGTGGGATCTTATGGTACTTTGAAGAGCGAATGAACTGATTTTGTTTTGAAGAAATTTAATGTAAGGGCCCACCAATTAACATTCGTGTACCGTACCGTAAAGTTCAGATTTTGATCCTGCGTGATGTGGGCCGTGGAGTGGACTACAGACAGTCTACACCCTCCCACTGCATATTGGATCAACAGCCTGGTCTAATTAACCATTCTAATTACAGACGCATGTGGTTCTTAATCACCAATGTCCTTTGGGTATACCGTATATAGCACAGTTCCATGATGGCACTACTGCTAGTTTGCGCGTCGGCCCCCGGGGGGCCACTTCCATTCACGAGTGGATACATGTACCATGCGCGACCAAGGGGTCTCGAAAAGCACCCTAAACACGTAATTTCCATATTCTGAAAATGAACCCCTTAACAAGTATTGGCGTGTGAAACCCTACCCTTAACAAGTATTGGAAACAAAAACGATACTCTTGGCAAATATTTCCTGAAATGAACCCCTAAACAAGTACAGGAATGTTTTATTGTTACGGTTTCTTCGGTCGTCGGCTTTACCTTATTTGGTTTAGTACGACCCCACTTCTACACCTCGCGCAAATCGGACTCTAAACACGAAGTGTTGGGGCAAAAATGACATCCTTTATAAAACATTTTAATTTTGTTTTATCATCCCCGCAAATTAGACCCTAAACACGTAATTTTCCTAGCGAAATAGATACCCTTTTTTCATTATTTTTGTGTTTTTGGCACCCTTATCACGTTACGTACGTAACGTGCCCTATCGTGAAAAAGACATCCTTTTTACGTGTTTTTTTGGTCGCGCATGGTATCCACTCGTCAATGTAACGTCGGCATCAATCTTTTTTACTATTGACTTGCCTCATCAACATAAGCGGCAATTTACACCCAACAAAACATGTTATCTAGGCCTAGATAACATCTCTAACTTCATGAACTTCATGAATCCAGTAGGCCAGTACGATAATATACCAGACGGTGGACTGTACTGTTTCCAGAAGATGAAGAAGAAGAACTTGTTTGTCTAAGACTCGACTGGACTTTATATTAAAAAAAATTGTAAATTGTATGAACTCTCATTATTTCTCATTAATATTCAGCTTGAAAAGTTTTATTTCATGAATCGATAACAGATGTGATTGATGTACATGTAGATGATATATCTCGTTCTAATTATGGTTTGTGGTGCCTCGTTCTACAGTTAGTATCCTTGATTGATGGACCATGTTCTCATAATCAATTATGACATTGGATTCTAAATGTGCTCTGTTTTCAATTCAAGACGAGGGGAAGTTCTCCCTGAAGAAAGGTTTATTGTGAACATAAGAAAAAAATTAGTGAAGGTTTGAGGGAAATTCATCAAAGATTTAAACAGTTATTAAGGGTATTTCTTTTTATTTGGAGTTGTGACTTCATATGTTAGCAGCTTCCCATTTATTGTGAATTTAAAAAAAATAATTCTGAAATTTCTCAGAAAATTGAAAATTACGAATTATATCACAATAGACAAATAATTTCACACCCTCTCCTTTAAGAAGAACATGTACATGTATAGTCATCATGAACTATTGAAAAATAGAAATTTTTGCATTTATATTTAATACACAACATATGGTGCAACTGCTTGTATATGTCACAAATTAAAAACTTTAAAAAATTCTAATAACTTTCTTCATCTTTGATGGATTTTTTCAAACCTTCACCAATAATATATTGTATTTCTAGTATTTATACAAACAAACTTTTTATCAGGATGAACTTCCCATTTAAGTGCAACTTTGTCTAAAAATCACATTTATTCTGTAATGTTTGCCAGAAAGACAGCAATTCTTAGAAATATGTATATATTACACAAATTGTTTGAAAGTAATGACAGATTTCGAGGTGTGTGCATGGTCCATCACTTTATGTTAGAAATGCTGAATAATGTAGTCCAATCTGTAGAGTGTAGTACATGTAGACTATGTGAACTTATCAAATTGTGAAGAGAAGAATAAAATTATGATACCACATCTCATATTTTTACTTTAATTTGTTGAATGTTGACATTTTTTATCATAAAAGATCTCATCTCAATGAGTTCATGAAAAATTGACTAATTTCTTTTAGAATGATGCTTTACCTGGATTAGAAAGTATGAAAGAGATTCCAGTGCTTAAATTGGAAGTCAAACAATCATAACACTCAAAATTCATTGAAATTTGATGTAAAATGCAAAGAAAATTGTGACATTTAAGATTTTGCGTATGCTTCACAATAAATATCCAAATGAGTTCATGCTACCTATATTTTTTTTTTAAATTTATTATCTGAGGAATACAATTTATGTCATTTCTTTGGGGTAGATTTGAAAATGTAGATTCTCTACAAATAGCAAATAGGCATGAGTGCGATGGTGCTAGATTTTGCATGAGGTGAATAGAGCGTCTCTTTCACCGAATGCAAAATCTCGCACCATTGCACGAATAAGAATATTCACTATTTGTGTTGTACAACGTCTCGGAATTCAGCAAAAATATGAAAAACACAATGAGTTTTTCCCTTCAGTAATCTATGAAAAGGGAGCAAAAATATTGAAACCAAAGTCCCACAAGTGCACCTGACCTTGGGCAGCATTGCGCATTTAGCCAACAGGCTTATATGCGTGTTGCACCTTCATTATTACTGAGCGCAATGAATTAAATCGTATTGTGATGTCACCTCCTAAAGCCGTGTTTACGGTACATTTTGGATGGTACGTCTTGTGTGCAATGGTACGAATGTTTGACATTCAGCCTCCCATTTGCTCGCGTACAACCAGCTAAGTAGACATTGTTCAATAATTCCAATTCCACACATTCAGGGGGATATTTGTATAATATTGACTGGACTGGCTTTAATGTAGATAGGCCTACCATATATTTCCCAAAGTAGTCTCATATTGCCTCATTTCCATGAGTCTTGACAAGGGCAATTGGGTCTACTTAAGGAGCTATAATGTGGTATCTCCAGAAAAATAATGCCAGTCAGTATTATCATTATTACCCATCTAGTCTGACAGCTGTATGATGTGTATAGGAGCGCCTTGAGCACCTAACAAGGTGGATATGTGCGCAATATAAATACCCTATATTATTATTATTATTAATTCAAGCTATTATTTCTAGCAATTTTTTTAATGTTTGTTTGCCTGTTGGTAGTTCTGATTTCAGGTTACTGGCTAAATTTCAATGGACACTGCACTTATTATAGAATTGGAACTGGAAACCTTATTCTTATCAAAGGTTTAGACGTTCAAGGACAGTTCGCCTTTGTATGCATTTATTTTTGAAAGTGTTTTTATGTTAAACAGGGCCTGAAGTTAAACAATATTTTACTACTGATAGGCTGCCCTGTATAGAAAATAAAATATAAATAAGAGGTTCAAGATTCAAGGTATTGACCACTCATGCAGACTCATGTGTGGCGTATATTGATTTGATATGTGCTGGAGCTCTAAATTACAGAGTCATTTTTTGTACATCTAATTGTTTATTATCCCCCTGTTTCTAACTTGTTCTCTCTCTATTGCTCTCTTTTTCTGTCTTTCTTTCTCTGTCTCTCTCTCAATGACTTCCTCCCTTTTCTCCTTGTTTTACCTTATCTCTCTCTTTCTCTTTCTATCCTTACCCCCCCCCCCTCCCAGTTATGAGCTGAGATGAGGATGACACTTCTGAGATCATGTTATTCTGCCATTGTCATTATCTCTTGTACTGGATGTTGTATCATGGCAGATACAGTGAGAGAGCCTCTTGATAGACCAAATATATTGCTCTTCCTTGCAGATGATATGGGGTAGGTAAGCAGATTTACTTGTTCATCTATATGTGACAGTTTAGGAAAATGTTGAAAGGGACAGAATTTTAAAATGAATGCTAAATTGCAGAAATATGAACATTGATACAAAGAAAAATAGCATTAGAAAGTTACCAAGTGCTCATGGCAATTTTTATGGTCCATGTGATGAATCTCTGGCATTTAACCTTGTATGTTTCTCCTCTTTTTTTGTTATCTTTCATTGGAAGAGATTTTTAGCAACAGCAAGTTATGTTTACAAATGATATACTGTACCATAACTCTCCTAAGGCTATTTGAATTAGATTTGTGCTGACTGCCATACAAGTGTGGATAGCATTTCTTGAATATTGAAATTTGTGATGAATTCTTGAATTCATTTTTTTTCTACAGATATGGAGATCTTGAATCCTATGGTCATCCCAGTCAAGAATCTGGTCCTATTGACCAGATGGCCCGAGAAGGCATGAAGTTCAGTCGATGGTACAGTCCAGATGTATTGTGTAGTCCTAGTAGAGGCGCAATGCTAACAGGTGATTTCATTTGTGCTATTCTCATTTTTTATCTTTCGACTATCATATTGTTCAATTCAAAACTAGATACAAAAGACCCTTCTCACTCCTGTTGATCTATCATTGTATGTTTGTGGCTGTCTGCTCAAAGGAAAAGAAATATATAAAATCTCTTGAGTCTTGTGCACATAATACTTTTAAGATGTCAATCGTTCCCCTATCATCTTTTGTTGATCCAAAGTGAATTTGATGGCTTTGAAAGCAGTGAACTCTTGTTCTTGTTTTTAGGTCCTGATACACTATCAATAGAATGTTTTCATGTTATTGGGCCCATTTAGTGGTGAGCTAGTTTCAAATTGATTCTGAACACCAGAGCCCAAGCCTTTGTGAAGCATCAGGTTTTAATAGTTCTTTAGAGATTAGCCATCTGGCTGTTTAATTAATAAGTTTTTATGAGACATCCAAATTATGGCTTTCCAAAACTTTATTTGTTACAATCAATATGTTTGGATTTTTTTTAATATTTGTGTTTTTAAAGTCAATCTCAAAACAATCACAATATCGACAATATGTTTTGAAAGTTATTTTGGAACCCTAATTTGATATATTCTTAATGCAATCAAATTATGTAGATGTATTGTATGTATACATTTTGAAATATATAAGGGGTTGGATGAACTTTAAACCAAGAACATTGGTTCTTATTAGCCTTTCTATGACCCAAGACAAGTGTAGGGGTGTTCCATAACGTAGTAAGAAGTTTTCAATCCGGTTGTCTCTGAAGAATGGGATGGCTAAATTCACCTCACTCTTTTGGCAATTACCCTTTTCCCTTCATTCCACTTTGCAGGATTCAGTGCATCCTCCATTCTGAATCAAACCCTCCTACTCTCTACCTCCACTTTTTCTTTCGTGACTTCAGTGGTCGTCTCCTCCTTCTCATCCATCTCAAACTCAAAGCCCTTCTTAAAACGTGCTGGTTATCCCTCCTAATAGAACGTGACCATGTCAGCCAGGCAATTTTTCTTTTTTTCGGGAGCTACTTTTCACAACTTATTGCCTAAATCTGTAACATTGGATAAGCTCTGACATTGCAATGAATAGGGATTTCCAATTTAGTTTCCAGGGCTCTTTGAGCATTTCCTCAGCTAAATCCCCTTCCCCAAACACTGTGTATTTTTCTTTTATGTCAACTTTGCCTGTTTGCATTTGCTTGAAAATCCCATCTCTTCCCTCAATCACTATGTCTATATCCCATACAGCATCACCAAACTCATACAACTCTTATGCACCATTCCTTTCATTTTCAAAGAAAAAAAATCCCATGTAAATTCAGCACTCTACACATTCCCTAAACTTCACCCACCCAAAACTTGGTTAAGCTATTGCAGCTGTCTCACATCACTCCGCATCTATCGTTCTTTTCACTAGACACACCAAATTCCATCACATCCTTCTACTTTTATCCAAAATACCTTCTCCACACTTCTCATTGCCTCTCCAAATGGGGGAGGGGCACTTACATTGACGAGTGGATACCATGCGGGACCCCAAAAACATGTGAAAAGGATGTCTTTTTTAAGATAGGGCATGTTACGAACGTAACGTAATAAGGGTGTCAAAAACACTAAAAAAAATTAAAGAGCATCTATTTCGCTAGGGACAAATTTGCGAGGCTATAAAAAGACTAAAATGTTATACAAAGGATGTACTTTTTGCCCCAACATTCAACGCTACATGTTTAGAGTCTGATTTGCACGAAATGTGGGAGTTGGGGCCATACTAAACCCAATGATGTACATGTAGGTAAAGGTAAAACCGACGTCCGTGACATATAACAATTAAAATATCGCTGTACTTGTTTAGAGAATACTTCGCAAGAGTATTGTTTTGTTTCCAATATTTGTTAAGGGTATGGTTTCACACGCCAATACTTGTTAAGGGATGCATTTTCAGAATATGGAAAACACTTGTTTTGGTGCTTTTCGAGACCCCATGGTCACGCAAGGTATCCACTCATCAATGGAAGTGCCCCCCCCCCCCTTCCCCGGGCTCCGGTTACTTCACACCCCTCTGGGATAAACTCATTGCACCCACTTTTCCTTTAAGTGGTACCACTACACTCCTCCGGCATACCTCTTATTTCAATCTAACACTCTGGCATAGAAACTCCATTATCACACCAACCCCTGTCTCTTTACTCATAATGACCATCTCAACACTCACTTTCGAGAGTCCAGTAGACTTCCTATTTCTATTTCTTCAATTGCCTTCACCACTTATTACATACCCACTCTTTCAAATACGCTACAACTGTTCAAATTATGAATGACTTTATGTTTTGCAGTCTGACTTTCAAATACAACATCTTTTCATATATTGGATAATTGATAAGTACAGAAAATAATGCATTACTACTGCATGCATAATTGGTACATTGAAAGTCATGATTTACCCGAATGTCTGTTAACATCCATTTCATTTGATCTCTCCAGGACGCTTACCAGTGCGTGTTGGACTCTACGGACCAGCCAGGGTGTTTGAGATGTCTACAAGCTATGGCCTACCCAAATCAGAGACGACCATAGCTGAAATGCTCAAGGAACAGGGTTATCATACCGGTATGGTGGGCAAATGGCATCAAGGTACATGGAACATATAAAGGTTCTTATTTTTCCAAGACCAATTAAGCATTTCAAGAAACTAGAAATCAATGACAAGTAAGTGTTAATTTAAGGATGAAGTTCAGCCCAACAAAAAAATGGATAAATAGAGAAGATTCAATCATTCAAATAAGAATAACACCTGAAATTTCATATCATTTCCAATTTTTGCTTAGTTTTACGAAACAGTGATAAGTACATAAGGTCTGTACAAAAAAGGAAGGAGCTGATGTTATCACAGCGCTCATTTACTTGTACATTATATACATTTGCTTTTTCATAGCAGCAGCATAGAATTGTCCTATAAAAGGAGTTAAATATTTATTCATGTAATCCTGGTGACTCCCAATAAACAAAGGGGATGCAAATATTCATAAAAGTGAGGCATTGTTCTGGTGACTTCACTAATCTAGAAACCCATCTTTTTGTTTGGATGATAGAGGGAGTGGCCGTCTTGGACAGAGACCTGAGTACATCAACCACATAGCTTCCTGAAATGCACTTTATTCAATTGTAGGTCTGTCTGTCTGTTGGTGTATGTGTGTACCAGTTAGATTGCATGGATCTTGTAGTTCTTTGCCTTGTAATTAGACCACAGTAATTGATTGCACGACCTACATGTAAGGGAAGGAGCAAAGGTAAACAGGACACTTGTACCACTTGTGTAATAGCCACCTACGTACTACTACTGCTGCTGCTACTACTACTACTGCTACTATGGTACTACTTCTGCTACTCAGTACATTCTAGAGAGTTTATTCATTTTCATTATCAACATTAATTCATATGCATGTCATAATCAAGCACTCCATTTTGAAAAAAAAATGTTATCTAAAATATGCAATTATAGTATGTACTGATAAGATCAAATAATGTGGAGAGTCTTCTTGTAACATCCCTGTCAAATAAGAATTTGAATTTCATATAAAATAATAGAATTAAAAATTAGCTATTTCCATAAATGAATATAGAAAGAAAAACTGAAATACTAAGAAAAGTGTATTCACAATAGATATACAAAATCAAACACCAACTACAACCTACAACACCATGATGGCTGGATGAAAACCATCAAGCATCTCAGAGGAATCACCACTTAACACTCCATTATGAAGCTAGTACCCGTGGACGATGAATTATTTGGTTTGCCATCTTAAAAATGACAGATTACACATCACTAGGAGCTTTCTTGACCTTCCCCAAATATGTTTTAGCAGTGAACACTCTTATTCATTTTAACATTTTTATTTTGTGTATAAAAACCATAACATGTTTTTTTTTAATTTAAATGCTCATTACATTTCTTTATTTTGGAGTATAGAGTATTTGGCTTGCATGATTTTGAGTATGTTTTAATTGTTGAATCAATTCATTTAGTGCATGTATATAATTTTTTTTTGTGTACATGTAGAAGATGTGAACTTTGATAGGAATAAAGTGAAAGGTGCTGGAAGAGGCTGGGCATCATAACAGTTATGAAATTTTAAAACCGGTTCAAAAGAATTTCATCTACTAGAATGTGGGAATCGTTTCACAGGAATAAATTCATTGGGTCATGTATGTACCGCAGTAGCAAACGCAGAAAAGACATCAACATTTTGCCAGGGATTAGGGGGATCAATTTAACCTTGGAACATTGGTAATAGCTGCACAATCTCAGAGAGGAAAGTGATTGTTGGGCCTCTGATACGAAAACGAAAAATGGAAGTGAGTTTTTATATCGGTAAGAAAAAAAGACAAACCTTTTATTGAATGATATATAAAACAAAGCATAATTCAACACTGCCTTTCTCCATCTAAACTTCAGAACATTGTTTCGTGAAAGAAGCATGATGGACCTAGTAGGCCACATCAAATGCCTTTCTTGGATGCATTGAGGCAATACATGGAAACCACTTTTATTCACTGTAGCATCAGACGAGTTGCCGTGCTGATATGGACCCAATCAGGCACAACCTACACTACAGAGAGGACAAGAATGGGATCACCAGTACGGAGTCTGATGATGAGGAGCTAGAGAATGATGTGTTTCCAGTAGAGTCACAACTCCCCATTATCCACCTCTAAGATGGAGAGTTAGAGGAAATGGCAGTCAAGACTGAGGTAGAGCTGATGCAGGATTGGGAGGAAATGGCTACCAAGGAAGAGGAGAAGATGGAGAAGGAAAGGCGGCCTGAGATGGAGGAAAAGGAAGAGACTGGTATAAATGAACTCCATCACCTCAGGGAAAGGATTGATGCCGTCAGAATTTCAAAAGGACAGGAGCAGAAGGAGATGGAAAGGGTGTGATATGGAATGACAATGAAGACAGGGCTTGGTGACTTCCCACAACACCTGCTGTGATGATATTGATGGCCCTTAATTCTATCATGCACAAAGATGTCACCAAGAATTGTGAAGACTGCATATATAATTCTGAAGACATGTAGCTAGGTCTTCCACAGTGTATGATAATGAAAAAGGATAGATATTTGTGGATGTGAAAAAGAAAAAAACCAAATACCTTTCTTCATCTTAACTTCAGGCAGTTGTTTCTCAAATGGAACAAGATGTGAGGGCCAACCTGACACTTGCCACCGAGGCACCAAGACAAAATGCATGGGCACCTTTTCATTCACTGTACCGTCAGACAAATCTCCATGTTGATATGGACCTCCATCAGGCGCATCCTACACTATGAGGAGTGCTAAGATTGGGTCATCACTAGTGTATCTGATGAAGAGGAGAGGGTGATGTGTTTCAAGTGGAAAAGTCACAAAAAATTCCTGTTGTTCACCTCCAAGATAGGGACAAATAGCAGCTAAGACTGGGGAAGAGCTGATGCAGGATTGGGTGGGAATGGCAGCTAAATCTGAGAAAGAGGTATTGTAAGATTAGGAGGAAATTTGCTGCCATGGAAGGGGAAAAGTGGAGGAGGATGACAAGCAGCCTGAGATGGAGGAGAAGGAAGAGACTGGTATAAATGAACTCCATAACCTCAGGAAAAGGATTGATGCAGTCAGTATTTCACAAGGGCAGGAGCAGGAAGGAGATGGAAAAAGGGAGTGATATGGAATGACAATGAAGACAGGGCTTGATGACTTCCCACAACACCTAATGTGATAATATTGATGGCCCTTAATTCTATCATGCACAAAGAAGTCACCAAGAATTATAAGGGCTGCATAACTGTGGAGGGCAGCTTGGTTATCCACAATGAATGATGATGTCATTGGAAGAGTGGGAAGAGGCATGGTGTTAGAAGTTCAGGAATTTGAAGCAGGGCCAAGATCTTTTACTTTATGTGGGAATTATTTTGCTATACAGTGGGGTTAAATATGTTGCTATGTTGCTAAACATAGACAAAAACATCAATCATTAAGAATTTACCAAGGCAAAGGGGGATCAATCTGACTTAGAAGATTGTAGGAAATAGACGAGCAATTTTCTGGGCATCAGTAATGCTGAATGTGCCTTACTCATAGAGGAAAGTAATAGGTCAGTGCTGAAAAAGGAAATGGGAGCGGATATTTGTGGATGTAAAAAAGAAAAAAAAGCAAAGACTAGTATAAGTTGGCACCACTTTTCTCCATTTAATGTCAAGATTGTTTCTCAAATGGAATGGGATTTGAGGGTCGACCTGACACCTGTCACTGAGGCACCAAGACAACATGCATGGTCACCAAGTCGCCATGTTGATATGGACATCATCAGGTGCATCCTACACTAAGAGGAGGGTTAAGATTGGGTCATCACTAATGAATCTGATGAAGAGGAACTGTTGCATTCTGTGTCCCAAGTGGAAGTGTCTCAAGAACTACCTGTTTTTCACCTTCAAGATGGGGAGTTAGAAGAAATGGTGGCTAAAACTGAGGAGGAGCTGATGCAGGATTAGGGGGAAATGGCTGCCATGGAAGAGGAGATGAAGGGCAGCCTGGATTGGTGGAGAAATGATGAAAGTGAACGCTATTGCCTTGGATAAAGGTTTGATGCAGTCACATTTAGGCAGGAGGAGAGGTAGGACTGTAATATACAGAATGACACTAAAGAGATGGCTCAACAACTTTCTGCAGCACCAGCCACAATAACAGTGAGGGCCCTTAATTCTCACATGCATAAGGTGGTCACAGAGAACCGTGAAGTGTGTAGTAATGAATACAGAGGACAACTTGACCATCCTCAGTGCATGCTGATGTCTTGGAAGGAACAAGATCAGATGTTCTTTCCAATAGCTCTGGAAAGACTGGCAAATAAAGTGCTTCTTTCCAAGCTTCATCTAGTCTACCCCATACATATGATGTTTGATTGTGAACTGGATGTTGCCATATTGTGGAAGCTACTGAATTTTTAGCTGTCGACATGAAAAAGGGGAGGGTAAAGGACATCTTCAAAGACATGGTTTTAAGGAACATCGGAAAGAACACATGATTATATACTGTTTTAAGATACTATCTTGTGCAACCTGTTTTCTCCCATTAATTTATTAAAACCTATTTTTTGTCATTTTGTTTGACATATTTTATTGATACTATACAAACACAAAAGTAACAACAGGATTTTTCCAGGGCTAAGAGAAAATCAATCTGACTTCAGAAGATTGGTAGAATTTGACATCTAGCAGTTAGATCTGAGGAAAAATCTGTGCAGGAGTGGGAGGAAAATTGCAGCTAAAGCTGAGGAGGAGCTGATACATTAGTAGGAGGACTGACTGCAGCTAGAAGAGGAGAGAATGGAGGAGGAATGACAGCCTTACATGTATATGGTGGAGTAGGATAACATTGATGAAAAGTGAACTCTATTGCCTTGGAGAAAGTTTGATGCAGTCGTATTTAGGAAGAGGAGAGGGAAGACTGATATACAGAATGACACTAAAGAGATGGCTCAACAACTTTCTGCAGCACCAGCCACAATAACAGTGAGGGCCCTTAATTCTCACATGCATGAGGTGGTCACAGAGAACCGTGAAGTGTGTAGTAATGAATACGGAGGACAACTTGACCATCCTCAGTGCATGCTGATGTCTTGGAAGGAACGAGACGAGATGTCTTTTCCAATAGCTCTGGAAAGACTGGCAAATAAAGTGCTTCTTTCCAAGCTTCATCTAGTCTACCTCATACATACATGATGTTTGATTGTGAACTGGATGTTGCCATATTGTGGAAGCTACTGAATTTTTAGCTGTCGACATGAAAAAGGGGAGGGTAAAGGACATCATCAAAGACATGGTTTTATGGAACATCGGAAAGAACACATAACTATACACTGTTTTAAGATACTACCCGGTGCAAACCGTTTTCTCCCATTTGTTTATTAAATCCTTTCTTCATTGCGTGTAATGTACTATTAATGAAATTCAAATTTAATCGTCATTGTGATTCATTATTGGGATACTTGTTTTTTTAATGGTTGTTGTTGTTTTGAGGATTATTATTATTTTTTTACTATGGTCATTGGCTCACTATTTGCATTGGTTTTTGTTGCTGATGTGATACTTGTTTGTTCTTGAATGGATGAGGTATTGTAAGAAGAAATGGATAAGTACTTGAGTAAGATTCAGGGAGATCAAGAGAATAAGAAGGGTTCTGGAGGAGCTGAGGAGTTGTACCGTAAAGAGAAAAGGGATGGATTGTACAAGGTGATGCATCTAGACAAGTATAGGAGTGGTTGGTAGGCAGTCAGGCTTGATACATTAGTCAGCTTAATGGAACAGAGTTTGCAGAGTCAGGTGACATAATACACCATGGATGAGTTATAGCAATTTGATTTATGGGTATGTATTCTTTATCCTGATCATACAAGCATTTTTCAACTCGTATTGAAGTGTTATCCAACTTTGCATGAGTTTTTTTCCATCAGATAAAAGGGGAAAAGGTATGGTATAGTTATTGAAAAAAAACATTTGCTCTTCTTGGTGGACATCCTAGCTGGAAGAGACTACTTGTTGGATCCCTATCTCCTTCTGGCATAGTTTTGTGAACCTTGAATTGAATGTTTTCATCCAGGCTGACATTTTTGTGGGACAGTAGTATGACCTGATGAGGGCATTTTATTCCTTATGTGTGTCTTTGACTTACTCTACCTTATGCTAAATGCTTAGGAAGTGTAGCTTCTCTGGTGGGAAACGTTTCGGCAGTGTTTTCCTAGAGGATCCTCCAATGTTGCTAGTGGATAAGCTGTAGCCGGTGGATTGGCCATAGCTGGTGGATTGGCCATTGCTTGTGGATGGCCATGGCTGCAGGAAGGATCAAGGCTAGTAGATGGCCAAAGTTGGTAGAAGCACAGTGGCTAGTGGATGGGTCAGCACCAGATGGGTAGATCGGTTGACAGGCCCTGAAGGTAACGGGGGTAAACATATAAACAAAAATGCTTAGTGTTTTTTAAAAACACAGTATCTGCCTTGCAAAATTGATGTTATTTCAAAGTATTTCTTTTATTCATGATTTATTAATTAATCCCTTTTCTGACTATGTATTTATTCATTGTATCCATTCTACAGTTAATACAAAAAAAGAAGACATACTCACCACCATCTCTAAGGGCATGAATTTGATGGAGAGATCCAGTTTGCTATCATTATTGTCCCCATTGGTTGGGCTTGGAAAGTAATTCTGTTGATGTTGTTATCTACTCTTGTTTGGCTCACTAGACAGAAGGTTCAGAGTATGACTGGTACTTGTGTTCTTCCATGGCACAGATAGGCCAGATTAATGCGCATTGCTGTCATTGATGTCCGTCTTGTTGATGTTGGTTTGTCCTGGCCAAGTATCCATTGATGTTTATTTCTACTCATGTTGGGGTTGCCATGAAACATGTAGTTATGGTGGACTAATTGATGGGTTATAGTTTCAAGGCCAGATATCATGTTGGCAAGATCCATTCCATGCAATGCTTCATCTCTGATATCTACAAAAAAAACACCAGTATTTTGTAAGTGAGACATACATAAACTTAGAATCATCAAATCTTCTTCGATTCATCTCTTTGTAATCCTAGATCCTGACACAACTTGCTCCCAATTGAAGAATATACAATTGAAGTGATTGATCTCACTAAAATGGATTCATAGCAAACAAAGTATTCACAATTTTTAAACAATCTCAACGTTTTGCCTCACTACATAATTAAAGCAAGACAAAAACTTTAAACAGAAATTTACAGAATGTAAAGATGTGAAATTAAAACATTAATTTGAAAACTTGAATTATTTCCTGTTTGGTAGAACTTAGATATCATACATTTAGTCATTGATTATCAGCAAATTAGTTAATGTAATTTTAGGTCACAAGGCCAAGATAATGTTGAAATGAAGAATCCTTACTCTATAAAAACTTAGATCTAATGGTTATCAGGTACATCAGCAATTGGATGTGTACTTGTATAATTTCAGATCAAGGTTATAGGTGATTACAGGTCAATTTACTTCGATGAAAATTGGCATCTCAACTTAAAAAGTATTTTAGCAAATCTGATGAAACTTATAAAAGAATTAATGTCAGATGGTTATCAGATATCACAATTTACATGAAACAAAGGTATAAGTGTAAGTATATTTCAGACATTGGATTAAATTTTAGGGCAAAGCCACTTTGTGATATAGCAAACATAATTCTTTATTAGTGTTACAGCTCAAATGGGTGAAACTAATACATGTGGGTGCAACAAATGTTTCAAGGTTAATGTTGAAATAGAGTCTGTTATACAGGGCATCCAAAGATTGGCATTGGTGGCTGGGGTAATAAAAAAAAGATCATGTTAAAATGTTAACACTGCTACTGTATTGAATTGTGTAATGCAGGTGAGGCTGCCTAGGGCATTCAATTTTTTCTTTCTTTTTTCTTTCTCTATAAAACCGGGATGATGATAATAATAACATGTGTAAAAGACATATATCTTTGTCATAGATGCTGCACACACACAAAATGTATTTTTCTAATGAATTATTTTTTTAAAAGAAAAACAAAGGCAAACAAACTTACATTATTTTTTTCCAATGTCAGTCTTGATAGGCACTTACCATTTTCAAACTCTAGATTGCCCTGTCCATTACATACATGTAATGTATTCTCTAGTTTCTTGCTACAAAATAACTAGTTCTTGCAAAAACAAAGGCATGCTGTTTCAAGTCCAAGTTTTCTGAGTACTCTTCCTGTAAATTGGACATCTCCAAGCAGGCATGTAGCTTCCTTATTCAAATGGGATAATTCTGATTGTGCTTCACATCAAAAGGCATGAGTCGAATATAAAGCAAACGTCCAAGTGCAAATATTGTTTTGCTGGTCATACTGCACCTGGAGCTTACAGACATATGACCAATCAGGAGTCTTACCATTGGAAGAAGGGAGTGTCTTAAGATATATCAAGATTTGATTGGTTGAATGCACACCCTCACACCCACTCTCTGAGACGCACTTACATAATATTCATACTCTTTGGAATGGGTCCATGTTCTTTTGTTCAATATCCTGCACTGGTCACACCTCCAAAGTATCTCTCATCTTCTTTTGTCTTCTGATTTCCTCCCTCCCATTATCCCCCTCTGGCCCATCCAGTTTGACTGTACACTATATTGTATATGTATTGTTCATGTCTTCTACATCCTGTTGTTGTCTCGATTAAGGTTAAACTGCACTTCCTCCCTTTATGGGTCTTGCCACTATTCAGAGTGTAGTAGCCAACTTCCTTCTCCCCCCTTCTCTTTATTATGACCAAATGTATTCTATTAAACCCAATGTTTGCACTCTTGTGATCCCGCTTCCTTTATCTTCTTTACCTGTTTCTCAATCCCTTACACATCATGTAAAAAAAATTGTCTCTTCAGATGGCCCTTCCCCTCTGTGATTTATTTTAATAAAGTAAAAGGGCTCCTGGATCAGCGAAGAAACTGGAAGGATGCTTCATTTAGTATGAATACCTGCACCCCTATAGTTAACCGGAAAGAACTAATTAACACATTCTACCACATATCTCAGAAGATAATACACTTATGAAATTGCAGCAAAATAAAAATATATAATTATTCTGGGAGGAGAGGTTTGTATGTATGAATTCTTCATGGACCTAACATTCATACTACACGAAAAAATAATGTTTGGGTGATCACTTTTAATTTTTCTAAAGATCTGAAAATTAGGTTGCGCAAGTGGCTTGCGAAGCCATTTTAAAAGTGTGGAAGTTGTGTATTATTTCAATGCTGCTTTTATATAGCTTTGGTGATTTTAATTGATTCACAATAGATTATAATAATGATGATTTTTGCTCATTCAATGAGGTATCAAACCAGGTTTACATTGTTGGAGCAAATATGAAATATTTGATAATTTGTAATAGAAAAGGATATCATTTGCTCCTTTATTTGCATACTGTAGATGATATGTGAATATCACCATTTTGGGAAACTAAGCAAAAATTGAAAAATGTTAATGAAATTCTTGCGTGTTAGTCAACATTTTTACTATATGGTCAAGCATATATCACTGAGGCATATGAATTGTGTTTATCAATAACATCCTATACAATTATAATCTGATCTCTTATTGTGCAGGTATCAACGAGTTCTCTCACAATGATGGTAACCATCTACCTCATCATCATGGTTTTGATTTTGTTGGTCATCTTATACCCTTCACTAATCATTGGATGTGCGATGAAACCAAGGTTAGTTTGTTATGTTGACTTATAAATTCTGACTTGTCTTATCTTATGTGTATCCTTTAGAACAGCGCTTCTAAAACGGGGGCTGTGAAGCTCTCTCAGGTGGGCTGTGAGAAGCTTCAGGAGAAGAAAAAAAAATGGGAGAAAAACTATAGTATAATTCACAGACCTGTCCGATCAGTCTATGCGGGTCAAACAAAAAGCACGCTTAGGTATCATGCATATTACAAAGCCTGCACATGCACACTATGATGGTTTTAATGCAATTGTCACCCATTTACCGGACATTTGCGAATGCTGATAAGTTCCAAACTCTTTGTTTAAAATGTGATTCAGAGCTTTGTGCTCAAATTTTGAGTCAAAGTGGTCCTCGAGTAAAAAGAAGTTGAGAAGCGCTGCTTTAGAATGTTGTGATACCATAAATACTGTTGATATGTATGTTATAATACCTTCACTCATAATCTCAATGTTGGTGTCGTATTGATTGTAGGTCAAATATTTAGAGACTGGGAAAAAATCAGCATTTGCTATATGCGTTTATACATTGACCAAGGCTATGTATATTTCAAGTTCATGATGTATTTAAATGGTTGCTAAGATCTGTTTTGCATCTGGAAACTTGACATGAAAATGATTAATGATAAAATAAAACGTTTAAAATCATAAATTTGAATAACATAGTAATCACTGTACATATAGTTTTCTACATTAGTAATTGTCAGTATTGACACATGTTGCGTCTGTTACTTTGAGTCACTGCCTTCTTGGGGATCATCAATGGGAGATGCCCTGTGCATGTGGAGGCAAGCTAAGGTGTCATCTATTCACACCTAGTCTCACAACAATGAGTGCACAGGATGTAGAGACAGAGTATTCAGTCCTATTCTAAAAGGTCTTTGATACTCTACACAAAGGATAAGCAAGTGCTAACAGATCACTGTTTCAGGTAATAGAACATATGGATTAACCTGTCAGAAAAACCTGACTGCGTGAGACACATTGTAATCTTAACGTCTAATGAAACTTTTCTTTCTCACTTCTTTTTATCTCTCCGTCTCTCTTTACCTGCCTTTATCTCTCTCCTAGATTTACATAGATGCACCAGATAGATATTACTGCCTGCTTTATTACAATGATACAATCATCCAGCAACCGCTCAGCCATAGAAATCTGACCGAGAGACTGGTAGAAGATGCTAAATCATTCATCTTTGATCATCAGGATGAGCCTTTCTTTTTCTACTTCTCTTTCCCTCAAGTCCACACTGACATGTTCAGCAGTCCAAAGTTCAGTGGTTCTTCTAAACGTGGTAATATGATTTGTCAGTGTATTTTTGAAAAAGTTTTCTCATTTGTTGATAATAAAGCCTGCAGATAATCTCTCATGATAATATGTTGACACACAGTTACAGCATAATCATAAATGAATTCTAAGAGAAAGGCTTTTGATTGGGAGTGCTCAATATGGTTGGCTGCTTCACTGTGCACATTTCCTTCATTTTGATTTGTAGCAAGTTATTTTTGACACCCTGCAAAAAAATCAGTGTTTGATTATGCATGAAAAAAATGCATTTTTTGTGCCATCTGAGTGATAGAGAAGACTTTAGAGCATCCATCAAATAACAATTTGAGAACTTTTCCAAAAATGGAGAAAACTGGAAGTTGTTGGTTCTTCATTCGGTGCTTGGGGATACATCATTTCTTTTGGCTTTTGATTCATGCTTTCATCCAGAAAACCCATTCATTGATTTGTTTACAGGTCGCTATGGTGATTCATTGAATGAGATGAGCTGGGCTGTTGGTGAGACCCTGTCAGCCATCAAGGAGGCTGGTCTAGAGAGGAACACACTCGCTCTCTTCCTATCTGATCATGGACCACAGACAGAGGTCTGCAATGAAGGGGGATCATCAGGAATATTGAAAGGTATGTGCATGCAATGACATTATTTTAATTGATGTAATTACCATGGGGTTAGGGGGCACTCAACTTTTGTGGATGTGGGCAGGCATATGTCAGACTTGCAACATAAGGACTGAGACTTGTGGAAACTTCTGGTTTTTTACACCCTAAAAAGCCCAGTGAGCAGGGTCTTAAGAGCAAAAAAATAAAGTTCTATTTTGGAGAACCTATGGAACTGAAAAAAATCTCATTGTGCTGGAGCTGTTATGTCTGGTTTATTGACAGTTGAGGCAGGTTGCTGTCATCACTAGGCAAGAGGTCCAAGTAAGGTTTTTCAAGTTTTATCAGCCAAGGGGCTGAGCGGATCACCATTAGCTAAAGAACAAAGTGACAGAGAATTACAGAGTTCAAGCAATCCTTGGCAATTAGTGGTGTGCATTTATGTTGCAGATGTTGGGAGTTTGTTGAGAAGTGAATCGGGTGGTCAGAGCAGTGCATACCGGTAGGTCCGACATGTTGGGGTTGAATGTGCTTACTTTATGGAATTGACCTTACATCTTTCGCTATTGCCTCTTTTATCTCACTCCTTTCAATATTTATTCCCATCTGCGCTGCAGGTTCCAAAGATTCCACCTGGGAAGGGGGTATCCGTGTTCCTGCTATAGCAAGATGGCCAGATACCATAGCACAAGGCAGCCACTCTCAAGCCATCATAAGCAGCATGGATATATTCGCCACTGCAGCAGATCTGTCGGGAGGAAAGCTGCCCCAAGATCGCATCATGGATAGCAGCAGCTTCTTACCCATACTCACCGGAACATCAGCAGAGCATCGGAAGGTCCTGTTCCACTACTGCAGTGACAGGCTGATGGCTGTCACGTACGGTGTCTTCAAAGCTCATTTTTACACCAAACCAGCAATGAACTTGGAACAACTAGCAACCAAGTGTAGGAAAGGTTGGATACCTACAGGACCTTACCACCTTTGCTTTTCATGTGACCCACCCTGTGCCGTACATCATGAACCACCGTTACTATACAACATAGGGGTCGATCCTTCCGAGTTGTCGCCCCTGAATACTAGGAAATATCTAGATGTCCTTAGTGAAGTTGAAAGAATCGTAGAAGAGCATCAGAAAACTCTGGTGAAAGGCGACTCATTGTTTATACGAGAGCGAGCTTTGTGGTTGAATCCATGTTGCAATCCTCCATACTGTATGTGCAATTATGATAGAACTTTATATCTCAAGGAACTTGGGCTTTCATAAAATGAATTATAATATCAAGAGATGTTTCATATATATTTTCTTACTGCAATATGTATTTATAATACAAGGGGAAAATCAATTACATACAGGTGTATGCAGGGTCGTGGGTTCGAATCCCAGCCATGGCGTGATTTGCTTCTGCAAGAAACTGAACCACAATGTGCTGCACTCAACCCAGGTGAGGTAAATCAGAGATGCCAACCAGTACGATTTTATTGTATTTAGTACGATAAAACAAGTAAAATACGACAGTACGATTTTGGCCATCAAAAATACAATTTCCTGACTTTCTGTGATTGTCCTGTTTTTGTCCCATATATGTGTGCTATGTATAAGCACAGTTTCAAATTGCCAAGTGTGTCTTTTTTTCAGTACCATAAAAAGTGAGCGACGTCCGTCTTTTTTTTTTTTTCCTGTAATACATGTACGCGCATGCTTCCAGTAGCGGTAACAGTTTTTCCCTACTTCACCATGTGCAATTTCTAATGCACACATTTCCAGTCGGGATATCACAATTCTGTGAAATAGTAATTTGAATTGCACAGGAGATAAATCCCCGTTCTCAGCACATAGGATGTTCGAGTCTTTTATCCTCACAGTCGCCGACTTTGCTTGTCAAAACGGAGCCTTATTAATCCAAAATCAATAGTTGTGAATTATAGCTTTTTAATTTCTTTCTTGGTGAGGGGTAAATATCAGACAATAAATTACAAACAAGGCTCCATCTAAAAAAAAATAGGACGCCGTGCACTTGAGTGTGGTACTTGTATGCTGTTAGCTAGCCAGTTCTCTGCCTGAGCTCTGGGTGAGAATTCTATCAGTAATGGCCTAAGTGATGGTGATTTTCTGTTTCAGATAGAGTTTAGATTTCATGTTAATTTTTGAAAACTGTCAAAAAACTTCATGATTCCTTCATTGTGATGAATATTTAAGTTATTAATGAATACATTTTCACAGAATTTAGACTCTCCCTGAATGAAAGGCATTTTCTGTGAAGATCTGCGTTTTCAAATAACTTGTGAAAAACTTAAGGTACATGAACCTACAATACATGTACATTTAAAAAATCACATGTAGCCTGTGGCTATGTGCTGGAATTTGAATAGACTGAGTTAGATGTTGATTTAATTTCTTCATTTCTTTAACATAATTTATATGCAATCCAAGTGCACCTCACAGTCACAATCATACACAAACACCCACAACCGTGATTCTAACCATGAAAAAAAAAACCTTAAATTTTTTTTTCTAAATTTATTATTTGATCTGAATTCTCTCTTTTTATGTTTATTTTATTCATTTATTTAGATTTTTTTTTGGGGGGGTTCATTGTTTGTGGTTCATTAAAGATGAAAAGTAAATAAGCCCATGTAAAGGGGATGTGGAGTGAGGGTGTCAAAACACACTTAAACATTTAAATCTGATTTCTTAGTTGTTTGAATAAGCCTATTACTTAGCATGCTAT
Organism: Lytechinus variegatus; assembly: GCF_018143015.1. Lineage (NCBI taxonomy): Eukaryota > Metazoa > Echinodermata > Echinoidea > Temnopleuroida > Toxopneustidae > Lytechinus > Lytechinus variegatus. The sequence goes on from NC_054746.1 coordinate 28,337,977, forward strand.
TTCTGTACTAATTAAAAAATTGCAGGAGCTGCGCTTACTATAAGCAAATTTGAGGTGTGGTTCACAGTTATATTCTTTTTTTTAATTGCCCCTGGTTCCAGAAAATTGCCCCCGGTTCCTGTAAAAAGCCCGCGAGCCGGGGCAATTTTTTTTCAAGCCTTGCTTAATTCAAGGCTTGCACTGGTCATGTTGAGTTTTCGTGAAAATCTGATTTTTTACTAAAAAATATGATTTTTGAGGATATTCAGTCTGATTTTTTGTGTCAAGAGGTTGGCATCTCTGGGTAAATGGGTACCGGTAGGAAGTTATTCCTTAAAAAGCTGTGTGCGCTATGAACGCCTAGTAATATAGGAGCACCTAACAAGGTGGATATGTGCGCAATATAAATACCCTATATTATTATAAGTTTATGGGTGGTGCATATGCCATGTCAACTAAAGTTTGGAGGCAGAGACAGCAAAAATAAAGGGAATAGACCTGTTTAAGGTTGTGTATTTGGAATTTGTTCAAGTAAATGGCATATTTCAAAACTCTTTTTGACACATAAGCGATTAGAAAATGTGATTTGGGACATTTGTCTTTTGATTATACCCATATTTTTTTTCTTTAAATAAAATCTGTGGCATGTGCTAGTGAGTACCGGGCTTGTAGGCCTGATGGCATTGTATTCCTTGTAACCCTTGGTGCTATATGAATTTATCACCATAATAGATCCACTGACGAATTATTAATACTAGAGGATTGTAGCCTAGTCCTTTGAAATTAATTGAACTATAAAATGCATGTATGAGTTGGAGGGGGAGATAGCCTGAAATATGCTCAGGATGTAGTGGAGAGAATCAAGATACCCAGAATTGGACCTCTAGCCAAAGATATATTTGGCACAGAAAATAGTACTGATTTGGGGGAAAAGAATACTTGTGTAGTGCCCTCTCTTGGCACGTTTGAGTTAAATCATTTGAGAACGATGTTATTCAAGATTTTTCAGCCTTATGAAAGTTGTTTGATTAAGTTAAAGCAAATACCATCATTCTTAGATTCCACAATGGTCCAGAGGCCAGTTTCATAGAGTTGCAACTGTTGTAAAAAGTTAAGGCAACTACCATGTTAATAAGTCTCAGCAGCCAATCAAAAATATCATGGTAGTTGCCACAATGCCAAAGTTTCAACTGTTTATGAAACGGGCCCCACATGTCTTAAAGAGAAATTCCAGTAGTTGCAGTAAACACTGATTTCATGAGAAAGTCTGTAAAACAAGGCTTAATTGTCAGTATATCATCGATCTAGAACAGTTACATTAACTGAACTTTGTGAAATCTTGAAATCTAAGCTGAAAAATGTTCACACCGAAGATCCCTAACACAGATAAGCGCATGTGGGACAATGTATAATTATTGCTTAGACGCTCTACCCGAATCCTGTGCTTATTTTTCAGCAATTACACAATTTCTTCCAGAATCCTTTGGTGGTCATTTTATTGGATTCTGTACGAACTCATTTTGATATCAAAATTAGCATTTACCCTTAAGTGGTTTATGATTAATTTGAAATGGAGGCGACAGCCTAAATTTGTCATATATACTTGCATGTAATTTTAAATTAATATTTAGGATTATGCAAAACAAAATTGATGATCAATTGAATTGCAAACTAAACCTAGGAAAGAAAAGACATTCAAGTTATTCATTGCACAAGGATTTAATTATAAAAATCAAAAGAGACAATAAGACATGATCAACATTTTTACACGAATAGCAATCAATGTAGGTGTGATTTAAGTAAGATACTCATTACTACTTGAGAATGCAAACTGTATATTGATTTAAAGCATTTTCCAATATCATGTATATTATCTAATCAAAGATCGCACTGATTGAACATTACTCAAATATAATGCAATGCTACCTCCTATATCTCCCTGGTATCTGCAAATAAATAAAATACACTTCTGTTTTTAAAGCGACACTGCTTGTGAATTTGAATGATTGATCATACATGTAAGTACATTCGATTCATTCTCAACCACTTTCTTGTGTAATGGGGGCCTCAAAGTAGTCTTGGAAGTGATTTAAATCAGTCTTCTAAAATCTCCTTGGAAAAGTGAGATGTGGTTTTCAAGATCGCTTTTGCCTTGTTAACCCGGTTTTCGTCGTAAGTGAGACACCAACGTTCTTTTTTGCGCTAAGTACGCACTGTGCGTAGAAAATTGTACGACTCCACTGAGAGCGTTCCATAGAAACAAGGCCAATTAACATGAAGTGGTTCTGTAATCATGTTTAAGAAAGTAGATGAGAAGTTGGCATCCAAATCCCCTGACTATACAAATTTCAACACAGATACTAAAGTAAATCTGTATAAAATATATCTGCCAATTGAAAAGATCAAGATATACTTTATATATACTATACTGTATTCCTACATGGCAATAAGAAAATTATGTACATTTATTGTAAAGTAACTATACCACCCCCCCCCCCCAAAAAAAAAAGGCTCCCAATAACATGGTCATGAAGTCAAAATAAGAAATGGTAGGACAAAGTTCAGTAACGGAATTATAGCAGTGATATCAGTGAAAGCAAAATGTACCCTTAAGCAGTCTGAAAACATCTTTCCTTCACGAGAACTATCATCTTCACAATCTCTAAGAAAGGTTTGTAAAAATATTGCTGAGCCTTGTCATATCACTTCTGTATAAAGCTAAATGGTTAAAATTTCTTTACTTCAGGTATTCCTTCAGTGACGTCAGTCTTCTACCAAGATTGTGTTACTGCCAGCATAATGAATCCTGAACTACCGTAAGGGCACTAGTATTCAACCCGTTTGGAGAGTTTCCTCAAATATATAGAAAATATGAAATTTACCTGAATTTCAGACTCACGTTATTTCCAAGAGCAAATGCTGGTTATTCTTTTTCTGTTATTTTTTCTACAACCCATCGACTGTGTGCACAGGCGATCAAATTATACCGCAATGGTTTTTGGCACTAGTATTCAACCTAGCGATGAAAGATGGCCCTGTCTCTCAATCTGCCCTTGTCCCATCCGACTATGGACTAGACCAATTGAGATGAGACCAAACAGGGAATTAATCAAAGAGACTTACATAGATCTAATTTAGCGATCTAAACAATTTTAAGATTCGCTATCTATCCTCACTAGGTTGAATACTAGTGCCATTCAGTGCAAAAGGCCATCGCAGCATAATTCGATCCTCCACGCGCACAGTCGACAGATCAATAAAGAAAATACCGACTACAGATTACACTGGAAATAACAAAGGTACGATTGGGGGAATAAGTCAAATTCTTTGAATTATGCCAGGTTGAATACTGGTGCCCATATGGTACCCTCATTGTTTAGACCCTTACAATTATTACCTTCAGAACTACAGCAGCAAGTAATTCTAAAATGGTCAATGAAACAGATTACTGGTACATTTTCACAATGAACATGTACTTTACTTCTAACCTATGTAAATAATGCAATTTATACAGCTTCATAGGTCTAGACTAATATCTTACTGATGCAAATGTTATACGACTGATTGTATGATCGTAATAAACCCTGTATTCTACTAAAGAAATACAATATTACATCAATATTAGCAGAGAAGATGTGATGAGAGCAGGAAATATTGTCTAATTCAGCAAAACTCAATAGGAAGTCATTCCAGTCTGATCTGGACATTCCCCATTGCTTGATGAGGAGTGTGTTTGGAAAATAAACCATGCAGCTCAGAAATTACTGTGGTGGCTACATACATGTAATGATGTACAGTGACACATGGCCTGTTCCTTTCTAAGTAAAATCTGATTAGTACTCTTCTAGTTTGTATAATGACACACTTCTTGCCAGGTTCAAGCCAACTATTTATCAGCTTTGTGAGCAAAATCCTAACAATATTAAAGAGTAACATCCTGCAACAACTTTCTAAGTGTACAGAAATTGGCAGTAGCAACTTTATCTGAAAATATATATTTCTACAAGGACAGATGGAAATACATGCTTGTTTTCAAAATAGAGAATTTCTGTAATGTAGGAATGGAAGACAGAGGATTTAATACTTATTGATAAACATTTAACTTACATGTACATGCATAAGCAGACAATAAGATCCATACCATGGATTCCATACAAACACAAGAAGACAATGATACGCATGATTGCATGTTAACATACCAACCCACAATGAAAAATCAGATGTTAAAACACATCCTCAGTCAGATGTTAAAATGCATCTTCAGGTGAATAGTGAACTAAAATAACACACTGAGCAATTGGAAAATTTACCCTACAATCTCCCTATTTTGTAACTGCTCCAAAAAAAAAAATAGTATTTTATATGTAAAATAAATATTGTAATATCTATTGCTCTGGCAAGCAGTTGCTAAATCATCTATCTAAACCTATAAATACAATACTTATTAGCTACATAGAGCACACAATTTGAAATAGAGGTGCTATCCATTACCCACATAGATGAAACACTGTAAAGTTGAATTCTGTAAGGAAACTACAAAATCGTGATTAAATACCTATATTAAGATTCACTCCCAACACATCACATCATTCCCCAAATATTCAGGATAAACAACAGGAAAAAAGTCTCGCAGGCAGATATTAGGCGAGGCCAATGATTAAAATCTTGATACACCAATCAGTACCAGCATACCAGGTATCACCTAGTGATGACACTTATGTCAACTGGAGCCTTTGGTACATGTTTTGCCTGAAATAGTATCATAAATATTAAATTTCATTCCGGAAGTGGAATTTTTTTACCATGTTATTTAAGTACATTTTCGACTTGTAGTTCATGTAGCAAATCAATGAGTAAGTAACCCACAGATCTCTCACACATGTGAGGTCTGGCAGACTGTTCAGGATGGAGTTACTGAACATTTTTGTGTGTTGAATCAGATTCTCATGTTATTTACCATCGGCATCAGGTAGAGTTCAATCCAATATCTATTGATTAAAATTCTCATTAACAAACACTGAATGGAAACATCAATTAATTAAACTAGGATGATTAGAATTCACTCCAATAATATGTAAAAATAGAAAAAAGTTTGGGGTACATTATCTCGCATTGCACAAGAAATGTCACATCATGTGTGGGGCTATTCTTGATCATGTGTGTGTGACAGAAATTATCACAAATCATGACTTTGGTTACCGTAAAATTTATTGAGATTTATAAGTAATTATGACAATTTAAATTAAATTAAACTTTCATAATCATGATGCTGTGTTAATTCACATATGTGACCCACTTCTTTTGACCTCTGACCTTGAACTTGCATTTTGGAGACAGCAAAAAATACTTCCAAATGATAGCGGACTGAACATTTGAATTAGTAAATCTCTAAATTTTTTAGATTAGTCATACTTTCGGTCACAAACATGACCAAGAATGACCCTGTAAAGTAGCTGACCCCGTGTTTTTGTTCTACATGAACTGGTTTATCCTATTTTAACATAGTGGGAGTGTATCCCTAATCAAATGATGACAGATAACAAAAACTGGATTTCATCTCTTGAATTTGATCAAAATTATTGAAAATTTAATTCAACAAGTCTTTTGAAAAAATCTGTGTAACTTTAAAGGCCAAGTCCACCCCTGAAAAACATTGATTTGGATAAATATAGAAAAATCAAACTAGCATAACGCTGAAGATTACATCAAAATCGGATGTAAAATAGGAAAGTTATGACATTTTAAAGTTTTGCTTAATTTTTCACAATATGACATGCAAATGAGACAGATTCAGATATTTTTATTGTCCAATTGCGATCAAGTACAAATGGAAATTTAATTTGTTCGTCAACGATGTCCCTCACCATTTTTTTTCTATTGTTTGAATCATACAATATTTCATTTTTTACGGATTTGACAGTAAGGACCAACTTGACTGAACCATTTAGCATTAAACAATGTGAATTCCATATGTCCAGGGAGGAATTATTCCACTTGACAATGAGAAAATTAGAATATTTCATACCATAAAATACAACAGAAATAGTGAGTGGATGACGTCATCAGTCTCCTCATTTGCATACCGACCAGGATGTGCAAAATTAAGCGAAACTTTAAAATGTCAGAACTGTCGTATTTTATGAAATTTTCAGTGTTATGCTTATTGGATTTCCTCCTTTTATTCAAATCAACTTTTTGTTGGTGCAGACTTGTCCTTTAATAGAGCTGTATGAAACCCAGCCTACATTACACAACAAATTGTGCACTTCTAACAGTGTACACCAAAGAAATAAAAACAAATGTTTAGTAGCCAGCAGAGCAATAATGCAATAACTAATAAAAACAGTCTCAATTTGGGGATGTAAAACCTCAACTATGCAAATTCTGTGAACCACTTCAACATCATTTTCATTTCAGCTTTATTCATTAAAACCAAAATGAATTGCGGCAGTAAATGAGAGAAAAGATAAGCCTGTGCCACATTTTGATCAGGAATCCTGCTTGAACAGGGTGAAACCACATGCTCCTACAACATTTGCTCCTGTCCCGATATCTCACATGTATGTCCTATTCTGGAAACAATCCCCATGTTATCAAATCTATGCTTGCCATCTTGTGGCTAAAACTGTGAATTCGGTCAACCTCTGTTCCTAAAATATGATCCATTTCCCCAACTAGAAGAGAACAAGAATGCTGTTCTGGATGACAGACTTCTGAAGCTGTTGATGTTCTTGATGTACCTGTCCAATTGAAGCATCTGGAGGAACTGGTAGTAAGAGCTCTGAAGAGTACAGGGAGGATAGATGTAGGTCAGGTTGACAGGCCTTCAAGGTTGTTGATGTCCTTCACATAATTGTCCCATTGTTGCATCCACTACCAATCATATTCACGGATTGTTCAGTTCATTGTGACCCTACAACCCTAGAACTCATCCTCTGAGCTGTCGGCTAGTAGCATTACCCTGTCATTGCTTGTCATTCTATGCACCTGGGCAGAATTAATAAAAAAAAGTGAAGAGGGCTATTAGTTTAGATCATAGAAATTTAATTTGTGTATCTCTTTTCATTCTTGGAGTAAAAAGCAACATTTTGTCATAAGAAAACTCTGGCAAAAACATTGTCAGAGTTTTTTTATTCATGCTACAAGCCCCTGGTTTAAAAAATAAGTTCCATTTAGAATAATATTTGAATTGGAATGTAGACTTATAAAATACAAGTTGACCTGTAGTCAGCATACATGTACCAACAAACATTTTGTTTTTAGTTGTGAGTCTGTGAAACTGGAAACGGCCCCTGAATGTTTATTAACAAAGATACATTTTCAGAAGGAAAAGGCAATTACATGTATCTGTACCATGCACATTTTATGTCCAATCAAGTTTGGAAGAATTAGGTTGGACATCAGATTCATGATATTCACCACAGATACAAACCCACAAAAAGTAGGGATTAGAGGGATGAAACATTTCAGGTGGAGAAACAGATGTGTGTACATGTATAACACATGTTTAGAGAAAATAATTTTTTTCTTAAACCTGCAGTAACTTATTGGATCAAAAGCAACAGGTGGCATTTCTTATATTGAAATACAGAAATATAATTCAAAAGTAACTATGAATATATTATTGACACAATGATTTATAAAGTACCAACACGTCAATATGAAAATCCATGCAATATCTCACCCCATTTCTACTTGACTTGGCTGCTCTATTTGATCCTCTCCTTGAGCAATAGCAATAAGCAACAGCTATGATAATCACAGAAAATGCAGTTCCCACCGCTATAGGAAGCAGGATTTTACCTGTAAAACTGTTACCCTGTTTGAAGAGACAAAAATGATACAAATTTGATTATTTGAAAATTTTAGTTAAAAATACCTTGTGCTAAAAAAAAAATCAGATTTAGGCATAATGTAAATGTAATGAGCACAGACAAAAAATTACATGTAAACTACATGTATCTCCATGAAAGAAACAAGTGGAACCATATCAGCTCTTAAGATTTATTCAGAAATGCAGTTTTGAATCCATGGTTTAGTTTTTTCAACTTGTATACAAGAAAGCATCGCAGTGCCCTATCCAGATTGAAGCTTGCTGCTAAGGTTATCATTAATGAGTCCACTGATCTGAATTCATGAATCCATTCTTGGTTTTGATGTACCTAACAGAGGTGTGCCCCCACTTTTGAAATTGAAGACCTTTTTTTTGCGTGTCAAATATTTTTCTACGAATAAATTGCTCCCCCCTTGGGAAAATCCTGGATCAGCCCCCCTGCTAAAAGTGGAATTATTCATAGCAACCCATGTGGTAAAAGTGTGCATTCATCAATGGACTCTTTAGTTTAAGTCACGGTTTTGAAACCACAGATTAAAACCACATTTGTGAATTCCGTTCTTTGAGATATATTAAAGGTCAAGCCCACAGCAGAAAAATGTAGGTTTGTATAAATAAAGATCAAACTAGCATAACGCTGAAAATTTCATCAAAATCGGATGTAAAATAAGATAGTTGTGACATTTTAAAGTTTTGCTTATTTTTTACAAAACAGTTATATGCACAACTCAGTGGCATGCAAGTGAGACAGACGATGATACCCTTCACTCAATATTTTTGTTTTTTATTGTTTGAAATATATTATATTGCATTTTTTACAGATTTGACAATAAGGACCAACCTGACTGAACCATATGGTATTAAGCAACGGTAATTCTATACATATTAGGAACTAATTATTGTTTCACTTCACAATGGGGAGGAAATTAGAATATTTCATATAATAAAACACAAAAGAAATAGTGGATGATGTCATCAGTCTCCTCATTTGAATACTGACCAGGATGTCCATATGTTTTGTGAAATTAAGCAAAACTTTATAAAATGTCATAGCTTTCTTATTTTACATCCGATACTGATGAAATTTTCAGCAATATGCTGATTTGATTTTTCTCTATTCAAATCAACATTTTCCTGGGGTGGACTTGACCTTTAAAAGAGGAAAATGGATCCCATCTAAGAATATAGCCATATATTCTTCTACATGTACATGTATCTCTATCTCCATATACCTAAGGCTTGAAAAACAAAACATTTTAACTGAAACCTTATACATGTAATCCATGGAGGAAACAAATAATGACTGAAGAACGCTTTGATACATGTAATGTGCATACACTTCTATTCTTAGCTTGTAAAATGATTTTTCAGCCAATAGTCCGCCAGATTTAGTCATTTTCAATAAGCCAATGGTTATAGTACAACCAACACCCCTTATACCATAGTTCCATATAAAAAAAAAAAACCTTTGCCTCTCTACTGATTGTGCCAGATGGCAGTTTGCCTGTGTATACATACATTTTATTGTTTGTCTGTCTGCACTCTACAACACAACGTAAATACCTAATAACTAATTAGCATCCAATCTTTCAATTTCTTGAACAGGGTGCATGGATACTGGATATTAATAGTTTTAATTAAAGTTTATTTTTTAATACTTTCTATTGATTTAGAGGTTATTACTGTCTCAAGTATTAAGTATTAGTGACTCAATTTGTACGTGATTCCCATTAGTCAATTAGTGATTCCCATTAGTCCAACTGTTCGATGGACATGAGAAATTGTAACACTTTTGTGAAATAATTGTGTGAAAATGACCAAAAGGTGTACATGATATGTAAGATTTTTCATTTGGAAGACCTGGAATCATCCCAAGCCCAATTTTCTAATTGATCATATTATGTAGGGTCACTGTTACACTGCATATTCGTGTTAACATCAATTTGATTCAACAGATAGGCCTACACCTTATAATAAATAAATTACATGTACAGTGCAAAAATGCTAGCTCTCACTCTACTCAAAAGGTATGTAGCCTAAATGTAACTAAGGCCTTGTCATATTTGGCATGGTTCCTTGTATAGATCCATGGTTTCATTTCATTACGTGTTTTAGAAATTTGATTTGCCACTGTATTTCCTTGAATGTTTCCTGTTAACACCCAAATACACAGGAGTTCCAGACAAAAACATACAGTATGAAAAATATGTAACATGCCTCTGCTAGCCTCACTGTAATTTGCTTGAAAACAACTACTACGTGTAGTAAATCAAAAATAAATTTTTCGAGCATAAAATACATTCCAGGATTGTTAATTTAATTCTTAACCTATTGTTATACCAAGGTTTTATAGGCCTACATGTACCTGACTGCTAAAAAAGCACGAATGCCTGTGAGCAAGCAACCAGGGGACCAATGGCTTAAGGTCCTGAGGATAAATGCCTTACTACCCCCACTCTACCAACTGAGCACCTCCCGAAAATTGATACTGGTAACATGACATGGTAGTCAAATGGCCGTTGACCTTGTCCATGTGACCTTGAAAGAAGGGAGTCTAGCGAGTAGCGACAATAAGTTTGAAATATCCTTTCTGGAATTCTGTTTCAAATTTATCTAAGATGTAAACAGAAAAAACTATTAGTAATTTCCATTGTGCAAAGAAATCTGTTCTGCCCCTCCGACAGATTAACCTATGTCCAAGATTCAAGAAATAGAAATATTTAGAAATATAAATAACCTACATACCTACATGTATCTCACCCTATGGTCTTTGATTCAAACTTAATAAGCATAATTTACTTTCGAGTCGAAAACGCAGCCCACTAGCATCACCTATTCATGCCAGCCGAAAAAAGGCTGACATAAATAGATAATAAACAAGACCAGCATACAGCTTAAAGGTTAGCTGGGGGTTATGGTATGTTGTAGAGTCTTGTGTGTGCATGTTTATTGTTATGTAGATGTGATGACATCATCATGTAATGACATCATCATCACATGACTAGTCACATGTTCTGTTATGTGTGTTACTGTACACTGGCCTTGCTTGCTCACTGCCTCCAACCTTTTAGCAAGCAATGCATTTCTTATATACTCCAACAAAATGATAAGCAAACTTTTAGATAGTTGATGAAGAAACCACCACGTCATGGTTTAACTTCCCTAAATCTCATGCATAAACATAATGTTTGACAATAGACTTTAGTGCTTTCATCCAATAGGCAGAGAGAAGGTGAGAATCCTTTTATAATGCATTCATGAATACAAATTAGGAATTCATTACTAAGGAGACTTGAATTCACAATGACCGGTTGAGTTTAGGTATTGAAATTTTAAGACTACAATGGCTGTAATGTATCAAAGCAAGCTTCATTAAACCTCAATGAATGCATGATTCATGACTGTTGCTAGGTCAGATACTTAACTGTTAATAGCTAATTTCACATACCGTATCATGCATATCTTTCAGAGGAAGAATGCATTGCTCATGGCTGTTGCTAGGTCAGGAAAAGTTGTTACAAGGTTTGGCAAAGTAATATATAGATTGGCCATTATTCCATTGGGCCTCATGCCCAAGATAACTTGAATATGCTATGGTTCATGGGGAAATGTGTTTCACAGTCAATGGGGCTGCACTACAGGGGCTATGCTACAGGGGCAGCAGGGGTGATTCCCCCACAAAACACTAAAAATATGATCAAAATTTGACAATGAATAAGAAATTTATGACATCTTTAAAGTTTTGTATTATTTCGGTGAAACAGTTTTCGGCATGTCTTCATGAACATTCAATGAGCAAACTGATCACGTCATATCCCCACTTGTTCTTTTGTATTTTATTATTTGAAATTTGATTTATTAACATGTCTTCATGAACATTCAATGAGCAAACTGATCATGTCATATCCCCACTTGTTCTTTTGTATTTTATTAAATGAAATTTGATTTATTAATTTTTTTCCCTCCAAGAAAAAAAAGGATTGATAACTGATTTAGTGCATTAGATATTCGTTGCTGCAACTTTAATAATAACCTAATTTTTATATAGCGCTTTTCCCAGAATGGCCCAAAGTGCTTTACAGCATGTTATTACCCTGGTCATTGGATTCATTTCAATCCCCCACGAAAAGTGCACGATTTCAACTCCCTGGGGAGCATTCATTGCATTCATCGCAGCCTCATAATGGCACTGACAAATTCAAACATACAATATCTTTCGCATCCTACCAGGCACCCATTTAGCACCTGGGTCGAGAGTGGCAAAATTCAATAACTTTAATTGTTATCAGATTTTGATGAAATTTTCAGCCAATTGCTCTGTGAACTTTACTCTATTCATCTAGATATAAATATTTTCAGCCTGGAGTAGTACCCCTTTAAAAAGGAAAAGGAAAGATAAAGGAGGGTACCAGATAGAGAGGTTTAGATCATGTCCATTACAAATGGTGAAAGAAAAATCATGTTATCTCCCCCCTTCCACTAATCCTCCTTGTTGTCAACAGTGGAGCGCATTTGACAGTCCCACCTGCATTACGCATTTCAGCAAATATTGAATTTGAAAAGAATTACATGTAGGTCTATCTTAATAATTTTTTTAAAAGAAAGAAAAAAATAAATTGATGATAAAATCCTATTGAGCTTGCCTTTGAACTTGACAAAGACACTTGTTTTTTTTCATATCATTTGTGATATACATATCTATCATTAGAAGTGGGCTACAAACAAACTTAATTCTTATGTTCAAAGATAAAAGGTGACAGAGGTCCATAAAAAATGAAGCTGTTATCGGTGTAACTGTAACCTTCAACCTGAAAGCTGGGTCCATGGTAAAAAATATATATTACAAAAAAGGGTAAATCAAAATCAATTATTGTATTTTTTAAAGAAAGCTACAATGTAGGCTAACTGGCTAAGTAAAATAAATTGATAGAGGAACACGATGGGTGATTTCAAGTTCAGTGTTGACCTTTTGGTGTTGATGCTAGGTCAATTTTTACATAATTATTAACACCAAACATAACATGAAGATGGTCCTGAAAAGTCACTCACTAGTTGTTGAGACGTCAATAATGTGATGTGGATCAGTTTTACAAATTCTGAATAAGTTTTGGAGCAAGGGGAAGCAATTCAAACACCAATACCAAGGCCAATCAGCCAATGAATTTAATTCATCAAGTCTGTTTAGCATTACTGAGCACAGAAATTAAAAACAGATGAGAATGTCAAGAGTAAATTTGAGTATTTCTACTGAGTTTTTAGACAGAAAACAGCACTTGGGCATTCTCAAGAAAATGAATTTGATGAAATACACATTGAAATTTACTCTTGACATTTGAAAGATGAACATTTTGCCTTTTTATGTATTCACTCAGAATGCATTTAACTAAAACATATCAATTCTATTACTCAGAATGCATTTAACTAAAACATATCAATTCTATCACTCAGAATGCATTTAACTAAAACATATCAATTCTATCACTCAGAATGCACTAAAACATATCAATTCTCATTCATACACACAAGTTTATGTGAATATGTGACAAATTATCTTTTTTGTTAAAAAGGTTGTTGCTATTTTGACTTAGTAGGGGGAACTTACTTTCATGTTAATATGAGGTTATGAGTTTGTGCACAAAACTGCACATAATTTAAAACAATATACTTATTTTAATCTGAAGCATATAATGATTGTTTATTAGCATAAGAAGGGTGATATGACCATAATATTGGGAAAAGGCTTGATCTATATACTTATGGTTATGCGTTAACATACATATAGATACACTCTCAGTTCACTTTATGCGAACAACAAATTCAATTTACAAGGCAGAAATGTTACGATATGTAGCTTACATACACAGATACGAAAGCAAAAAAAGATAAAATCTAATCTTGGGCTGGGCATGGCTAGGCTCGATGCACTTGTTCAATCAGGGATAATCAACGTAAAATCAATGTGTGGGACTACACAGATGGCGAGTGACAAAGAGAGACCATATCCAAGGTTATTGAGATAATACAGCAGCCGGCTGCTGATAAAATATGGTTATATCAAAGAAACATGAGATGGGTGATGACTCATTTCTTTTGGTGTGTTTCCTCACAATTTCAATTAAATTGGATGTCTATGACTACATACAGACATACATTAAAATGGCTAAATTGTTCTGGAGTAAACAATAGCAAATAAATTCATCACATGAATGAAAATAATGAAAATGATGATAATAATAATAGTAATTATTATAATTTCATTTTTATTATTATCCTTATTATCATCATTATTATCATAATTAATATTATCATTATCATTTTTATATTATTGAATATTATCATCATTATTATTACTATTAACATCATCATCATTATTTTTATTATCATTATTATCATTTATTAATTATTATATTATCATTATTATTGTACAAATACAAAGTTCATAATAAAAATCTGCAAAGCACTTACCGAAATTCCAATTATATTCCAATCTCCACCTGAAGAGAAAGAGAAGAAAAAGATAGATATTTCTAAAATGAAAAGGTTTTTTTTTTGGGGGGGGGCACCTAGAATATCAGATGAAAGCAAAAAACAGCAATAGGCCTGTCTATGAATTTGAACAGAGTACAAAATTGAAAATTCTTTCCTACAATGAACATTACCTGCTGTTCAGTGTGTACTCTGTATACTGTACTTTTCTTGTTGCTACAACGTATGTTTACATGTTATCTTTTGGCAAATTATCAGATTGTTAAGAACAGCTGTTCTTTAAATAGTATGCATAGCATTTTAATATTTAGTAAAAAATTCATCAAACTATATCCCTGCCAAATGAAGTTTATGTATCAAGCAATTCATAAATTCAAATTAAAAGTTTTATTACAGCAGTAATTAAAAAAATTCAAATGAAGCATAGGAAATACACAAGGGCGAGGAGCCCTCATGATGGTCAAAATCAACCCTATAATTCCACCAAAATGCATGCTTTCGGGTGACCATTCTTTCTAGAGTCACCCCAAGATCTTTCACAAACAATATTCAAGATTGTTTAGAAAATCAATATTCTAACTATCGCAGAATAATGGTATATTTGCATTTACTGTATAATTGCTTGTTGCCTCTGAAAAAATATCCTTTCAAAATTCAAATAAAAGAAATAGCCTCCACAATTTTGCAATCACCGAAATGTGGGGCAAAAAAGATAACCCCTGAAAAAAAAAATATATATATACATTTCCTATCCTGTTTAAATGAGAAATTACATTACATTCTAATACATATAATTTTCACTATCTAGACCTTGTTTAATACATACTGGAAGTCCTACATGTACTCATACAGAACTACACATGGGTATTATCTGTTGTTGCCTTCATACCATACTACGACAAAGATAGTGTAAGCAATCCCTACTTTAAAGAAAAACACATAACGTATGTCGAAGGAAATTCCCCCCTGCAGATATTTTCCTCATAATCCTAATCCAATCTTGAATCACCATGGCAACAAGAGGACTCACATGCAGAGTTAACACCAAGCAAATAACATGCTCCCGATAAAGATCAGAAATTGTATCAATACAGGGTCTTTTCTTACTGAATCATAAATTTGAAAGGAGGAGGCGAGGTTTATAAACGCAGGATTGAAGCCATGACCTTCCTGAACATAAATCCATGAAATTTAATATTTCTGGCTTTGAAAATCCAAGAGCTTGAAATACATATACTTGGCATGTACGTATGTATCAACACAGTATTGCATGATACATACGTATAAATCACAAGTCAACACTTAGCATGTAGTCTAGCTCGACCAGCATCTTGTATGAAAAGGAAACCTGAATGGAAATTTTGCACTTACATGAAGCAACCATAATTGCAATGAACTTCAATTTGGGTATTTGATCATTTTGAGTTTTGCAGGAATACATCCCTTTAAATATGAGCATCCATGGAAACATAAAACCCCTTTCCTAAAGCCCTACCAGTCACTAGACATACATGTACAGTGGGTCGGAAGCAATTCATTTCACTACAAAACATATTGTCTGAGGGGAATTATCACATTAAGAATTTAGGAACATCTTCCTGTTATCCCACGAATACAGGAGCCTATCACATGGAAACCATGTTGACAGGATCATCCCTTTCCGCCAATCCAGAGAGTTAATAGATCATTTCCAATAAACAGGGTTTGAAACCATTGAGAAAGGAAGCACTATACAGTGGCAGGAAGAGTGTGACAGGCAGGAGAAAGAAAGAGTGGAAGAAAATCAAGAGGGGGATTTTGTAGCTTTTAGCACTGAAAAAAAAGAAGTGAAGGAATAACCTGTTCTCCACCAACTCCTCCCCCACACCCCTTCTCTCTCCCCACCCCCTCTGTCTACCACACATCCTCCCCCTTCTCTATCTGTCTGGATCACTTGTTGATCTCTTTATCTGGATCAAGATTATTTTGCTAAATGAAGTATCAGATTCCTTTTATGATATTTAGATTTTTCGAAAGTTGCCAAGATCAAAGTTGTATAACTGTACACCTTCTGTCTCTCATACATGTACCTGTATGAATGCTGTATGCACTATCATGACTTTTCATAATAGGTTTAGTTAAGCGGAGCAAGCAATATAGGTGGTATTAAAACCAATCAAGTTTGTCCTCTCTGACAGTTACTGAATGCACACTAGCAGTGTTCCCCATCAAACAAATGGAATGAGCACCCATGCAACCTTGCCTGTATCATTACTTAAAGGGCAAGTCCACCCCAACAAAAACTTGATTTGAATAAAAAGAGAAAAATTCAACAAGCATAATTCATCAAAATCAGATGTAAAATAAGAAAGTTATGACATTTTACAAAACAATTATATGCACATCTCGGTCGGTACGCAAATGAGGGAACTGATGACATCATTCAAGCACTATTTCTTTTGTATTTTGTTATATGAAATATGACATATTTTAATTTTCTCGTCATTGTCATGTGAAATGAAGTTTCATTCCTCCCTGAACATGTGGAATTCCATTATTTTAACATTTTGTGCTTCAGGCAAGGAGGTCCTAATCATCAAATTCGTAAAAATTGAAATATTGTATAATTAAAACAATAAAAAACAAAAGAAATAGTGAGTGACATCATTGACTCTCTCATTTGGATGTAACTGGCTCGTTCATATAACTATTTTGTTAAAAATAAGCGAAACTTTGAAATGTCATAACTTTCTTATTTTACATCCAATTTTGATGAAATTTTCAGCATTGTGCTTGTCTGATTTTTCTCTATTGATTCAAATCAACATTTTTCTGAAGTGGACTTGACCTTTACTTCAATATAGGCCTACGTATGATGTAGACCTAGATGTTGATATTTTACATCTTTTACTTATGGTTTGAACCTACATGTATATAGACTAGCACATCAATGATGTGGAGCTCATCCGGCATCTCACAACGATATTTAACACACACCCAGTTGGCACTGTAGTGAATTATATTGGTGACATAAATTGAGGATATAGAATTGAAATTGATGAAGAAATGACATACATGCTGCAGAATCATTTTTTTGTGATCTATGAACAAATTCATAATTTTCTAGCCAAATTGTCTAAACTCTGTGTATAAAGAACCTTGGTGAACCTCATGTAGCTCTCAGATAGAACAAAATAATCAAAACCAATCAACAAATAAGTATTTTTGTGAGTTTTTAAAATATATGAATAAATGAGCATATTCAATGAGTTTCAAAATTCTGTGTTGAAATTTTGTATCACTACCTCGAGCTATCATATAAGCAAACAAAATTGAAATTGATCAATAAATAAAGGAATTTTTTTTGTGTGATTTATGAATAATTACAATTGTGCATAAATTACCATAAATAATTTCCTAGAAAAAATTCAAAATTTATTGTATAAGTTAGGTGAACCTCATGCAGCTCTACCAGATGGAAGATAAAAATATAAAAATCAGTCAACAGATAAAGAAGATGCATTTTCTGTGATTTATAAATAAATTTTGCATAAATTATCACAACTTTCTACTGAAAATTTCAAAATTCTGTGTGGAAGTTTGGTGACCTTCATGAAGTTCTACCAGGGGCCCGTTGCATAAAACTTTTTACCTGAAAAAACTGAGGTTGTTTTTATCGGAGTTTTTGCCCTGTGTTAAGTCAATGGAAAAAAAATCAGACTAACCAGAGTTTTCATTTTTTACCAGAGTTTTCTTAGCTAAAAAATGTTTTATGCAACAGGCTCAAGATGGAAGAAAAAAAATCAAAATCGGTCAACAATTAAAGAAGAAGAAGCATTTTATGTGAATTTTTAAAAATACACATGAATTAACATATTTAATGAGTTTCAAAATTCTGTGTAGAAGTTTTGAATCTCCCATCTAAATGCTATCATATAAAGCAAACAGAATTGAAATCAGACTTGAAATGAGCATTTTGAAATTCAGTCCATTCAGGCATTTTCTGTGATTTATGAATTTGGATAAATCAGCATAAATAATTTTCTACTCCAAATTTAGAAATTCTGTGTAGAAGTTTGGTGAACCTCATAAGGCTCTACCAGATGGAAGCAAAAAATTAAAAATCGGTGAACAAATACAGTAGAAGAAGCATTTTTTGTGAATTTTGAAAAATGTGCATAACTTAGCATATTTAATGAGTTTTCAAACTTCTGTGTAGAAGTTTTGAATCCCCACCTATAATATAAAGCAAACAAAATTGAAATCGGACTTGAAATGGCAAAGAAGAAGCATTTTTAAAATTGTGGACAGATGACGGACGTCACGCCACGGTATAAGCTCATCGAGCCCGAAGGGCCGGATGAGCTAAAAACAGGCATACAGTAATTATCACAAGAGAAAAAAAAAAAAACACTGCAGCCTCTCGTTGACATTGAACCTTTAATAAACACTTTGTGGATTATGATGAGAAAGGCTTTTGAATCCTTTACAAGAAATGCCTTTTTGATTTGGATTTGTTGATGAATATCTGTTGCAGACAGAATTTTTCTGGAGGTTGCATGTGTCCTATTCTAAATCATAATTGCTCAGATATGCATACAAGCACAATCTAGGAGCACTGGACAGACATAGGGCACCACACCATACTGCATCTGATAATGCAAATGGATGAATGAAGTGTCAACAATGAATTAATGCACACCTTGCTACACATGTTCAAAGCCAAGTCAAGGGGCATGTAAAAGCAGAATAGGCTACTCAATCATAATTACCGACATGTGTTTGGACTTACACATCTTATTCAAACATTAACTATTGAGAGTACAAACATTAACTATTGAGAGTACAAACACTGCTTTAAATTATTTTGTTATCTTAATTCCTATATTGCACAATTCAATTATCATTCGAGTAAGCCTGACTGTTCTAATTTAATGACAGCATTTTTCTTACCTCAGGAAAATGATACACTGTACATGTTGTAGTTGGCTCTTTAAAGGTCAAGTCCACCCAGAAATATGTTGATTTGAATGAATAGAGAAAAATCGAACTAACATAATGCTGAAAATTTGATCAAAATCGGATGTAAAACAAGAAAGTTATGACATTTTAAAGTTTTGCTCATTTTCACAAAACAGTGATTATGCACAAATCAGTGACATGCAAATGAGACAGTCGATGATGTCCGTTATTATTTCTTGTTTTTTATTGTTTGAATTATACATTATATATTTTTTTACAGATTTGACAATAAGGACCAACTTGACTGAACCATATAGTATTCAACAATGCTAATACCACAGGTTCAGAGAGGAATCCATTGTTGTTTCACTTGAAAATGAGGAGAAAATTAGAATATTTCATATTTCAAATAATAAAATTCAAAAGAAAAAGTGAGTGGATGACGTCATCAGTTTTTTCATTTGCATACTGACCAGGATGTGCATAAAACTGTTTTGTGAAATTAAGCGAAACTTTAAAATGTCATAATTTTTTTATTTTACATCAAATTTTGATGAAATTTTCAGTGTGTTATGCTTGTTTGATTTTTCTTTTCATTCAAATCAACTTTTTGTTGGGGTGGACTTGTCCTTTAATTTAAAAAAGTTGGCAATTTCGAAACCACAACTTAAAAAATATATACTCACTATGTTTTGTTGTTAGGTTATCTGATATATGTGTTGATTCTCTTGTTGTTGTTGTTGTTGGAGCTCCTTGTGTTGTTGTTGTACTCCGTCTAGGTGTAGTAGTTAATGGTAATGTTACTTCGTGCACTGGAATAATTGACTGCGTTGTTGGCGTTTTAACAACTGCTGAAGTTTGGGGCGTTGTAGAACTTGATGTACTTGTACTTGGATGTGATGTAGCGGTAGATGTTGGCAATGTGGTTTTAAGTGTTGTTGGCATCGTTGATGATAGTATTGGTGTGGTCGTTGATGCAGATGATGCAATTGTAGTTTCAGATGGTATTGTTGTTTCTGCAAATGCTGTCATTGTAGGTGGCTCAGTTGATGTTACATTCACTGTTGTCGTGGTGGCTACTGATGTGGTTGTTAGATTCTGGGATGATGTTTGATATACTGTAGATGTATTTAAAGCACCTCCAGGCTGTAATGAAGGAACCTAGAAAAAAGAAACAAACAATTGATCTTGTAAAACATAGCAATATCATTTCCGAAATTATCTTGATTATGAGACAAATTATGCTCTTTTTAATCCTCATTTCATTGCACAATTTTCATGTATCTCAGAACGATTGAAATGACAACTGGTTGATCACAAAATATGCTTTTAGTGCAATTGTTATGAGAATATCAACCATCATGTTCAGAGTTCAATCATGTACTAGTTTGTACTGAGATTGTAGCCAATGTGAATATATGACATAATGTAATTCAAAAGATCCATGATCTATACCCTGCAACATACACAAGATACATCAATAATAACATTGATATCCAGTGGCATATCGACATGAGCATTGGGCATCACTCTCAGGGTGCACAATAAATGCAAAACTGAAGGGGGGAACCAAAATAAAGAATCTTGAAAAGTTTTATTTCACATACACTACCCAAACATAAGTTGAAAGATGCCCAATTTCCAGATTTTGGTAAGAGCACAATTTTTGCACTTGCATTGTGTGCTGTGAATAGAGCGATAAGTTTATTGTAAAATTTGTAACACTGGGTCTTTGGCAAATCACAATAAAATCAATAAATATCACTTGTATCTCTCAGTGTTACAGAGCCCTAAACTGTGATGCTAAGTAAGTCTCACCTCAGATGGGATTGTTGTAGAATACTGTGGCATTGCATTGGATGTAGAACTCTCATTACCAGCAGTTGTTTGGAGATCTGTTATGATATCAGTTATGTTGATTTGTAGAGTTGGCCCCGGCTCTGTAGTGATGGGCAAACCAGTTATATAACATGGTGTGGTGCATATTGTTGCCAGTAGCAAGGGTGTGTAGATCCAATGTATTCTCTCCATGGTCATGAGACTTGCATAGCCGTTATTGAAAGAAGTTTGGTGGATGGTCTCAATTGTTGTTTGGATGAAGATTCTACAAAAATAGGGAGTGGGAGAAATGACATGAAATAAATAAGCATACCTTTATATATGTAACACAACTGTACAAAATTTTATACAGTTTGGAAAGCCATATCATATGCCTATCTAGCTGTAATATGAACATGAAAAAGTTGTATACCAAAATATGACTCTTCCATCAAATTATGGAGCAGGATTAAGTTTCTAATAGTACATTTTTCGTAATGACATCTGGGGACTTATCATCTTTTTTTTTAGTCAAATAGCCAATATAGTCTCAATGCTAGAAAATTGTGATATTTGGTTTACAACCAATTTGAAACCTTCCTTAATCAAAATTATAGTAACACAATATGTAGCACATAGGACTAAGGTATACGGTAGTTCAATCAATCACTGAAACAAAGTCTTCCAGATTTGAATTCAGCTCAAGACTTCTGGTTATTAATAATAATAAGAAATCAAAACAAAGGGTTTTTACACCTAAAAGGTTTTAGTTGGGGTACATATCAGATATCTTGCCATTATGGCTAAGTAAATGGCTGCCAAAAATTACACATCTATGAAAGGCAAGCAAATCCAATTGCAAAACAAGGGGTTTCCCCAATTAGGTTCCCCTTTCAATGCGGCCTAAGCTACAAGCAGAAGTGGCTGGAAACTTCATGAATTTATTGGTATTACGACTAGTATTACGCTCATATTGTTTCTCTCGGCAATCAAGAATAAATCAAGAAATTGACACAATAACACTCAACACAATAAAAACAGAACAGAAGAGACTTGCCCGATGTTTACGCCGACATCTTGTTTCCTATTGTTCTTCCCCAACGTTACGCGTATCGTGGGTGAAGAACAATAGAAAACAAGATGGCAGCGTAAACATTGGGCAAGTCTCTTCTGTCTTTTCATATTTTTCTCATTTTTTTGATGAATTCTTGTTTGAAAAAATAAAATCCATAGCGTAGAAATGTCGGAAATGAAGTTGTATCCCATGTACATGATTTAGGGCTAGATCTTTTATAAAGTAGAAATCTCGGGGGCGAAAGTTTCAGGTTTTTTGGTGGTACACACAAATGAATACAAAGGAAGACCAGGGGCACGTTTCTCGACACTGTCATAAGTCTAACTTCTTGACTAATTCGGAGATAGTGAGCTACTTGTCCGCTAACCGTTTCACGAAGCCCTCTTTACCAAGATCGGGTACAACAACCTCACTAAATATTTATGACACCTCCGAACCTGTCATAACTTCTTTCTTAATGACGTAGTGGCATCACGTGGGTAGACTACGACATGCAAAAGTGCCGATAAATTTGAAAATTATAATCTTACGTAATCAATCATAGAGGTTAAAATTACATCCCCAAATAAGTAGGATAATGCATTCAATGATCATTGTAATACAAAGTAACTATGAAAACTGTTGGTAAAACGCCACAAAACCATTCATTTTGAAATGGTAAAATAATCTAATCGATAAAAATTCTACCACGTCAGGCCATCCATAACTGGACTTGTATTTGTCGTTTTCAGACCCTATTGACAATTGGATAAATTCTAATCTCTAATTTATGCATAGAATTTGTCAAATCGTAAGATCGGTATTTATAAAAAAAATGTTAAACTATATTTCGATGATGTTTGGAATCGTAAAATATTGTATAATTATCATAATTTTACAAATAAAACCATTTTTGGTTTACTTTCGTAAACTATTAAAATTGGATATCCCGGGGGTACCCATCTCAACGTAAACTTGTGATTTTTTAGTCATGAAATAAATTATTCATATTTCCGTTTTTCAGCAATTGAATGCCCCAGTCTTCATGGTATAAGTATGTATTATGCATAATTTACCTGTGCTATTATTTTTTAAAAGATGTAATTCCCAATTCATCACAATATTTGCAATTTCATCATAATTTTTCTTTTTGAAAATTATGCTATTTTGTGACTAAGGCTACGTCTCGTCTGCTCTTTTTACCGATAGTATCGATATCAAGGTATTTTAGTTAGGAAGCCTTTCGTGAAACAGGTTTAGTAAGATTGGAACTAACTCCGTGGTTGGTGGATAAAGATATGACTAACTTGTCCATGTGTTGAGAAACGGGCCCCTGGCTTCTTATGAGAGTCACCTTACGTTAGTAAATGATTTTTACTCTCTAGAGGCCTCCTGGCTAGGTTCAATGACCCAAGGCCAAGGCAAGGATGAACCTAGACAGGATTAACCGTCGTTTCTGGGGATTTATTCAATAATTTCTGACATTTTACTACAATCGCCATTCACCGACGGTAATGTGTTAGTGCGAGCCTGCATGTGTAATCTGGCCCGACAATTCGGAGGACGGGTTTTGTCCAGATTTTTTATTTCTTTTAGATTCTAAATGACATTATATTATCTTGATTTTCATTAGACTCTAATCTTTCTATTGATACTATGGAAAAGATATAAACTATACGTTATCAATGAGTTATTCCCCGGGTTATTCCTTATTTTTTAATTTTCTGCCGGAGAGGAAATTATGGCAGCCGTCAACGAGTTGTGCTTTTATCAAGGCTTTCCGATTAAATTTTCGATATCTTGGCCAATCAATGCGAGCGACAAGTTCCGAACGCGCACGCATATCAACATGTACAAGCGCAAAGCAGCGGCACAAATCGCGATAGGTAGCGACTGGTAAATACGTCTGTAAGGATGATGACTTCATCCAAGATGGCAACTTACGTTGACCAACGAAAGGATCGAAGATGACGATGTTTTGATCATCATTTCAAAGGAATTAGCGGTAACTGCAGTCTAAGGTACGATATTTCTGAATTTTAAACATTTTTTCGTAAATATGGATGTGATTTATTTTTCATAATGTGACATTTTATGTACAAAAAAAACGATCGGAATATCGGGTTTCCGCTGTTAGATCTAACGTTACTGCTAAAATACGTTGTCTGTACGTACGGGCCTCCAAGCTCTCTTCAGTCTATGTATTGGTGAGTGAGCCAACGCAGTTCAGCGGAACAACCAAAATACAGAGACTGAAGCTTTAGTTTTGGCATGTTTGGTCTTAGACCAAAAGCTTCGGTCTCTGTTTGGTTGGTTGTTCAGCTGAACTTCGTTGGCTTCACTCACCAAATACAGAGACCGAAGTTCTAGCGCGATCTGTACAGGGGACTCAATGGCCATATGTTTATGTAGTTAAGATCGGATAAAAGGGGGAAGTGAATTTGCGCGACAGCCGAGGTCACTGTTTTTGTTCCTTTTAACTTCATTTTTCTCTGTTTTTTGGCAATTAATGCCAAGAGGGAATATAAATTTGCATTTTGGTCGCATTAATTTTCAAAATTTTTATTCATTAAATACAAAATTTGAAGATCCCCGACGGGGGGATTCTGCATTACAAGTCCCCTAATGGTGGCTGCACGATAGCGAGCCGTCTGTGTATGGTAGTGGATCGTATTACCGAACACTTTTCATGAATTTGATCATATCAAACACATTATTCCAATAAAATTCACCAAACTTTCACCATAAATACACAAATACCTACAAAATATAAACATGCAGAAATTTTGCCGAAATTGTTTTTCATTTTTACGACATCAGCTTCCAATCGGACCCCTCTTCGCAAGTGAAATATTTTGGTCACTTGAAAAGGTATCGTATTACCGAACGTGTGTTTTCTATGGGAAAAGTTGGAAAAACAACCAAGTCACTGATGAGCTATTTTGACCATATTTTATTGTTTTGAGGATATAAAGACTTCGAAATTGTGTTTTTGATAATTTTTCATCATTTTTCTATTTAAGTTCCCTTTGGAAGGAAGTTGCAAAGGTTTGTTGAGCGTATTTGATTATTTTCTGATGCATATGATGCACGCGTTCGGTAAAACAAGGCCGGTCGGTAATACAATCACTCACTATTAACTATACTCCTCGAAACAGACGGCTGCCAGCTGTCTAGTTTGGTCTAGGATCATCCTCCTAGCGCCTAGTAGGATGAACCACTTTCAATAACACAAACATTGACAAAAAGCTTACCAGATAGATTTCTTCTTTTCTTCGAAATTTAAAAAGACCGTCAAAGTCTTAAGATCCGAGTGCTGGAAATCTTACTGCCTGGCTTAGCCGGTACCCCCTTCTTGACGCTCCCTCAACTCCCCGGCCGGGCCGCAGTCGACAGTCCGTCCTCTTGACTCTAGTCTTATTTAGCGTTGCTCGGCAAAGGAAATTAAGAACATGGACAAACATTGGTGGCTTTAGCCCTTGATTTGGTTGTCAGCGAATGGTGATAAGTCTTCAGTTATCTAAAGCAACAATTTCTGATCGTGCAAGGTTAGGCTTAACACAGATTAGAAGGCAATTTTCAGTAAATTTCAACAGCGTAGTGACTGGGTGAGAGTGATCAGCTGACTTGTTGAATAGTTTGATCAAATTTTGTACACGTTATCGCTTATGGTATCTTTGAAGACTGAATAAATGGAAATAGGGGGACTAGTTATGAAAAATCATTTTTTTAAACCGTTTGCTTGCTTTTTGTTTTGCTTGTTAAAAATCAGCACTCGGATTATTTCTTTGAATTGACACAGGCATGTACGTTAGAGTGAAAATGATTCATCCAATAAAGTGTCCAATCCCTAAATTCATGCTCATCATTGACTAATTGGCCATATTGTATCAGTGTTAACGAATAATTTTCCAACCTTTCGTGTACTCTAATAATCAATCCGAATTATCTTTCCATCTGTCTGTCTCCGTCTATTTCTCTCTCTCTCTTTCTTCTCTCACTTTCCTCCCTAGCCTCTCCTCTCAGTTCTTTCTCGTACTGACCAAAGAGTTCCCTTTTTTCCACCATACTCTCCTCTTCCCATCTCTTATCTCTCCCTCTCTCTTAATTATTATCTCTCCCTCTCAATTGTTCATGACCTCCATATATTTCCGTTTGCCTTTCTCCTTCCCTTCTATGATCTAATCCACTTTATTTATTTATTTATTCATTTATTTATTTATTTATTTATTTATTTATTCATTCATTCATTCATTCATTCATTTATTTATTTATTTATTTATTTATTTATTTATTTATTCATTTATTTATTTATTTATTTCACATCTTTATACAGGGTAACCAATGCAGCTATACACGATAAAAACCTTAACAAAGATAAAAAGCTGGTTTGCAATTGGGCCCTGTTAATCAAAGTACATACAAATTATAAAGTACATAATATGCAAAATATACAAGAAATAAACCTTTAAAAATCCCAATCCTCATCACAAACACACAGAAGCACCCAAACCCACACACACACCCCATTACACTCTGCAGACTCTTTACTTACTTGTAACATATAATAAATTCAACATTATGATTACATATTGACATAAGCGAAAACAAATTTTACAAATAAGATACAATTAAGATACAAAATGATGTGGGAATATTTTTAAGAATTCAGAAGACGTTTGAATATTGCTAATGATTGAGCAGATCGAGTGTCTTGGGATAAACAGTTCCATTCACTTATGCCTACCGGTATAAATGTGTTTTTGTAATACTGCGTTTTGAATTTCGGGGCTCGTATAGCATTAATTTATTAGTTCTTCGTGTTATACGCATTGATACATCATCATTAAACATAAATTTGGTACTTAATAAATGGGGAGCTAATCCATTTACACACTTATATACCATACATAATGTAGATTTCCTGTACAATTCTTTTAAAGAAGACCAGGAGAGAATTCGAAAAATACGCTCTGATGGGTTTCCCATGTATAACCGCTCACGATGTAAGCTGCACGTTTATGTAGTTTTTGCACCGTATTATAATTAGATTCAGATCTATACGACCACACATTTGAACAATACATTGCATGAGGGAGAACGAACCCTATGTATAATCGTTCAAGTTGTTCCACATTAAATATATGTTTGTTTCTTCTAATTAACTCAAGCTTTTGTTTCATTACTTTTACAATTGAATCGACATGGTTTTTGAATGTCAAAGTATCATCAATTATCACGCCCAATCATTTGTGCTGTGATACACACTCTAAAATAGTGTTATTGATTATTACAGATAGTGTTTTGGCCCGCAAGGTTGATAACCGCTGTCGAGAACCAAGAAGCATTACTTTGTTTTTTTCATCATTTAATATCAATCTGTTTTTACATGTCCACTCATATATTTCTTTCATTGCGGAGTTAAGCTGGTTATACAGATTCTATGGTACTACTACTAACATACAACATTGCATCATCAGCAAACATAACAATCTTCCGTGATTTGAAACAAGAAGCCAGATCATTTATATAAATTTTAAATAGTAAGGGCCCTAAAACTGAGCCTTGTGGGACCCCAGAAGAGGTTGATTTTATACTCGATTTGATCCCTCCTATTTCTGTGTATTGTTTCCTGAAACAAAAATAAGATTTAAACCATGCGATAGCATTATCAGAACATCCTATTACAACCAGTTTTTGTAGTAAAACATCATCGTCCTCAAATAAGTTTACTTGTTTGCCCCCCCCCCCCATCGACCCTTACCAATTTTATTTCATCTAGTCAGTCTCAGGACTGATGTAAGGACGTAAAAAAAAATAATAAAACAATCCGCAACAAAGTTGGTATTGAAGCAACTTCAAAAAATTGATAAAACTCTGTTCACCATCAGAATTTATTTCAATATTCTTACATTCTTATATACAAATAATTTCGTGGATAGGTGATGTAGAAAATTATTTTAAAACCTATTAATAATAATGATAATAGGCATTTATATAGCGCCATCTATCTAGAAATATTCTATTCCCAGGCGCGTTGTTATTATTATTAACCCCGCTTTAGCTCGAGCTGCCTCTCAGCGCTCATGCATTCAAGGAATTAATCCTGCCGGGT
Source organism: Lytechinus variegatus (assembly GCF_018143015.1). NCBI lineage: Eukaryota > Metazoa > Echinodermata > Echinoidea > Temnopleuroida > Toxopneustidae > Lytechinus > Lytechinus variegatus. Next base: position 28,366,204 of record NC_054746.1, read on the forward strand.
ACCCATTCACCTCACCTGGGTCGAGTGCAGCACAATGTGGATAAATTTCTTGCTGAAGCAAATTACGCCATGGCTGGGATTCGAACCCACGACCCTCTGTTTCAAAGTCAGAAGACTTATCCACTGGGCCACAACGCTCCACATTCAGATAAATGAATAAACAAATATATTTTATTTATCTCAATATTTTGTAAACTAATTTCATGAATAATACTGTAGCATAACAAAAACAGTGCATTGCAAATAAACGTTATACAATACATTAAATGAAAACATTGTTACATCATTATCATAGATGAATAAGTGGCGGGAGAACTTTCGGGCCGAGAGAGGGGAAGAATAGGGACGGGGTAGGGGGGCATGGGTAGATGGAAGTTGAATGCAGAGGTCTAATCCTTCAATTTAATCAAAATATAAAATACAAATAAGCATAACATTTACAAATTCACCAAAGGTGGGTGTAAAAAAAGAAAATTGTGACATTTCGCTCTAGTCACAAAATGGTTTCATGCAGAGTATTTTCAAAAATATATTTTAAAGTTTTTATTATTTAGGTGAAATGTATATGAGAGCCAATTTGCTTTTTTTCCTATTGTATTTCCGTTTATGAAATATCTAATGTCGTATTTCTGTAGGTTTGATAATAAATGACTCATAATACAAGACGTGTTTATGGATTATTTCAGCATGTAATAATGATATTACAAAATTTGAATTTCAAATTTGATAGCGAGTGTAATCATTGGATTCCTTACATACATATTACTTAGGTTATTTTTTTTGTAATTCATGTTTTATGGATCCTTTTCATCAAAATATACATAACAAAACATTCATGAAATAATGGATCACATAGGATCACAATGGATTACTTAGGTTATGCTCAAAATTTGTTTTTTTTTAATTGAGCAAAACTTCAAAACATCAATAAATCTTATTTTACGCCAGATTTAGATCAGTTTTATGCTAGCTTGATAGATTTTTCTTTGCAAAAATAAACTGAAACTTATTTTAAAAAAAAAACATTGACATATCAATGTTATCATTAGTTCATAATCCATTGCACAAAAATAATACTGTCTGATAATGGAATGTTAATTTATATTGGTAGTACACGATAAAAGTGGTAAACAATGAGTGGGGGAATGATAAAGACGGTATAAAAATGAAATATAATATAATGCATTAGAAGGTTCTTTCACCATCTTATAAGATGAAAATAAAATATGTTTAGAAGTTTTAACTATTGGGGTAGGATACATATCTATCAACAAATCATTGATTACTTTGAAGAATGTCTGTGATTATGGTATAGAGGCTTAACAATACCTATATGAATACAATTATGTAAAATCACTGTAATGATCCTAAGACTCGATTTAGAGATTTTTACAACAAAAAGGTTCAAATGCTGACCAACATTAAACTTTTAACCACACCCATGGGCGGAAATCCCAGGGGGGACAGGGGGGACGTGTCCCCCTACTCAAAATAGTAGGGGGAACACAATATCAAATGTCCCCCCTACTATTTTGGGTCTTTGGTGATGCTTAGAAATATATAACTCAAAATGGGAATCAAACGTGCGTTTTGGGATGAGTTGACCTTTTTTTTTTTTTTTATTTTGCTTGTCAAATATATTTTCGTCGAAATGACCTTAAATTTTAGGTAATAGCCTTTTTTTTTTTTACTTGTCATATTTTCCAGACCCTTGTCCCCCCTACCTTTTGGGAGAGATTTCCGCCCCTGACCACACCTCATCAACTTCCATGTTTTTATCAGAATAATGTCTTGAATAAAGGGAGAGGGGACTTGGTCATGTTGCAGTCGTCGATGTTGTAATGGAAGATCCAATCAAACTTGACATTGCACATCCCATAGAAGCTATCACAGACGTTGGTAGGAGCCATTTAAAGACAATCGATTAGGTTTCTTCGAGATACCAACCACAATGGCAGCGATGATGATGACCAACATGACCCCGCCTATGACTCCGACAATGATGACAGTTTGCTTCGAGAGCTTTTGGTTTGGGCTTTCATTGACATCAGACTGGTAATAACCGTGTTGTAGGCCATCGGACTTGCTATTGACATTTGTGTAAATGTACGGAAATTCCTGAAATTAAATATAAAAATACAAACGCGAATATCAGGGAGCCATTCTCGATGTAAAAAATAATCAATCAGGTCGGGTAGTATTCCTAAGATCCTAGGACAAGTTCTCTCAAAAGGCTCCCATTCTTTATTGAATTAATTATTTCTTTTATTTCATTGATACTGTCTGTTCGTAGAGAATCAATTACGTTCTTCTGGGTCTCCCTCTTTATGTTTTTCTAAGGAGAGGCTTTCAAAAAAGAACACATTATTTCCTCACATTTGTTAGATTAAAAAATAGATTTCTTTGGTTCATTGTGAAATGTATTCATATAATAAGAAATAACTTAAGATCCCGCGTTAATTCTTAACCTGTTCACAACTGAATCATGAAATTTTCATAGGTCTTGTACAGGGACCAACTGGTACCAGTATGCAATAGGTTAAAACAAGGAAAGTGATGACTCACCTCAGAGGGGCAGTTCAGTTTTTCACCTGGAACCCATTCTAAGCGCTTGCTTCCAACCGGTTCAAACTGAAATTTAAAAAAAAAGTCACCGTTGTAGATTAATATTTTACTCGATATTTTTTTAATGATTTCATTGTAAGAAAATTATGAGAAAAATAAAAATGATGATCATCAAGATAATAATCATGATGATCATCGACTTTCACTCCCACCTTATCATCATACTTGTCATTTGATTCATCATAATAATAAAAATGTTTTACTGTAAATTAAAAGGGGTGATAATAAAGATCATTCCCCATTGAAATATTGGTGGGGAATATTATCGCTCCATATCTCCCCATTCCCACTCCCCCCCCCCCCCCCCCCGATCGACACCCATGTGGACATGAATGCCTTATTGATTGTGACATAGAATTTATACTGAATTTATCTATTTATAATAATTCTTATAATATGATATAATTCAATAAGGTTCAATTTTAAATCAATGAAAAGCTAAGTAGTTGCTCATTGATATTGCGGTCAGTTGAAATGACAGATTTTAATCATCTATGAATACCATCCATCTAAATCTGAGCTATCCTGTTTTTCCGAACATTACATTACTATAACATTTCAAACTATAGATGGCGCTATACTATTTTTAATCTTCAGTAACATATATTTAAGTTAAATTGACCAACAGAACAGTTTTAAAAATATTGCAAAGGTACAGAACAGCTACCTTAATCTATTTTCAATTCAAACTTCACTATTTTACATAAAGATTGATCTGATGATTGAACAATAGCACTTCAGATTATTGCTCAATTAAACAATATAATGTTTGTAACAGAGATGGCGCTATACCACTTTCCAATTCCAAATAAATGAAAATGCTATATGCATAATTGGAAACTAGGTGTGCAGGTGTTTTAAAAAAAATAGTGTTACTCAGAATGGTTAAATGTTTTGATTTAATTTAGAAGAGTTCGAATATACTGTATAAAATATATTTTCAAAAGCAGGTTAATAAAGGTAATCATTTCAGAATTAAAAAAACGTCCTTCGTCCTGCCAAATTAATACAATGATTGCAAAATCTATGGTTATACCGTCGAAATTAATATTCAGTTCTGAATGTGTTCCTAAGGGGAAAAGTCAATGGATTTCAAATGGGGCAATGGTTTCAATTCATGTGAGTGCTACGACAAAACAATACTTCTCTATTTACAAACCTTGATTAATAGAGGGTCGTTATTTTTTCAGCTTCTCTCAAATAAATGACTGGTCTGAACATTTTTTTAAGAGTTTGATCTCCGACGTAAAAAAAATGACAAAAAGAATAAGTGAAAATATCTCAAACGAGCTTCTAAGAAGCTAGGTATGATAAATAATAAGAACGTATAAAGTGAAACGATGCTTTCATATCGACAGAAATGATATCAAATGTGCATTCTCATTTTTTGGTACATTATCTTATGTTACATTTATTCTCGGGAATGTGTCACCAAAAACCATAAATTGCGAAAATAATCATTTGAAATAAATTCCGTACCTATTCAATTTAGCATCTATTCATTTGATCATGTGTGACGTCATTATGTACAAGTAAGATATCAACGCAAATCTAAGGAGATGCTTATGTATTTTAGGAAATTTCAAATTGCAAAATTAAATAATCTCTTAAGAGCAACCCCCTCTAAATCCAAAATATCCTTTTCATACAAACTTTACATAACAATAAATTTTTGGACTGTAGCTGGCGCTATACTACTTTTAAGTTTCAGTTAGTGTAAATTAAAGCAGAAATTATTAAATGAAAAACGTGAAAACGTAACAAAGCTATGGGATAGCTAAATCGCCTTATTTTCGTCATTTACTGCCCTTTTTCAATCTAAAGAAAACTATTTTCATTGCAAAATAACCCTTTTGATATTTTGTATTGAAACAATATAATGTTTGTAACTAGAGATGGCGCTATACCACTTTCTAAAAGAAAGTGTGAATGAAATTAGAATGAAAATTTCGTTTTTCCTTTCTCCAAGGCGTTGTGACAATACGCAATATTGAATAAAGAATTGTCGGTGAAGTTATCATTTCAATAATTTAAACAGTACAATTGACAACCATCTTCACCCAACATATCAAAGCCCTTTTTATCCGATGTAATATATAAAATTAAATGGGATTCGATCACTAATCAATTCTAAAAATAATTGATGGATTTTCAAAAGGACAGTGATTAGTATTCAATAAGAACGCAACCACAGAACGATTTTTCTTTATTTCCACAAAGCTTGATTGAAAAAAATATTCAACTTAATTTTTAAACTTTGTAATTTAATTTTAAAGGTTTTATAGTAATCATAAAAAATATTTGATGTTCATTTATATTTTTTTGTCAAATCAATCAATTAAATCAATGTATAGAATAGTTTCAAATAAATTTGATTAAATAAATACTTATGTACATCATCAAGTGGAAAGGTAATTTAAAGTCGGTTGAAATGATATCAAATATGCATTTTCATTATTGCTACATAATTCAAATTCATTCTTGGGAATGTTTCGCCGATGATGACAAATTGCCAATATAATTTTCCAAACATAAATTCCATACATTTTAAATTTATATCTATGTATTTGATCATGTTTAGCATATGTACAGGTAAAATATCAAAATAAAGCTAAGGACTCAGGAGATGCTTATGTATAATTGAATAGCCACCCTCTAAATTCAAACTATCCTTTTTAATACGAACTTTACATTACTATTAATTGTTGGACTGTAGCTGGCGCTATTCCACTTTTCGCCTTCAGTAAATGAAAATTCAAACTTTAATGACCTAAAGAGCAATTCATGAATATGACAAGGGTATGAAAAATTATTGTCTTTATTTTCATTATTTAATTCATTCTTAGAAATGTAGGAAGTAACATTGAGGGGGGAAAACACTTTGAATATTGTTGAGTTAAACAATATAATGTTTGTAACTAGAGTTGGCGCTAGACCACTTTCTCAGAGAAACACTTGACATATGGGGCGTTGCAAGAAACTTGCGATCAATTGCAATTCTATTTTTGTTCCCTAAATCAAGCATATGTCATGCAATTAATTACAAATTTGTGATTGATCGCTAATCTGCTTCATGAAACATGGAGTACAATCTGATTTGCTACAGATAAAATTGATAAGTCAATCATAAAATTGGAACAGAATATTTGTGATTGATTGCAAATATTTACTTGCAACATCCAAAATGTTTAATTTAATTTCTCACTTTCTCGTAGGCCTTGTGATAGTACTTTCCGGTAAATGTTGAATGTAGATTCGTAAGATGAGATTATTATTTTGATAATTCGAAGGAAAAGTACAATGAATAACCGCCTTCACCCGGCATTTTAAAGATTTTAATTTTACACAATAAAATTCAGGCGTTACAAAATCTACGAGCATATCTTTAAAATTAAAAAAAGATACTTGGTCCAGAATCAATCCTGTATTTTTAAAAATGGGGGGGAATCCCTAAAATAACCCATGGTATCTATTCAAAAGGAGTGCAGCCATAAATAGGTATTCTCTTTTCACAATCTTTGATTGAAAAAAAAAGTTACTGTATTCAACGATTTTTTTTTTCAATCCATCACTTTTAAAGATAACATTGTGATTTTGTTTAATGACGTTGATATTCAGGGCAAAATACAATTGAATGATATAGCCAAGGTAAGAAGAGCCAAACCATCTTACTTTGCATTATTACTGCAATTTTTTAAATTGAGAACACCATTTTCAATTTAAAATGGCACTTTCGATGTAGTTTATCAAAACAATATATTTTTTTGTAACTAGAGATCGCGTTAGGTAATTTTTAATGAAAAAAAAGAAGAAGAAGAAAGTATGACTAATTTGGTTTTTTTTATTGCCTCCCGGTAAATGTTTAATGGAGATTCGTCCGGAGACATATTATCATTTTAATAATTTGATGGGAAAGTACAATAATCCATCTCCACTCAACATTTCAAAGATTTTATTTTTCATCCTATCAAGCAAGATCATAAATTACAAAATATATTAACATACCTCTAAAATCATAATGGGACTTGATCCTAAATTGATTCTTTAAGAAAAAATATTCAGAGACTAGAATAGTGTTTCTATTCCGGGGATCATAACGACCAAACATTATTTCCATCTACAAAAATCATGAGAGTTATAGATTTAGAAAATAATAGGAGAAGTCATTCTTTTCTTCCATTTTCTTTTTAATTTAATCAGTCACTACACCAACGTAATTTTGTTTCATGAATTTGATTGACAGTGAAAAACAACAACCAAAATAAAAACATAAAAAGTTATTGATACTTATAAACAAGAGTCAAAACAATTTTCCTAATTCAAAACTCATTCCAGATTTATTTCATTATTTCATTTGAAGTGATATCATGTCAAATCCACATTTTAACTTACATTCTTTTCAGAAGACATGTTCTGTAAGCTGCTTTTTTTTCGCTGTTATTTTTTTTTCTTGTTATTTTAGCATTTCAATGAAAAGTATTAATGTTTAATTTATATACACAAACAAATTATTTAAAATTTTTCCCTATCATTCATTCATTCCATTCTTTTTAAGTGATCGCAAATCATATTCCGCTATGCTATGTTAATCAGCGTTGTTCTGCAAGGTGTATAAAAGGTATAAATCCTGTCTAGCGCCATCTCTAGTTAGAAACATTACATTCGTTTTACAATTTTTAAATGAATCTGCATACTTTAATCCATGTTTCAATTCTGTCGAAACGAGCAAACAAATCATTAAAAATACATTTGTTAGCTTGTTTTTGTTTACTTATTAAACTTCTTCACGTTTCTGGTAAGCTATGAAGTTTGTTTTTAAAAATGCTAAATTAAAAAGCTGTATAGCGCCATCTATAGTTTTAAAATATTAAAGGTTAGACATGCCGTTCAATCACATTATAATCCTTGAACATTTTCGCTATCAAACCTTTTACATTCTTATGATTTGAGGAGTTGGTTAACATTAAGAAAATATTTCCTTGTCTGTTTTTACCCGCTCATTATTGATGTCTTCAAAATGATATTAAAAGCTAAAGATAAATGTTGATTTGATTTTTCCTTTTTGCTGACGTCTTGTGCGTTTTCATCCCATGCGTGAATAAATTGATATATTCTTATGAGTATATCCTTAAAAACCACTCAAGATATCGCTGACTTTGGCATGTTCACCATCAGGTAGATATATGAATATTGAATAAAAGCAAAATAGAAATATTACAATCTACTGAAAAGTTTACAGGTAGGCCTACCTAGAATTTTCATTTTAATAAAAAATATTATAATTTGTTATTTTCCATTTTTTGATGGGTAAACATTGCATGAAAACCTGAATGAATAAATAATTCGCCCATTAGCAATAATATTGTCGGCTCAAAAATGGAAGTTGGTAATGACACAAACAAAAACCACCAACATTTACCCTCAGATATATTGGTTTTCTGGATCACACAATACAATAAAACGGCTTAGTCCTGTGCTCGAAATAAGCATAGCGCCAACTGTCGTTGTAAACATTATAGTTGCCAAAATAAAATTCAAGAACCTTACATAATTTTGACAAAAGTCTCAATCGCCATTAAATTAAAAGCATGGTATTACAGAAATCAATTTTCGTGATTGTTGTGAAAGGTGACTGCGCCATCACTTGCTTTTTAATAAAAATTAGCCGATCATAAACATTTTGAGAATTAAAATTCATATAGCGCCATCTATGGTCAAAACATTATAGTTCGAAGAATTGATGCATTAAATTGCGCGTTTCTGTTCTGATGATGTATCGCTTTACCTATGTTTGTCTAATTTTTTCATTTTTTCTTTCTTTTTGCCGTTGTTGTTACCTTGTCTTGCTTCGTTTCTTATAAGAATAATGAGTATAATAAAAATATTTTTAGCGTGATAAGAATGAATATTGATAACCGGCTCGCTTGTGCGATATTTCTTTCTTGATGACCGTTCTCCCTTTCCCGCATCCATTCTCGAGACGAGCCCGTTCTACATGTACATGTCAATCTACTTACCAGTCCATTCCAATTAGCTGTAGCCTGTGCAGCCTGTCCCTTTTGACTTAGATGAAAACAATCGGGAGCAAAATAAGAACTATCCGGTGATCCATCCTAAAACAAACAAACAAAACAAAACAAAAGCAAGATTATCAGTTAATTGTTTATCAATGCTACATTGGCCAAAATACATTATTCTACATCATAATAACGTAATTCCGTTCAGAAAATTTATTTTTGAATGCACAATTTACAAAGTAATCTTATTTCAGTCTGTTTACAAGATCTATGTTCTCTTTGAATTCAAAATCTTTCCCATCTTTTTTAATAAAAATGAATTATGGTTTAAAACTGTAACTTCTTTGGTCAACCTGTCAGGTAATGTTTTTCCCCTTTTCCGTTTCGAGTACTATAAATCCTGTATAAATCAATATGATATACGAATAAGATCTAATTCAAAGATTGACACTCTTGTCTATATTAGCATCATCTATCCATTTATCTATTCATTATTCAGATATTCGTATTTATGTGTAAATAATACTTAATAATGCTTATTACTTCTACGGCGCTTTTCCTTTAAGGCCCAAAGCGCTTATACAATAAAAATACTTAAGAATTATTAATTATATTACGCTAAAACTGTGAAACTACAAATCGCAAAAGAGGTTTCAATGAAAGAGCATTCAAATATGAAACAACAAACAACGAAAGAGCTTTCAATTATCACTATACTTATTTATATATTAATTGATTATGATTATTTTATTGATTCATTCAATCATTCATTAATTCATTCGTTCGTGTATTCATCTTGCATCCTTTTATTCATTTATTATCTGTTTATTTTGTGCAATAAGTGCACTAACCAGCGTAACTTACCGCATGTTTGGGGATACTCGTCTCATGGAAGAAAGGCTGATAAACCACAGTGAAATCATCTTTATCATCAAACTTTCCACTTTCAATATGTTCTTGTACTATCCTCTGTATTGATGGTAATGGTGTAGATTCAGAATAAAGAAGATAATAATTACACAACAACAAAAAATATTAACGTATGAATAATGGAAATTCAGATATGTAACGTATCTTAACATCATTATGAATTATAATAATTATTAATGTACCGCAATCTTTTATTACCCCGGTAAGCATTGCCATAGTTCGAGCTTCCGCTTCAAGCGCTGGAAGAATACCGGGTACTCCATTCACCTCACCTGGGTCGGGCGCAGCACAATATGGATAAATCAGTTTGAATCTGTTGGGTTGTTTATTAGTAAAAATCAATATTATAGTGTTATAGCTTAGGAACTGCCACAAATATGGAATCACCCAACTGAAAATATATTTATTAAATAATTAGCAGAAGATATACAAGTGTAACTTATTTTATAAACATAAATAAGTGTAAACAAAATGTATAATGGGATGAAGTAGATGCAATGATAAATAAAAAGAATTAATGAATAAATAACAAAAAGAATTAATCAATTTATAAATAAAAATAATGAATGAATAAATAAAATTTAATAAATAAATGCAAAAATACCTTTGAACGAATGACAAAAATAATTTCACCTGATATTCTTTTGCTCGTTCGTATATGGCTTCTTTGCCTCCATCTTTGTGCAAACAACTGCATACAATTCTGTACCAAAAGAGACAAACTTAGTTCGAACTTTAGACTACTTATTGATAGTAAAATAGATGAATAATTAGAGCAAATCAATAGGGGTTAAGATGTAAATATTATAAATCTTTAAAAAAAAGGTTCAAATCTGGATGTAAAATGTCATTCTTTTCTAAATATCGCATGTTAACAAAGGTTTGTTACACTCATTATTTTTTTCAAATACTTTAAGATGTAAATTAATATGATCATGTCTGACTCTAATTTATGTAAATAATGCTTTCCTCTGTTGAAAATATTTTGCATCTTTTGGGGGACTGTGATTTTATTCAAAACTGTTAGGTGCATTTGAATAAAACGATATATATTTTTACTTTGATTTTCTCAACAAAACGCAGGAAACTTGGTTTACCCCTTATATTTTTTCAAGAATCCATTAAAGTTATATTGTTACAACGGAATTCTTCGAAACAATTTCAAACATCTATTGTACAGCTGTCCTTGCTGTTGTAATATAGTTTATTTTATAATGATTGGATTAAAAAAAATCTGTTTATAGCAAAATTTTATTTAGGTGCACTCAGTTTATCCGTGTAATATCCAAATATCTATATTAATTATCAGTTGCTAATCCTCTTAGATTTTAAAAGGGGGAATAGAGAGGTTTTGAGACCATGAGAATACTTACGAATGAACAAGATCACATTTAAGACTACCGTCTAATTCCGGTAAGATATAGGCGTTTAGGACTCCCACAAGATTCACTATTGCTCGCGGGACCTGTGTCAACAAAAAAATAAAATGACGATTCATTGACGATCTATTTTCCTACATTATCCAAACAGTTTATGCTTAATATTTCATCAATCATATTGTGTACTGAAATTTGCTTTTATTCTGACAAGCAATGAACCATTTTGATTGGTCTATTGAATGTTCATAACGCAATATATTTGATCGGACTGAGTCGGTTTTAGTTGTATGATAGCGGTGTCACATTTTCAAAATGAACTCAATTGTATATACCTCATCATGCAAGATACGCAATGTTTCATCGATGAAAGCTAGATACTCCTGAGGCTCTGATGTTTCTTTTCTGCATCCGCTACAGAGGTCGTTACCTCCTATGAACAGAGTAATAAACTTCCAATCATTCTCCATATCGACGTCGGAATGGGCTCGGAGATCGTCGATTAGCTTACGTGCCTGCTTCGGTAAGCCCCTGAAGAAAGAAAAGAGGAATGCGATGTTGGACACATAATTACCCTCATAGTGCAATTTTACCCAATATTCTTTAGAGTGTAAATACTAAAATATTATCAATAATACTACTACTAATGATAATATCATTAATACTACTAATAATAGTAATGATAATTTACTTTGCTTTAGCCCCGACGACAGCATGGTTGAATGATTTTGACTTGGGTTGAGTAAAGACGATTCCTTCACCCGTAGAATAACCAAGAATATCAGGATTATATTTCCTCAGGATATCTATGAAGAAGAAACAAACAAACTCAATTTAGAACGTTCAATCTAGAGCATGATAAGTAAGTTGATTTGGAGAATGAATTGGGGTATACCCAATAATACAGTGGCATAATCAGGGGGGGCACACGTGCCTTCTTTGTGCCCCCAATCAAATAAAGTGGAAAATAAGAAGAAAATAGTGAGCGAAGGTGGGGGGGCATTAGAATTATATAGAAAGTGGTCAATCGGACCATCTTCTCTCATATTTGTTTTGCTCTCACAATGGTCTAATTTTGGAGAGACGTCTTGTTTGTTGAATATTTATTATGGAGATCCACCCGCCTGGACAGACACTGCAGGATGGTAAAAAAAGCATTGCTGGACCAGAAATGAGAAAAAAAATCGACGGGCATGTTACATTATTATGTTGAACAATGATAGAATAACTTTTTGTTAACACCACTGGTATACCTTAGTGTGCGTGGCAACGGTACATCGAATATCATAGAGGAAATATCGATTAGGACAACTCCCCAGAGGACACCCATGAGATTGACCTATGTCGTTATTATCCACCCAAATTATTAACAATTTTAATAAATCGTGGAATTATATAACATAAAAATATAAATGAATCTTTAATTTAACATGAATAATGTGGAACCAAAAAAAGCTAAAGTGATCTTGGCTACTTACTAGGCAGTGTACCAACGGAAGATAAACTTTTGTCACCCCCAATGCTAGTTTAGGAGAGAAGAAAGAATTTTTAAATGGTCGAAAACAAAACGCCTTTTGCCTCGATGGTTTCTACTGTCCTGCTATGCCATCCGATCTGCTATTCATAGCAGATCGCCAAAATTGTGACGTCTAATTACAAGAAGTAAATGTTTGTCCCATGTTATACAGGCAAGTATCAACATATTAATTCAGATCTATGTTTCAATTCTATTTCAATTATTTCCAATTACTAGTAAAATAAAGTTCCTGTTCAAATGTGAACGTTAAAATCTCCATTTATTCTGAGTTATCAAATCATGTTAACCCATTACAAAAAAAGGCTAACTTAAACAAAACACGATGTTTTATTTTTCTTCCGTTTGCGTTCACTGTTGTGATAGTTGCGAAATACAGAAGTTCCCTTTTTTTAACTATAAGTCATAAACAAACAGTCGAACTTTCAATTGACCATTCGGAAGGAATTTTCAAATTCCCGTATTTCATCATCTAAATCAATATGATTTATTTATATCAAGAATAACAAAAATATGATAGATGACGTATATAGGCCTACCTCGCTGATACACCCCAATAGTTGAGCATCACAGGTAAAAATATAGGAGCTCCAGCGGCATATGCAGTCTGAAATAAAGTAAAATACAAAATATGTATCTAAAAAACGTCATCATCATTGTCATCATCGTTGCCGTCGCCATTGTCTTGGTCGTTGTTATCATGCACCATCATCATCATCATTAGCAGCGTCATCATTATCATACCCACCATCGTTGTCATCGTCGGCCGTAGTCGCCGCTGTCATTATCATCATCATCATCGTGATTATCAAATCAACTTCTTCTTCATCATCATCATCGTCGTCGTCATCATCACCATTATCATCAAGAACATCACGATGATTTGTATTTTGGATTATATCGTATTGTTTCATAAATAATCTTTGTAAGCAGCATTGTGTGATTATATGAGTAGCATGATTAAGAAACATGAATGATTTATCTAAATATACTTACTGAAAGAGAATCTCCTATACCAGCTACCACATCGATATCACCTGGTCGGAGCTTGTGGACTGTATCAAACATAACATAAACATCTTATTTATTTATTTATTTATTCATTCATTCATTTATGTATTTATTTATTCATGTATGTTTTTATTCATTTATTTATTTATACAATAACAATAAAATACAATTGTTCTAACAATACTAAATGACTAAAATAACAATCTGATCACATTATGCAATTTTAAGATTAGTTCAGTATAAAAAAAATAACTAAGTAAATATAATATGGTTCCCTCCATTTCCATCTTAATTTAATTTCTATTGAAAAATAGTATACATATTTAAAACCTACAATGTGTTGCCCAAATTGCCTAAGTGTTTTTTTTTTCACAACATGTGTATCATTAATTTTATTTTTTGCAACGGATACAAATATTTATGTTTATATATGGTATACAATTTGTTTTTGTTTCATGGAAGTGAAATAAATAAATTTGAATTTGAATTGAAAAGGATAACTAAAAGGGGTACTCCAGGCTGACATTACTAATGATTTGAACAGATAAAGAAAAATAGACAAACAAAATGCTGAAAATTTGATCAAAATCAGATAAGGAATGACGAAGTTGTGACATTTTAAAAATGTACATTACTTCGGTAGCGTTCTGTGCATGTCTTCATGAATATTCACTGAGCAAACCGATTATGTGCACTTATTATTTTGTATTTTATTATATGAGATAATGTTTATTCAATTTTTTCCCCAGAACTAACAAATTTGAATTGACAACTGATTTAATGCAATAGATATTCATTGCTGCAACCATTTTCATCATAAGCATGATAAGGGAGACATACCATTCACACTTGTATGAATAAGAAATTATTGTGATTTCATGTTATAACACAAGAAAAGGGAAATGAATATTCATGACGATATGCATAACTGTTTTCATAATGATATATATTGCCAAACTTTAAAGTTTAATAATTTCGTTATTTGTTATCGGATTTTGATGAAATTTTCAGCATTTTGCTCGGTAAATTTTACTCGATTTATTTAGAAAAGGATATTTTCAGTCCGGAGAACCCCTTTAATTTCTGAATTGTAGCATCAATGATCATGCAGTAAATATCTGAAATCTGTCATAATTATTTGTTATTCCAGTCAGGGTAGCAACTTGTCTATGCCCCATTTTGATAATGAAGCCGATTGAGCTCGAATTTCTGAGTTTTCTTTTAAATATTTACTACAAACCTGATGTAGGTTTCTCTGGTGAAACAGACGATGGACAGTCGAATTCCATTCCGACCTGAAAGTCATCAGAATCAACAGAAAGGACATGATATGACATTTTGCTAGAAATTTTAATTTCAAGTTTGTATTATTCTAATGATTTAAGATTATAAGCACTATTATAGCTGTGAGATGAACACCGCTAACCTACTCCACCCCACAGAGAAATGTGAAATTTACCATAATCTTTGCATTCGACAGCCAATATTTTAGATATCCGGAAATTGAATGAAATAAAATTCTATTTTTTATTTTAGGTCAGTATAATCTGTATCTGTTGAATTCGCCTCGCTTTGTCATGTGATATCTACCACTCAGTTTGTTTGTTTTTTCTTATTCCTTGTACGTGTTCATATTCATGCAAAGATAACTCCTTCATGACATTTTTGATTTATGAGACACGATTACGAAGTTTGTTCTACGAATTACCCGTTAAAGGAAAAGTCCATCCAGTTAAAAAGTTATTTTCAATAAAAAGAGAAAATCCAACAAGTATAACGCTGAAAATGTCATCAAAATCGAATGCAAGATGAGAAAGTTATGACATTCTAAAGTTTTGTTTAATTTCTCTAATCAGTTATGCACATTCTGATCGGTATGCAAATGAGGAGACTCATGACACCATCCACTCACTATTTCTTTTGTATTTTATTAAATTAAGTATTCTAATTTTATCCTCATTTTCAGTGAAACAATGATTAATTCCTCCCTGAACTTGTGGAATTAGCATTGTTTTATACTACATGGTTCATTCAAGTTGGTCCTTATTGTTAAATCTAAAAAAAAATGAAATAATGTATATATAATTTAAACAATAAAAACAAAAGAAATAGTGAGTGAGGGATGTCATCGTCTGCCTCATTTTCATGTCACTGAGATGTGCACATCACCATGATCACTGTTTTGTGAAAATTAAGCGAAACTCTAAAATGTCATAACTTTCAGATTTTACATCCGATTTCAATGAAATTTTCAGTGTTATGCTAGTTTAATATTTCCCTATTTATTCATATCAACATTTTGCTAGGTCAACGATTCAGTGCTTTCTAAGCCCTCTTTATTGTTGGGTATCAAGCCCAGACATTATGACCCTTCAGGTGACAATCGGGAAATAGCAATGCATATAATTACGTAACCTTAGGACGATTAATGATAGTATACAAATAGCAAAGTGGAGAAGATCGTAACTCGGTACCGGTGTTTTGGAGGTATTTTGGGGGTGTTTCTACCAAAGTCCAAAATATTGAAAATACTATATATACTCCCTCATCTAGTTCTGTTTACTTATCACTCGATATATCATGTAGCAGAGTATTGTTTATTTTGATACTTCAGTCACACCGCAACGACGACAATAAATTGTTCGACAGGTGACCGGGGAATCGTCTAGCGACAGTTTATTCTGTAATGATGCGGTTTAGACACGATTGCACTCCAAGAATGCTCTGACAAGGAAATCTCTTTTCGGACATTAAACTTTTTAAAAAAGCAAATAAAACTTGTAGAAATGGTAGTTGACTCGTGGTCCGGTAGTTTATTTGTCGTCAGAGTATATAGCGCAAGAGTACTTCTCGCAAGTGTTATCATGGTGATTATTGACATTATTCACGTCGCGTACAATGTTCACCTTTTATGATGTTGAGGAACAATAAAATAAATCGACATTAAAAAGAATGTTGATGTCTCGCCGGAAGAAAACAACAAACTAACTATACCTAACTAAAAGATTGGTATCGAGAAGATTCACCTGACATATCAACAGCTTTCATCCAGAACATAAAGGGGTGAAGTGGGAGTAGCTCTTAACTACATATATTGCTGTATATACTCGAGTGCGACCACATGGTTTCGAAGCTCTTATCATGCTTATATACGCCTTTTGTAGTTAAATAGAATCTTATTTGCGAGGGGTATTCCCTCGTATATTCTAGATATTTGTCCCGAAACATGCTGAACGAGGCGTTAAAAATCAATTTAATTGAAAACCAAGTACATAGAGGGAAAGATACCCTGCATCTCGTCTAAAATATTAATCTTAAGGGTTTTTCGAATTGAACTCGAGATTTGATGTTTTCCGAATTATCTCTCACCGACTTTCGTCATATTTTTGTAAAAAGAAAGGGGAAAGGTGGCACGCTTGACATGTTTAAACATAAAACGATGACGTTATATGTTTCGATTCACTCTAGAAACTAATGACGTTCAGGATAGTCTTAAGAAACAGCTTTTGAAACAACTACTAACAATAATATCAGCTCAAGTGCTCCTGTCTTTTCCCTTATTGTGAAGAAAACAATAAGACTATGTATATCATAGGCTCAAGTGCATAATGTTTTGGGGTCTTCTTATAACTGAAGGACACTTTTTTAAGTGGTTACGAAAATGTTTTTATTCATGAAAAATGTTAACTGAATGATATACTGCACCTAGTTTCAGTTTATTCTTTTTTTTAAAGACAAGTCAGTGATCAACAGTGAAGACTTACAAAATAAACAGATGTTTTAAACAAATCTTTATTAAGATCAAATATTATTATACTGAACAAATTAGGATGTTTCTTTTTTTAATTCAATTCTCTTTTCCAGTTTATATTAACGTTATCATATTTTTACATAGCAAATCCATACGGAATGTACTGGCTCTTGATTCATTATCCTGAACCGACCAAAACATATTTACAATAGAGGATGAGATACAGATGTCTGGTAATGAGAAAACTAGACCGAGGGTGGTTGAAATCAAAGATGATTGTTTTAAAAGAAATGCATGTTTATTGAATTATAAAGTTTACACTATTTAAAATCTAAAACAAGGTAGTTATGAGAGCGATTATTAGACTTTGATTTAGGGGAAAAAAGTGGAAAAGAAAAGGAAAAGATTTATGATTATGTCCTCTGTCAGCATCGTTTTTCTGGTGATTTAATTGACATGTTATGTAATCAAATCACATA